>NW_012103377.1:313566-315632 GCF_000951045.1 Mandrillus leucophaeus
CACTTGAGCCTGGGAGGCAGAGGTTGCAGTGAGCTGAGATTGCACCACTGCATTCCAGCCTGGGCAACAGAGTAAGATCCTGTCTCACCAAAAAAAAAAAAAAAAAAAAACCAAAACTACATAATAATTCCATTACCCCAATAAACTCTCTCCTGCTATCCCTTCATAGTCATCCCCTTCATAACCCTTATGGAATATTTAGCTCTGTAGTGTGGAATTAACTGATCATTCTTAGCTAATTGTCTTGATAGCATTACAATGCCCCCAAGTTAAAATAACCCATTCAAGTATTACGAAGAAGTATTTCTGAGTCAGGTTGCAGCAGCTACCAGGACTGGTCTCCGAAGTGGGTGGATCTGATAAGGACTCCTCTCAGAATGGTGCCTGACAGAGTCTATTTCTGTCGTTAAGACTGCAAGACATGCTGAGATTCAATCACAGGACTGTGGAGAGAGGAGCAGGAGGAAGCCAGGACTAGGCTGGAGTAGGACTAGTGGGAATGGAATTAGTTATAGAGCTTACCCTCAGGGCAGTTAGAAGTCTAAATTGCAAAGTTCAAGGACTTGGGATGAGTAAGTTGTCAGGTGTGACTTGGCCTTAGCACAAAGTGGCACTGAAAGCTAAGGATTTGATGTGGGTAACACAATGAAGATATCCTAGGCAGAGGCAGTATCTTGGTTCAATGGGACAGAGGAGGATTAGGAGGAGAGGAAGGTGAGGAAGGGAGACAGAAAATACTGGGAGTCTAAAGGAATGGTCTAGGCTCTTGGACAAGAGTTCACAAGGACCCAGCTAGACATCAGAACTCTGTGAAATGGGCAGGTGAACAGGTGAACCTCTCATTCTGGAGAGAGAATTAGGTGACCAATTAGGAACCAAGGGGTAGCTCAGTGGCCCAGAATACAGTGGTGGTTAGGTGCTTTCCAATGTGAACAGTGACTCTAAGGCAGTGGTTTATAAACTTTAGCATAGGTCAGAATGCCTCCCAAACCAGGAGGTTTTGATTCAGTAGGTCTGGGGTGGGGATCCAGAATTTCTGACAAGTAACCAGGGCTGCTGCCGCTACTTCTCAGAGAAGCACACTTTGAGAGCCACTGCTCAAAGGCAAAAATACATATATTGAGTTTAGAATAAACATGTCATTTGCACGTCACCCAGTACATGTAGGAAAAGGTCTCCTAAATGTAATACAGGGCTTGACTCTTCCAGGTGATAAGCTGGTAGAGCTAAACCTGCTGCTGGAAGTGTTTTGTGCTTCCAGGAGGGCAAATAGGGTAGGAAGCAACTGGCCCCTTTTAGATAACCCAAGCGTCAGTGGAATTCTCACATCACTGGAGTTCTGTCCTGTATAGGTCATAATACTCTTAAGTGATGTTATTCTGACTTAAAGGGCCAGCATCTAAAACTGTCAAATTGTAATTCTCTGCTACAGAATCCATTTTCTTCTTCTTTTAGGGCTAGCCCTCTTTGCTTATTGAGGAGTAATAAAAATAATGTCCCCTTATATTAGCATAGCACGTTCCAATTCAAAAAGTGCAATGACATGATATCTCTTTTGATCTCCTTTCTGTGATGGAGGCAAGCCGGGTATTTGTATCCCATCCTTTGGGCTACTGATTCTCAAAGTATAGTTCCCAGACCTGCAGCATTAAGAACACCCAGAAACTCTCTAGAAAAGCAAATTCTGACCCCACCCCAGACTTACTGAATCAGGTCTGGGGTCTGACAGGGGGCCAATAATTCGCATTTCTAACAAGTTCCCTGGTGATGCTGATGTTGGTGCTGCTGGTCCCAGACCACACTCGGATGAAAACCACTGCTATAGATAAAAATGAAAGATGTAGAAGCCCAGGGACTTGTCCTAAGAGGACTCCTGCCTAGATCCTTTTCTTACTACACCTGCTGCATCCCTGGTCCCTACGCACCCGCCCCCACCTCCAGCCCCCGCCCTTCGCAAAAAAAAAAAAAAAACATACAAATCCCAGCTGCATTATTTTAGAATTTTGTGAATGTGAATACCTGTAAAATGAGGAAAACAATAGGATCTACCTCTTTGGGTTCTTACA
>NW_012103377.1:317926-319245 GCF_000951045.1 Mandrillus leucophaeus
TACAAAAAATTAGCCAGGCGTAGTTGCACATCCTGTAGTCCCAGCTACCAGGAAGACTGAGGTGGGAGGATCACCTGAGCCTGTGAGGTCGAGGCTGCTGTGATCATGCCACTGCACTTCAGCCTGAGCGACAGAGTGAGACCCTGTCTCAAAAAAATACATATATATATGTTCATTTTTGAACACATATATATATATTTTGAGATGGTGTCTCGCTCTGTCGCCCAGGCTGGAGTGCAATGGCGTAATCTCCGCTCACTGCAACCTCTGCCTTCCAGGTTCAAGCAATTCTCCTGCCTCAGCCTCCTGAGTAGCTGGGACTACAGGCGCCCGCCACCACGCCCAGCTAATTTTTATATTTTTAATAGAGACAGGGTTTCACCATGTTGGCCAGGATGGTCTTGATCTCTTGACCTCATGATCCACCCACCTCGCCCTCCCAAAGTGCTGGGATTACAGGCGTGAGCCACCACGCCCGGCCTTGAATATTTGTTATAGGCAGAAATTTTTTTTAAAAGTAAAACAAAAATCTTCCATAACCCCACAGTTTAAAGATTTCACTTTTAGCATCTTGATATATTTCCTTGCAATGCTTTTTTCTGTGCATGTACATACCACATAATTGGGCTCATGTTTTTGGAATCACATTTTGCAGCCTGCTTTTCTAACATATAATGCTAACATGTGCCCATAACATTAGAATTTCTTCAAAAACATGACTCTTAGTGAGTGTACAATACTATATTATATGGACTTATTTTAACAATTCCAACTATTGCTGTAAGTTGTATCTTTTTTGCCTTTTATAAATAATTCTGCATTAAGCATCTTTGTACATAATTATTTGTGTGCTTCTCTATTTCTTTTGGGATAAATTACCAAGTGGAATCCCTAGGTCAAAGGGTATGAATATTCTAAATGCTGTTAGCATATACTGACAAATATCCTCTATGGAATTTCTAATGAAGTTAACACATGCATAGATTTTGTGCAATCATTACCATAATCAAGATACATAACGATTCTTGGCCGACCACGGTGGCTCACGTCTGTAATCCTAGCACTTTGGGAGGCCAAGGCAGGTGAATCGCTTGAGGCCAGAAGTTCCAGATCAGCCTGGGTGACACAGTGAAACCCTGTCTCTACCAAAAATACAGAAAGATTAGACAGGAGTGGTGGCACACACCTGTGGTCCCAGATACTTGGGAGGCTCAGTGAGAGGATCACTTGAGCCTGGGAGGCAGAGGTTGCAGTGAGCTGAGATTGCACCACTGCATTCCAGCCTGGGCAACAGAGTAAGATCCTGTCTCACCAAAAAA
>NW_012103377.1:321355-331005 GCF_000951045.1 Mandrillus leucophaeus
AAAAAAAAAAAAAAAAATCCTTCAAATCCCAGCTGCATTATTTTAGAATTTTGTGAATGTGAATACCTGTAAAATGAGGAAAACAATAGGATCTACCTCTTTGGGTTCTTACAAAGATTAAACAAGAAGTAGGTAAAGTACTTAGCACCGTGCTTGTGTTTAATAAATGCCAGCGATCATCATGATTTTTTATTAATATTGAAAGTGACAATTCACAATGAATACCTTGGTAAGTTCTTTGGGTGTGTGTCTTCAGAATGCTCCTCTTAAAATGTGAATGTCCCTAGATAATGTAGACATTAAAGCACCTGATCGTTAACATTCCATCTCTGATTGCCATGGGCATTTGGCTGAGGGCAGGATACTTAGGAAATGGGATCCACGACAAGTACGTAGGGGCCAAGAGATAATAGAGCAGTGCATGGAACAGTGTATTGAAAGGCATACAACAGCAAGACTTCTTGAGGAAACTTTGAATAGCTGGGGACGGGGAAGAGTGGCTGACAGAGGAAGCAACTGGGAAGGGCAGCCAGGAGTAGGAGGCAGACTGTTAAAGACAATCTACCTCCTTCAAAGTTCCCCTTAGGGCAGCCCCAGGGGAGGGCTCCAGGGCTACACCAGGCCACAAGGGGATCTGCCAGGGTTCGGGTTGCATGAAGTCCAGGGGGTGAACACTCAGGTGCCCATAGTGAATGCCCGGAGGGGCCCCCCACTGGCAATTGGCACAATGAATTTGGGCCCAAAAGTGGCTTTGTCTTCAGAGTGACTCCTGTTTGGCAAATATCCTGACTATGGCACATCATGCACTAGCTCATCCCAGGGACACGGTCCTTTATTAGTGGAGGTCTGCTA
The DNA here is from genome assembly GCF_000951045.1 of Mandrillus leucophaeus. Lineage (NCBI taxonomy): Eukaryota > Metazoa > Chordata > Mammalia > Primates > Cercopithecidae > Mandrillus > Mandrillus leucophaeus. The sequence continues at coordinate 322,208 of NW_012103377.1, forward strand.
TGTTGTTTCTCAAGGCGCCCTAGGCCCCTCAGGAAGCGGTTTTATGTTATCTGGGTGGCGCAGCCCGGGTCCTGTGCCCAGAGAGGACGGAGACCTTTGCAACTGAATTAAACAGAAGAAACAAAAGCAGTAAGTTCGGGCCCGTGGGTACGGCGGGCCAGCCAATGGGGCCCGGCCGCTCCCCGGCGGAGTGGTACTATGATGACAGTAGCCAACCAGCGCGCTCTATGCAAATGAGCTACTGTATCCCGCACCAGCCGCTTCAGTGTCGTCTGGTTGTTATAGTGATAAACTGAGGCCTTGCCTCTTGGCTTCTGACAGAGAGAGAGAGAGAAAGGGGCGGGGTGGGGGGTGGGGGGGTAACCTCTTTACTTCCCCCAGGGAAGACAGAAAGAAGGGGAGAAGAAGCGGGGGATGGGTGGAGGGTGGCGGGGAGAAAAATACGTGACAAAGAAAACATTCTCTGCCTGGGAGGAGACTCTCTGAGGGTGTAGAGCTAGAGGGAGCATTCACTGGCCATGCCAGTAGTTACCACTGATGCTGAGTCAGAAACAGGTATCCCAAAATCCCTTTCCAATGAGCCTCCCTCAGAAACCATGGAGGAAATAGAGCACACATGCCCACAGCCTCGACTGGTAAGTAAAGACAAAGGATGGAAATGTATGCGTGGCTATGGCATAAAAGAGTTCCTTATGCGCCCGCAGCCAGCGAGGAAAACGATGCCTAGAGGATTTTCATGTAAATGAGAAGAGCGCTACCGCCTAATCCTTCTCAGCTGTTTATACTTAGCTTCTATACCGGGCGCTGCTCTCAGTTTACAAAGCGTTGTTGTATTGGCTGGGTAGGAAACGGGCTGCTTGGGATATGCTGTGTTTTTGTGCTTCGGGAGGAGGGGAGGGCCTTTTTCCTTTTAGGTGTGTTCTTGTCTGAAGGTAAAAAAATCCTACAGTGCAATTTTAAAATGGTATTCTCTTCACCAAGCTCGGGACGAGTCCCTTGTTAAGTTTTAAATTCTAGCTAAGGAATGATTCGTTCCTCAACTGATTTTGGTGCCTAATGCCAATTTGGGGGAAAAAAATGGAAACGACATGGAAGCAAAACTTCCCCATCCGTTTGAAAATGTTCAAAATAAATAAATAAATACATAGGAGTCCCTCAATGATTTACTTAGAAATAATACGCATTTCAAATGAATTGTAAAACATTTCCAGAGTGTGCTGTGAGGGTTTCTCTTCAGGTAGTGGAAACCTGGGGACACTACATTTATTTAGAAAGGGGCTGCATGCCTTTAAGAATGAAAGTGTGGAAACGGGGTACTGAGAGCGTCCTTCCGCCTCCGTAACTGCACCGTAACTGCTCTCCCAAATTTGGTCGTTTCTCTACCACTGGTCATGATCTTTTAGGTAGATGTGAAACTTCGTTCCCAACCACCGCAGCATGTGTCCTCAAGGAATCAAACACACGCATGGGTGGTGGGTTTTCTGTGGTCCGAAGTCTTGTGGAACTTGGGGAGACCTCTCTTTGAGCCCCCCAATCCAAAAGACACACTAAAGCTATCCTTACCTTTAGCGATTTCCCTCAAGTTAAAAGGTGGAATATTTTGATTGGCTGTGGAGTTTGACCCTGGGAAGAGTTTTTTAAAAAAGGATTTTGTGATGTAGCATTTTCTCTGAACCTGCAAAATTAGGGCTCACAGTTGAGAAGGCCAACCCATCATAAAACTGTTATTAATACGAGTTAATAAGGGTTCAAAGGAGGCTTAGAACAACTTCCTAAAAAGCACAAATACAGAGGAAGTTATATTAGAGCCCTGTGGGCTTTTTTGCCCCTATGCTTCTATTTTTAAAAATATTTTCTCTTAGGACAGTTTAATAGTAACTGTGCCCTAACACTTTAGCCACTTACTGAATGACATACACAATGTAGTGTCTATGTTCTCATGAGACACAAACCATCCCAATAAGTTTGTTACTAAGGGATTCCTTTGAGTCACTAAACAACTCATGGGTTTAGCATAAAGAAAAATGACCACTGAAAGCATATTACAAGATAATCATATGCACATATACATATATACACATAAATACAGAGAGAGAGAGAGACTCACTCTGTTGTCCAGGCTGGCCTCAAACTTGAACTCCTGGACTCAAGTGATCCTCCTGCCTCAGCCTCCCAAGTACCTGGGATTACAGGCTTGTGCCACAGCACTATATATATGTGTGTGTGTGTGTGTGTGTGTGTGTGTGTGCCCATGCTCACCCAAAAATGTATTTTTTAAAGTAACCGCAATCTTCAAATTTGCATCACATACTTTCCTGACAGAAGTAAAGGGTAGAGGAGAGAAAGGCAGCATCCAGCTCCAGTTTGTGCATCATTTCAGTCTCTTTTGTCTACTATTTTTCCTTCCATTTTTACCTCTTAGCTATGCTGCTTCTTGGTTGCTTCTGCCTGAGGGAGATGGGCAGAGAAAATTAAGGGAAAGAAGAAGGTTCAAGTTACTTTTTTTTTTTTTTAAGATGGAGTCTCACTCTGTCCTCCAGGCTAGAGTACAGTGGCCCGATCTTGGCTCACCACAACCTCCACCTCCCAGGTTCAAGCGATTCTCCTGCCTCAGCCTCCTGAGTAGCTGGGATTACAGGTGGGCACCATCATGCCTGGCTAATTTTTTTGTATTTTTGGTATAGACGAGGTTTTGCCATGTTGGCCAGGCTGGTCTCGAACTCCTGCCCTCAGGTGATCCACCCACCTTGGCCTCCCAAAGTATTAGGATTACAGGTGTGAGCCACTGCGCCTGGCCAAGTTACTTTCCACTTTCACTTGTGACAGCTTATTCCAGGTGGTAACTCACAAGAACCACGCTAAGCTGGCAATGTGCTCTACAGCCTCACCTCCCACCCATTGTAGAAATAAGGAAACTGAGGTTCAGAGAGAGTAAGTGACTTGCCCAAGGGTCACAGAGCTTTGAAGGGGGGAGAGCTAGGATTTGAACCCAGAGCTCTACACCTGAAAAGTGGAAGATCTTTCTTCTGTGACATACTCGTGAGATACATTCCCTTTCCATCTTTTTGGCAGTTCTGGTTGTGTGTGTGTGTGCGTGTGTGCGTGTGTGTGTGTATCACACACATGCATAGGTATGATAGGGATGTACAGAAGTTGAACTGTTGAAGCACCTGCTTTGATTTACTTATGATACAAAATTTTCCATGTTGTTCATCATTATCACGGGCTACTGAAATTTGACTGTTTAAATAGGGGCTTGCAACCAATTTATAAAACACTTCTAAAATTTTTAAAGTCCCTTCTCTTATGAGCTAACTTTGATCACTGTAGGGTTATATTCTAAATTTAGATTTATACTTCATAGCCTAACTTTACTTTGCTAATGATCTTACTTTAATAATGAAGGCACATACTAACTACTTAATAAAGAAGTTTGTTGATGAAGAGAGTGAGCAGCAAGTGAAAACATGAAATTAACATTTCTTTCTGGTTTTTAGTAGTTTCTGTTGATCTTGTAGCTTTGCTAGTGTCTTCATATTTCAAATTGTATAAATTCTGCATTTCTCCCAGCACCCAGGCATATAGCTCCAAATTGCATGTGGGTCACTGACACCACAGCCATCATCAGAGTGTGGCTACTGAGTTGCTTAACTACGGAAAGTGTATGAAATGTTTGCAGGGGGCCTGTTTAGGATTGAAGCTCCACACTTGGATTCTCCTTCAGAGGTCAGGCTCCTTCTCCCAGTTGCTGAAATGAAGTGGGGAGCTGGCATACGTGAGTGAATAAACAGGACTTTAAAGCACTCTATATTTTAGATCCCTGTAAGTAACAAATTGATAATAATATTGTGGATATGACTGAATTATATTTCAGGGGGAAGTTTTTCTGACAGGAATACTTGTAGTTTCTCTACCTGCCTTATTCTTCATTAGAGGAACATATAAGAAAGGAGACGATTAAATAGAATGCAATAACTCTGATAAAGAAATTAGAAAAGAAATAACAAAAACATTACCTAGGTTTTATGATAGAGCCTGTATTTTAGGAATGCAATCTTACTACCCTTACCATTTTACCATGGTGCTCTGATTTGAGATGCTTCTGAGAACTCTTTACATTGTTAAATGTTTACTCTTGATTCTTGACTTGTTTTCAGTTCTTTACTATTTTCCTGATTAAACACGATGCAAGGTGACTCATAAGCTTGACTGTCAAGATGAGAAACTGAGTGACCTTGGGTGATATGATGTAATAGCCCTTCTTGGAAACTAACTCCTGAGATACAAGGACTCCTCTGAGCAAGGACTGTGTCCTCATATCTTCCCAGCCCTCAGATTATGCCTAGAAAGATCCTCTGGTCTCAGCAGGTGTCCCAGAAGCCCTTTCTAACAAGGCCCAGGCACCCTGAAAGTTGTCTGCTTGAGGATTTGGTTAACGACCTTGGTCAAGTTCTTCTAGAGGTGCATTCTGTTGTCAGAAGGAATTGTAATTCTAGCCTGCAATAGTCACTTCCATGAAGATGGATATACTATGGATCAACTGAGAAGGCCTTGGAAATAAAAAAGGGCTGGTTCAATATGCCACGTTAGCAGGAGGAGTTCATTTCGGGTTTTACTTCAAAGCGGAGCAGTGCCAAGAGACTGCTGTCTTGCAGAAGGTTCATTATGTCAGTTTGGAGGTAGCATGCTCATCTGCTAGTGTTCAGAAAGGTGATCAGATTTCCAGAGACATCAATGGCTTCCTTTGCTAATATTGCCATCTATTTAGCCACCCAGAACAGCATACATTTTAAAGTGAAACACTCTTAATGCGCAATATTGGCAAAAATAAATAAACATGAGCTTCCTTGGGCATTTACTGTGGTCAACTGGAATTCTGCCTAAGGTTATTATTAGATATCTTCCTGCTGGTCTCTATCCAAATGCAACATCCATGTCTTGCAAATTGATACTAGTCAGGTGTATTTAGCATGGAATCAATCAATTAGTTTCTTTGATTGTTTTAGGTTTGTTCTCTCACTACCCCTCCAACCCCCATTTGCCTAATGCTAAACCCTTATGGAAGAAATAAATCTAAATCAAATATGATAGGTAGTTTCTGTGTTTTATTTTGGTGATTTAGCATATAGAAATCAAAAGAGTGCATGCATATCTCCTCAATCAGGCAGTGAGGAAGATTTAAAGTATTTAGCAATGCAGAGCTTTGGAAGATAACTGAGAGAAAACTGAGTCTCCTACCAATCCTTACCAACCCCTACCATCTCCCTTACCCATGGGATCCACAGTCAGCCAGGTAGTTAACCACTTCCAGACACAGCAATGTACCAGGTGCTGTGGAGAGAAATAAAAGAAGTGAATCCAAAGCCCTTGCCCCTAAAGGGGCATTTCCATCTAATAGAAGGTAGTAGTTTGGTTTGTGGACGCATGCCAGAATGCTGAAATCCCTTAAGAGAGCTTTTTTGTAAGTTTGCCTTTAACATATTAGACTTTCTTAAAAGCTGTATTTTATCCATTGAGCAAAAGTACTTCCCGGCAGGGAGGACTCTGTTCACCCAATCCCAAAGTTAAGACAAGTCCCTGCATTTGAATAAAAGGTTTCGCTTGCTGACCCCAAAACATATTTTGGGACATGGAAAGGATCAATCTATTTTTGAGTGGATCTTAAGCCCCCATTGTGGGTGGCACATACTGGCCTAGAACACTAAAACAGCTCTGCCCAGTAGAAATACAGCATGAGCCACATGTGTAATTGAAAATTTTCAAGTGGCCACAGTTTTAAAAGTTAAAAAAAGGTGAAATTAACTTTGTATCCAAAATATTATTATGTCAGCATGCAATATAAAAATTATTAGTGAGATCTTACATTATTTTCTTCATACTAAGTCTGAAATCCAATGCGTATATTGTATTTGCAACACATCTCAATATGGACTAGCTAATTTCAAGTGCTCAATGGCTACATGTGGCTTTACAGGGAGCTTAGACACTTACCCAGCCCTGTTAGGATCAGTTCTGAGGACCTACAGTGATAAATAGTTTTCACATTGCACAGTTCACATATACATATATGTAGTCATAACTAAAACCGAATATCACTTTTCCTTACTTCATGTTTTGCACTCTTATACTTTCTATGCTATCCTTTCTTATTCTATTTCAGTAAAGAGACCATTGCAGTAATCTAGATGAGAATTAATAAGTTTGAAGTTATAGAAGGACAGTGGGAAAGGAGAGAACTAGATACATATGGGAAACACTAAGGAGGCAAATGCCCCAGGATTTGATAACTAAGTCTGAGCATGGGGCAGGTTCAATGAAAGATCAAGGGACCAGGCGCAGTGGCTCATGCCTGTAATCCCAACACTTTGGGAGGTGAGGCAGGCGGATCACTTGAGGTCAGGAGTTCGAGACCAGCTTGGCCAACATGACAAAAACCTGTCTCTACTAAAAATACAAAAATTAGCTGGGCATGGTAGTGTGCTCCTGTAATCCCAGCTACTCGGGAGGCTGAGGCAGGAGAATTGCTTGAACCCGGGAGGCGGAGGTTGCAGTGAGCTGAGATCGTGCCACTGCACTCCAGCCTGGGCGACAGAGCGAGACTCCATCTCAAAAAAAAAAAAAAAAAAAAAAGATCAAGGAAGGCACAGTTGGTTTTCTGGCTCCAGCTAGTGAGTGTCATCACTGAGATGGGTGTGCCAGGGAAGTAGAGTTTGTGAGAATTATGTCTGAGGTTCCATGGGGACTTCCACTTGGAGATGTCTAGTTCATGTTTGGTTGGGGAATTCAGGAGAGAGTTCTGAGCTGGAGATATAGATCTGGGAAATAGCATGGAGGAGATGTGAAATTGAGGCGGTGAAATGGATGAGAGTGAAATTGAGTTAGTTTCTGGACTGAGAAGGAAGTGAATGGAAATGGTTACCTAGGAAGAGTGCCTCAGGATAATCCCACTACAGGGCTAATTCTAGAAAGTAACTGACCCTGAGCCATCGTATCAGCCTCTTAGAGGGGGAAAATAGAGGAGCTGTAATTAAAGCTATTAGACTCTTCCTTCTATTCATCTGTCTCTACATGAAATCTGGTTAAGCTAATCTACTTCATCCCAGAATCTTCCCAGGTTGGAACCCTGAGGAAGACTACTTAAAGGGCCACTAGAAGAAGGATCATGAAAAGAAGACAGAGAGAGTATTTCTCAAATAGCTGGGAGATCAAGGGACCAAGGGCAGTGTAAGTTTCATGGAAGGAATGTCCAATAGAACCAAATGCAGTAGAGAGATCAAATGAGATAAGAAGGAAAAATTTCCTTTGGATTTAGAAAGAAGAGGTCAATGATGATGTTTCAGTGAAGTGGTGGGAACGGAGTCTGGATGGCATTAGATTGAGGAGCCTCTAGGTGGTAGGGAAGTGGAAGCTTGACTGAGCGAGGAAGCAGATAGAATGTGTAGTACCCAGAGGTGGACAAATCAGGGCTTAGGGTTACTAGAGACTAGGTTTTCCCCTTCCTTCTTTTGTAACTTTCATCTTCCCTCCCTTCATCTTTTTTTCCTTTTATTTTTCATTCCTTTCATCCACCCAAGATGTCGAATCTTTTGGTTGGCTCATTCTTTTAAGATGATAGCAATTTGTGCCTAAATATAAATGGGAAAGAGCCAGTGGGAGAGGGAAAGGGTGATGGTGATGGGGACAACTGATGAAGAGAATGTCTCTTAGGCTGGACAGGTTGGACTCCAGTGCACAAGTGGAAGGATTGGCTTCAGGGAGAAAAAAGACACCTCTCCCACTGTGGTGGTGAGGAAGCTGGCAAGGATGGTTTGGGTAAGAATAAGTTATAAGAGGAAGGGTACTGAAAGTTGAAGGCCTCTCCATCTGATAGCCTTTGTTTTTCATCTGTGAAGATGGAAGCAAAATCATGGTGGCTTATTTCTGGCTAGTGCAGAAGTATAATTCTGGGATATCCTGGGTAGTTGAGTCCAGCCCCAGGATATGTCCTCTCCTGAGGCCTCCAGGCTGTGGGTAGGGAGAAGTGGAAAGGCTGGGATGGTTCCTGATGAGGGCAAATGGATCTGCTTCCTTGTGGCCTCTGGGGCTCCACACCAATGCCCATCAAGCCAAATCTAGATCTGGCCAGGGAGAGCTAAACTAGCCCACAGTGAAAGGACAGAGGACTGGCAAGACAAATATGCTGAAGCTTGGTCTCGACTTGCTGGAGCCCATAGTCTTGTTCCAGTGTCAGTTTTGCCATTGAATAATTGTGTGCACTTAAGCAAATCACTTTCCTCTCTGGATTCCATTCTGTCCCCCACAATGGATTGGATAGATCCTTAGACTGTGATTCTAGCTTTCATTGCCTTGGGACTTGGTCTACTGCAGTATGTTCTGTTTGAGCTCATGCTCCTATCAAAAGTCTGGGCTACCCCATTCCTTACCCCCTGTTGCTTTCATCCATTTGGGGTAAAAACAGGTTGCATGATCTTATGGTAAGACACACTGGCTAAATATGAATAACAAATGTTCATAAGCACTTTGAAATTTTACATTGATATTGTACAAACCACTTCAGCTGTCTTCTGTTTTATTCTTCAGATGCTTCCTCAGAAAGGTTGAATGTATTCCAAATAATATATGGAATGTTCTATTCATTGTTTAGAGAAACCTGTGTTGAATATCTTCTTAATGTGAACAGTAGCCTCCTAATTTATCTATTTCATACTACAGAAGTTTGAAACATTGGACCTTCTTTGAGGCATGGCAGTATGGGCTTGAACTATAGGGGCTTTTTTTTTTTTTTTTTTTTTTTTTTT
>NW_012103377.1:333840-340984 GCF_000951045.1 Mandrillus leucophaeus
ACAGAGTCTCGCTCTGTCACCCAGGCTGGAGTGCAGTGGTGCGATCTCGGCTGACTGCAACCTCCGCCTCCCAGTTTCAAGCGATTCTCCTGCCTCAGCCTCCTGAGTAGCTGGGATTACAGGCGTGTGCCACCACACCCAGCTAATTTTCATATTTTTAGTAGAGACCAGGTTTCACCATGTTGGCCAGGCTGGTCTTGAACTCCTGACCTCAGGTGATCCACCTGCCTCGGCCTCCCAAAGTGCTGGAATTACAGGCATGAGCCACCATGCCCAGCCGATATGTGTACTTTTCTGTATGTCTATTATTCTTTAGTACAAAGTTTAAAAATATTATTATTCACAATAATGAAGAAAGGGAAACTCTACAATGTATTTCCCATTTCCAAATAATTCTGGTGATCTAATAAACTCTAAGGAATGGCACCAGATCCTTCTTACAATTATAGCTCTTGGCTACTTTAACAGAGCTTCAAAGTGCTCAGGCCTTCCAGGGGCCAGTATATCCAGCCCCACAGAGAGCCTAGGTGAGCCCTTGAACAAAACACCTTATGCCTAGGACCACTCCAGCCCTAGTCAGGTAATCCGTGAATTAAAATCCATGGCCCCCAATTGTGTACTATGCCTGGCCTCACAGTCAGACAGACTGTGGGCTGAGGAAATGGATGGCATTGGTTAGGTAGCAAGAGTACCTCAGAATAATTCTGCTACAGGGTGAATTCTAGAAAATAGCTGACCCAGAGCCTTTGCATCAGGGTTTGGGAGGGTGAAAAATAGAAGAGGTGTAATTAAAGCTTTTAGAATCCTCCCTTTATCTGCCTATTGCTATAGGAAATCTGGATAAATTAATCTACTTTACCCCACAATCTTCCAGGATGGAACCCTGAGGGTCAACATTTAGAGATCCAATAGACAAAGAGTCAGGAAAAGAAGACAGAGAGTACTTCTCAAATTGGTGGGAGATCAGAGGTCCAAGGGTAAAGCAATCACCTTACTGGTAGTTACACAGTTTTCTTGTAAAATATTGTTTTTGTTAAAGAAATCATCCACTTTGCAGAAAATATCATCTTTGGAACATCTTTCCTTTAGTGACTCAGAAAAAAAGAGGTTTTATTATTGAAATAGAATCTAGCAAATACCTCAAGCTGAGACATGTTAGAAATATCTGTACTTCTATCCAAGTGTATTACAAACCTCCCACACTGCATAATTTGTTCTAATGCTTGTTTCTTTCAATCTTCAACAATGTTTTCTATATGTCTTCTAAATATATTTGCTGACAAAGGAATGCATTTTAGTTTGACATCAGTTTTTTTTTCCTACACATTAGAGCAGCTAGTTTTACTGCTGTCTCTTATACACATCTAGATGTGTATAAGAGACATCTCCTGACCTCGTGATCCGCCCATCTCGGCCTCCCAAACTGCTGGGATTACAGGCTCGATATAGGGGGCTTTCTTAACCAATGCTATCCATCTAAGCTTGCTACTTAGGGTTCAAGTCCAGCAATGGGTTAGGCCGTTGCAAAACTCTTGCATCTTTAGCTGGTGCCCCACACAAAGCATCTTAGTGACCCTAAGGGAAATAAATGCAGGAAAAGAGTCACTCCATCAGATCACTAGGGGTAAGAATGAAAACGAAAAAAGCAAGGAAGGTAGAAACAAACTAAGTCATTGCAAGCTAGGCCTATTTTCTTCCAATAATCTCCCAGGTAACAGCCTCTACCTTGCTAGGATCTGATTACCCGTTGCTGGCCTCAGACCATAGCATTATTGTTTTAACATTCCTACCTTCCTCTTTATCCCAGCATGAACCGGGTTGTATGGGAGGCTGGGAAGCTGACCTTGCTTGGGGATAAAGAGACAGTTTAGCACTCAACGATCTTGAAGTCAAACTTGAAAACACAGTGATTAGAAAATAAAGCAGTGAGCCCTGGTAGTGTGCGCCTGTGTAATAATGTGCAGGGCCACACAGGGCTAGCCTTTTGAGCAGAATTCATTTTCATATAATCTCCTCCCTCCCGCCAAAGTCTTTGACTTGGTGTTTTTGTTTTCTACTCGATAATTCATGCATGCTGAACCTGACATCAGTGTAAAAGGACGCTGAGGGTTATTTAAACTGTCATTTAAGAAAAATAACAACAACAATAATAGGTTAATAGAAACATCATGAATGATGTGTACAGCCTATTGCCAACCAAATGATGTTGAAAGCCTATTCCTGGTACATGCAGGCTTCTGTGTTTCATCTCTAGTGTGCCTAATATTGACTGTAGGCACAGTCACATAATAATAAATTCTATTGTACCTCCAAATTGTTTAGTTATAAGGTAATTGTTCTGTATGGGATTTGAGGCTAGTGGTCTCACTCCTTTTTCTCCATGGGAAAGTCAGGGAATTGAACAACCATTCACAGTGCACACTGTATTGGGCACTGTGTTGAATGCTCTATATGTATTATCTCATTTAATCAGGCTGCAGAACCATGAAATGAGCATTACTATTCCTCATGTTATAAGTAAGGAAATAAAGAATCAAGTAATTTCCCAAAGATCCAAATACATATGTGTGTGTGTGTGTGTGTGTATAATATTTTTTTATTTTTTTTATTTTTAGATGGAGTCTTGCTCTGTCACCCAGGCTGGGTGCAGTGGCATGATCTCAGCTCACTGCAACCTCTGCCTCCCAGGTTCAAGCGATTCTTCTGCCTCAGCCTCCCCAGTAGCTGGGATTATAGGTGCACACCACCACACCTGGCTGATTTTTGTATTTTTTTTTTAGTAGAGACGAGGTTTTATCATGTTGGCCAGGATGGTCTAGAACTCCTGACCTCAAGTGACCCTCCTACTTCGGCCTCCCAAAGTGCCGTGATTACGGGTGTGAGCCACTGTGCCCAGCCCCAAAGATCAAATATTAACTGATTAAACTGGGAGTTAAAATTAGGTTTGTCTGACATCTAAAGTCCCTATTTCCATGACACATAGTTCTCAAACTTCAGTGAGCAGAGAATTGCCTGCTCAAGCTTCCAGGTGATTCGGAAGCAAGATGTGCCTAGATGCACTTTGAGAGATGCTTTATTTAGCCCTCCCAGTCATATCTTCTGTATTTGGGAACAGGAGTAGAAATAAATCAGATATCTATGTTCTTTGTAGTAAAACTAGAAATTCAATGTGAATATTTTGACCCAGCAGTTCCATTCCTAAGAAATTTGTACATATGGCCACCAAAAAAGCTAGTATTAGGATGTTCTTAGCAGTGTTATTAGTAATAACCCCAAACTGGAAACGACCCAAATGCCCAGCAGAAGCAGAATGGATAAAAAAATTGTGGTACACTCACACAATTTAATGCTGGATAGCAGTGAGATTGAAGAATCTACAACCACCTGCAGGAATATGGATGAATCTCACAAATGTCACATTGAATGAAAGAAGCCAGATACAAAATAATATGTACCACATGATTTCATTTCTATAAAATATAAAATAAAAAAGGCAAAGCAAATCTTTGATGTTAGAAATCAGTGTAGTGGCAGGAGCATGGATGGACACTGGAAGTGTTAGGTTACTTGATGTGTGGCTGTGTATACTTAGCTTGTGAAAGTCCATTGAGCTGCACTTAGGATATGTGTACTTTTCTTTTCTTTTTCTTTTTTTTTTTTTTTTTTTTTAGATGACAGAGTCTCGCTCTGTCACCCAGGCTGGAGTGCAGTGGTGCGATCTCGGCTGACTGCAACCTCCGCCTCCCAGTTTCAAGCGATTCTCCTGCCTCAGCCTCCTGAGTAGCTGGGATTACAGGCGTGTGCCACCACACCCAGCTAATTTTCATATTTTTAGTAGAGACCAGGTTTCACCATGTTGGCCAGGCTGGTCTTGAACTCCTGACCTCAGGTGATCCACCTGCCTCGGCCTCCCAAAGTGCTGGAATTACAGGCATGAGCCACCATGCCCAGCCGATATGTGTACTTTTCTGTATGTCTATTATTCTTTAGTACAAAGTTTAAAAATATTATTATTCACAATAATGAAGAAAGGGAAACTCTACAATGTATTTCCCATTTCCAAATAATTCTGGTGATCTAATAAACTCTAAGGAATGGCACCAGATCCTTCTTACAATTATAGCTCTTGGCTACTTTAACAGAGCTTCAAAGTGCTCAGGCCTTCCAGGGGCCAGTATATCCAGCCCCACAGAGAGCCTAGGTGAGCCCTTGAACAAAACACCTTATGCCTAGGACCACTCCAGCCCTAGTCAGGTAATCCGTGAATTAAAATCCATGGCCCCCAATTGTGTACTATGCCTGGCCTCACAGTCAGACAGACTGTGGGCTGAGGAAATGGATGGCATTGGTTAGGTAGCAAGAGTACCTCAGAATAATTCTGCTACAGGGTGAATTCTAGAAAATAGCTGACCCAGAGCCTTTGCATCAGGGTTTGGGAGGGTGAAAAATAGAAGAGGTGTAATTAAAGCTTTTAGAATCCTCCCTTTATCTGCCTATTGCTATAGGAAATCTGGATAAATTAATCTACTTTACCCCACAATCTTCCAGGATGGAACCCTGAGGGTCAACATTTAGAGATCCAATAGACAAAGAGTCAGGAAAAGAAGACAGAGAGTACTTCTCAAATTGGTGGGAGATCAGAGGTCCAAGGGTAAAGCAATCACCTTACTGGTAGTTACACAGTTTTCTTGTAAAATATTGTTTTTGTTAAAGAAATCATCCACTTTGCAGAAAATATCATCTTTGGAACATCTTTCCTTTAGTGACTCAGAAAAAAAGAGGTTTTATTATTGAAATAGAATCTAGCAAATACCTCAAGCTGAGACATGTTAGAAATATCTGTACTTCTATCCAAGTGTATTACAAACCTCCCACACTGCATAATTTGTTCTAATGCTTGTTTCTTTCAATCTTCAACAATGTTTTCTATATGTCTTCTAAATATATTTGCTGACAAAGGAATGCATTTTAGTTTGACATCAGTTTTTTTTTCCTACACATTAGAGCAGCTAGTTTTACTGTAGCATGAAGAACAGATGATTTTGCAATGGTATGAGACTTTTGTTTTTTTCTCTGTCGAATTATGGAAACTCAGAAAGGTTTCTAAACATTTATCATTACATGTAACAGTATTTTGTGACATACTGGATTGAGTATCACATGACTCGCAACATTGAAACATTAAACATGAAAAAATCATAGAGGTTTGTCTTCATGTTCTGGGTGCTTCATTTTAAAATATGTTAATTACAATAACTTCATACCATCATTAGCTAATATCTCAAGGTGATATTTAATGTTACGGTAGCAGATATTTCTAATGGTCTTCTGTGAGATAATTTTCAATTCAACTATCTTCTTGTCAGATCAGATTGGGTTGTCATTGTTCGTACCTGATAATATGGTGGCTGCTGAACTTATGCAGGGAGTAGAAGGGTCAGCTCTGCCATTTTCTTGTTGTTCACTTGTGCTTGCATTATCTTTGCTTTCCTATTTCATTGCAGGAAATGTTTTTCTTGTTGTTGTTGTTTGTTTGTTTTTGAGATGGAGTCTCACTCTGTCGCCAGCCTGGAGTGCAGTGGCGTGATCCTGGCTCAGTGCAACCTCTGCCTCCTGGGTTCAAGTGATTCTCTTGCCTCAGCCTCCCAAGTAGCTGGGACTACAGGCGTGCACCACCATGCCCGGCTAATTTTTGTATTTTTAGTAGAGATGGGGTTTCACTATGTTGGTCAGGCTGGTCTCGAACTCCTGACCTCGTGATCCACCTGCCTCAGCCTCTCAAAGTGCTGGGATTACAGGCGTGAGCCACCGCGCACGGCCTGCAGGAAATATTTTAAGCCACCTGCTGATTTATGTGCATTGGTTTAGTTAAAACTAGATAATATAATCCACAAATACCTTTATCTAGGTTCAGGTGAACTGCGGTATATTGCAATAAGCTGAAAGCAAATGAAAAAATGTCAGGTGACGCAGGCTACCCAACTTTCACGTTCCCTTTAGGATACCTCATGTATTTGATGTTGACAGAGATGGGGCACCAGTGTAAGCCCATATATTAGAATTAGAAGGCCAGGCATCATGGCTCATGCCTGTAATTCCAACACTTTGGGACGCTGAGGTGGAAGGATCACTTGAGCCTAGGAGTTCCAGACCATCCTGGGCAACATAGCAAGACATTATCTCTACAAATGGTTTTTAAAATTAGATGAGCATGGTGATATGTGCCTGTAGTCATAGGAGGCTGACGCAAGAGGATCCCTTGTGCTTAGGAGTTGGAGGGCATGGTGAGTGGTGATTGTGCCACCGTGCTCCAACTTGGGTGACAGAGTGAGATCCTGTCTCAAAACAAGCAAACAAAAATAGATATTTTTCTTGGTTTTTGTAAAACTTTTTTTCTAATTTTTTGACATGAAAAATAAATACAGTAAGTCCTCACATAACATTATCAAGTGGTTCTTGGAAACTGTGACTTTAAGCAGAATGATATAGAATGAAACCAGTTTTATCACAGGCTAATTTATGTAAACAAGAGTTAAGTTCCTATGGCATATCTCTGGCCACAAAAACATCACCAAACTTCTTTTTAAAATTTTTAATTGATATATATGTTGAGACGGAGCCTCGCTCCGTTGTCCAGGCTGGAGTGCAATGGTGTGATCTCGGCTCACTGCAACCTCCATCTCCTGGGTTCAAGCGATTCTCTCACCTCAGTCTCCGGAGTAGCCGGGACTACAGGTGCATGCAACCATGCCCAGCTAACTTTTGTATTCTTTAGTAGAGACGGGGTTCACCATATTGGCCGGGCTGGTCTCGAACTCCTGACCTCAGGTGGCCTGCCCACCTTGGCCTCCCAGAGTGCTGGGATTACAGGCGTGAGCCACTGCACCCGGCCTGATTACATTATATTTCTACATACTTATGGGGTACATGTGAAATTTTGTTACATGCATAGAATGTGTAATGATCAAGCCAGGGTATTTAGGGTGTCCATCACCTTGAGTATTTATCATTTCTATGTATTGAGAACATTTCAAATCTTCTAGCTTTTTTTTTTTTTTTGAGACAATCTTGCCCTGTTGCCCAGACTGGAGTGCAGTGGTGCGATCTTGGCTCAGTGCAACCTCTGCCTCCCAGGTTCAAGCGA
>NW_012103377.1:342384-343197 GCF_000951045.1 Mandrillus leucophaeus
CCCTATTTCCATGACACATAGTTCTCAAACTTCAGTGAGCAGAGAATTGCCTGCTCAAGCTTCCAGGTGATTCGGAAGCAAGATGTGCCTAGATGCACTTTGAGAGATGCTTTATTTAGCCCTCCCAGTCATATCTTCTGTATTTGGGAACAGGAGTAGAAATAAATCAGATATCTATGTTCTTTGTAGTAAAACTAGAAATTCAATGTGAATATTTTGACCCAGCAGTTCCATTCCTAAGAAATTTGTACATATGGCCACCAAAAAAGCTAGTATTAGGATGTTCTTAGCAGTGTTATTAGTAATAACCCCAAACTGGAAACGACCCAAATGCCCAGCAGAAGCAGAATGGATAAAAAAATTGTGGTACACTCACACAATTTAATGCTGGATAGCAGTGAGATTGAAGAATCTACAACCACCTGCAGGAATATGGATGAATCTCACAAATGTCACATTGAATGAAAGAAGCCAGATACAAAATAATATGTACCACATGATTTCATTTCTATAAAATATAAAATAAAAAAGGCAAAGCAAATCTTTGATGTTAGAAATCAGTGTAGTGGCAGGAGCATGGATGGACACTGGAAGTGTTAGGTTACTTGATGTGTGGCTGTGTATACTTAGCTTGTGAAAGTCCATTGAGCTGCACTTAGGATATGTGTACTTTTCTTTTCTTTTTCTTTTTTTTTTTTTTTTTTGAGACAGAGTCTCGCTCTGTCACCCAGGCTGGAGTGCAGTGGTGCGATCTCGGCTGACTGCAACCTCCGCCTCCCATAATAATAAATTCTATTGTACCTCCAAATTGTT
>NW_012103377.1:347186-349085 GCF_000951045.1 Mandrillus leucophaeus
CCCACCTTGGCCTCCCAAAGTGCTGGGATTACAGGCGTGAGCCACCATGCCCGGTCACTTTTCAAGCTATTTTGAAATATGTAATACATTGTTGTTAACTATAATCATCCTACTCAGCTATCAAATGTTAGAACTTATTCCTTCTATCTAACTGTATGTTTGTACCCAGTAACCAACCTCTCTTCATCCCAACCCCGGTCACCTACACACCCATCCCAGCCACTATCTCAATGATAGTGGTATCTATCATTCCACTCTCTACCTCCATATGATCAACTTGTTTAGCTCCCACTTATGAGTGAGAACATGCAATATTTGTCTTTCTGTACCTGGCTTAAGTGGCTCTGAAAAGAGCCTTTGGTTTTTGAAAGTAGAAGTTGTTCGTTTGGAGCTGGTGTACTTGGTGAGGGCCTTGGTGTTGTCAGACACCGTGTGCTTGGCCATCTCCCTAGGCAGCAGGCACAAGCTGTATGGATCTCCCTGGAGGTGATTGTCGAGTACTTGTAATGCATCAAGAATGATGCACTTGAAGATATTGACAAATGAGTTAATGATGCCCATGGCGTTCGATGAGATACCAGAATTGAGATGGACCTGCTTCAGTACCTTGTAAATGTAAATAGAGTAGCTTTCCTTGTGGCTATGCTTGTGATTCTTGCCATCCTTCTTCTGGCTCTTGGTCACACCGCCTTCTTGGCACCCTTCTTTGGAGCAGGAACAGACTTGGCTGATTCAGGCATGTCACCACAAATCAATAACTGTACTGAGAAAGAAGCCACTTCAACACCACCACACTTCTAAATAAAGACCAAAACACTCCTAGTATCATTCAACATTGAAATACATGTGAGCTGTGTATACATTTAAGAAAGACTAATAAAAACAAGATAATTATTTACCAACTTATTCCAGTTCAGGGTAGTGGGTGACTGGGACCTATCCTGGCACCTCAGGGCACCTGGTGGGAACCAGACCTGGACAGGACACCATCCCATCGCAGGGCACACTCACACACACACCACACTCATAACACTGTGACAATTTTTTTTTTTTTTTTTTTTTTTTTTTTTTTGAGACAGAGTATTGCTCTGTCACCGAGGCTGGAGTGCAGTGGTGCAATCCTGGCTCACTGCAACCTCCTCCTCCCGGGTTCAGGCAATTCTCCTGCCTCAGCCTCCTGAGTAGCTGGGATTACAGGCATGTGCCACTGTGCCCAGCTAATTTTTGTATTTTTAGTAGAGACGGGGTTTCACCATGTTGGCCAAGCTGGCCTCAAACTCCTGACCTCAGGTGATCCGCCCGCCTCGGCCTCCCGTAGTGCTGGAGTTACAGGCGTGAGCCACTGCGCCCAGCCCACACTGGGACAATTTAAAGACATTAATTAACCTGATGTGTACATCTTTGGGATGTGGGAGGAAACCAGAATACCCCGAGAAAACCTACACACATATGGGGAGAATGTGAAAATGCTTCACAGACAGTGGCCCTGACCCGGAACCAAATTTTTTTTTTTTTCTCACCCACGTTATAACGAAAGGACATTGAACAAGATAGCGTTATTCAAGGATCTGAAGTATAAACACAAGTGTTGCTGTCTAATGGATTGTCTTGCCCATCCCACATTAGAAAACATTGGTCTAGGCATTCTAAATCTTACCCTTGGATCCAACCATCAGGGAGAAAAAACTGTATTTTCAGGGTGCACGTTCGTTTGGCCCCTTGAAGAAAATGCTTTTCTGAACTACTTTTTGGTGCTGGGGTTCTGCCTTGCTTGGAAAGTACTATGGAGACAAATATAAAAAAAAAAAACAGGACTTTCTGGCCAGGCGCGGTGGCTCATGCCTGTAATCCCAGCACTTTGGGAGGCCGAGGCGGGTGGATCACGAGGTCAGGAGATCG
>NW_012103377.1:349905-367885 GCF_000951045.1 Mandrillus leucophaeus
AAAAAAAAAAAAAAAAGAAAGAAAGAAAAACAAAAATAAACAAACAAAAAAACGTATTTCTCCTCCTCACCCCAGATCTTGCAACTATTATTTTAAACTTTCAAATTTTATTTTTTAAGTCACCTCAAGTCCTTTGGGGAAGGAGTTGGGATATGAATATGATATAACATTGTTACTGATGTTCACTATAAATTCCTTAAGTTCAATTGCCTAAGAAAAAAATTATTTAGAATGTGGAATTTTTATCTCTCGGTAAAGATTGTTTTCTATTGTTAATAGCATCTTTGTATTTCATGAGTCTAAGAGGTTATTCATGGTAAGTTGCACTTCCATTTCAAAGGTGTTACAATGTGGAAAAAATGGCCGACACTGATTTTAAGATAATATCTATTGTAAGATCCCTCCTACTCTCAGAGATGTTAAAATGTGAGGAGAAATGTGCATTTTAGAATCAATGAAATGTGATTTTACTTATAGTACTATGAGTCTTCTAGCTATTTGATGTTCACTCACTGCTGTGAGGTTGGAAAGTGGCCACATGAGATGGAGTTATGGTTTATGAGTGGTCAGTGTTTTAAGGAAGCCTGTATCTCCAGGGCATAATAAAAATTCTGATCTCTGATCACCAGAAAGGCAGTATGTACTAGGCTGACCAAGATGTGAGCATTCAGGCACTGGTTTACTGGTTTACAAAATGAAGTTATTATGTGGGAACTCCAAATAAAGTTGGAAAATGCGTGTTGTTGTTTTTTTTTTTTGAGACAAGATCTCACTCTGTCACCCAGGCTGGAGTGCAGTGGCATGCAATCACAGCTTATTGCAGCCTTGACCTCCTGGGACCAAGCAGTCCTCCCACATCAGCCTCCAGAGTAGCTGGGACTACAGGCGTGCGCCACCATGCCCCGCTAATTTTTTGTAGAGAGAGGGTTTCGCCATGGTCCCCAGGCTGCTCTCGAACTCCTGAACTCAGGCGATCTGCCTGCCTCTGCCTCCCAACGAGCTAGGATTACAAGCGTGAGCTACTGAGCCCAGCCTGGAAAATGTGTCTTTAAAAGATATTTAAGATAATTTTTAAACTGTGCTATTGTTTTGCTTTTAACCAACTTCAAAGTACGTATTCTCAACAATAGAAAAATGGGCAAAGGACAGATTGTTCTCTGAAGAAAATACAAATGGCTAATAAACATTTGAAAAATGTTCAATCTTTTTGTAATCAAAATAATGCAAATTGAAACAGCATGCTACCATTTTTTGGTCTATAAAACTGACAAAGGTAATACTCAATGCCAGTGAGATGGCAGCAAGATAGGTGCTTTCATACATTGTAATGTGAGTATAAATGATACAGCTTTTGTAGGAGGTAATTTACCAATACATGTTGAAATGTTCTTCAAATATTTATCTTTAAAATGTTCATACCCCTGATCTAAGTAATTCAGTTTCTAGGCATCTATCATAAGGAAATAATCAGAGGTTCAGAATTATGTTTAGAATGTTATTTATATTAGTGAAATATAAATAATTTAATATTCAATGATAGAGAAGTATTTAAATTAGGGTTCTTTTTCAGTGAAATGTTTTACAGCTATCAAAATTAGTGAGGTTGAAAACTATTTAAATGACATGATAAGATAATCATGATATATTGAGTGAAAAAAAACCTGTCTATCCAGCAAGATTCCAAACTTGTTAATATGTATATATGCCATACCAGAAAGCCTGAAATGAAATATAGAAAGCTAACTATGGTTGTCTCTGGGAAGTAGAAAGAATTATTGGTAACTTTTATTTTCCTCTCTTAACTTTCCCAAATTTTCTATGATATATATTATGATGATGATAAGAAAAAGCTATGAAAGATTGACAATATATTTATTTTATTATTGAGTTTAAAGTCTATATTTGTCTTTATCAATTATCATTCTCTCTCCTGTGACTTTAAATTCCCCCATTCAACAAATATTCTTAAGGACCTTCTATATGCCAGGTACTGCCTAGTGAATAGGGATACAGCAATGAGTAGACAGACCAAGTCCTTGCTTTCTTAGAGCTTCCCTAATAGCAGGGAGAGACTGAGCTTAAATATACAATGTTTCCTCATCTGATGACCTGGACCACTCTCCTGCCTGCCTCCATGCCCTTAGCTGAATGAGTGAATCTAGTCTAATGGCTTTATATATCACATACTCTGTCAGTTTCTAAACCTGCATCTCTAGTTAGTCCTTTCTCCCAAACACCAGACTTATACATCCAACTGTCTACCTGACATCTCCACTTGGAGATCTAATAGGTATGTCAAACCAAATCTGTGAGAATGAAATTGTTAATTCCTTGTTGTCCCTCCCACCCCTAGATCTACTCTTTCAGTGTTTTACCCCTCCTAGGGAATGGCAATGCCATCTTTCCAGTTCTTCAGGCCAGCAGCTTTGGAATTATCCTGACTCGTCTCATTCTTTCACATCCTACATCCAATCTATTTCAAGTTTTATATATCCAAAATCTACCCAGAATCTGGCCACTTCTTACCACCTCCACTGCGATCACCCTGACCCCTGCCTCTGTTTTCTTTTGCCTGATTATTACACCAGACACCTCAGTGGTTTTCTTGTTTCTACCTTTGACCTCTTACAGTTTATTCTCAACACATTAGCCAGACGGTCTTATTAAAGCTAAGCCAGATCATTATCATGCCTTGTTCAAAACGCTCTGATGCCCAGCAATTTGGGAGGCTGAAGCAGGTGGATCACCTGAGGTTAGGAGTTCAAGATCAGCATGGCGAAACCCTGTCTCTACTAAAAATACAAAAATTAGCCGGGTGGGGTGGCGCATGCCTGTAGTCCCAGCTAGTTGGGAGACTGAGGCAGGAGAACCGCTTGAACCCAGGAGGCAGAGGTCGTAGTGAGCCGAGATCGCACCACTGCACTCCACCCTGGGCGACAGAGTGAGACTCCGTCTCAAAAACGAAACAAAACAAAACGCTCTGATGGCTCCCATCTCCCTAGAGTGAAAGCCAGTCTTTACAGTGTCCTAAAAGGCTCACACGACTGGGTGCCTCTCATCTCCTTTCTTCCTGCCTCACCTCCGGCTACATCTTTTCTTTTTTGCTCGCTTCCTCCAAGCATACTGGCCTTCTAGTTATTCCTGGAAGAAGCCAGGCATGTTCCTGCCTCATGGCCTTTGCCCTTGCTGTTTTCTCTGCCAGGAATGCTCTTTCTCCGCATGGCTCACTTGATCCTTTATATATTTACACATACATCAACTTCTCTGACTATCCTATTTACAGTGATACCCCCAACACTCCCTATTCCCTTTCCTTGCCTTATTTTTTTCTATAACACGTAATCACCCTTTAACTAAAATACTACATGTTTTATGTTCTTTTTTGTTGCTTGTTTATTATCTTTAAGTATTATGAGGGCAAAATTTTTTGTTTTGTTTTGTTCCCTGATATATCCTCAGAAGCTAGAACAGTGCCTGGCACACTGCAAGGACTCAAAAAATGTTTGTCTGATGTTAGAAAAATGAATGATGGGTAGATACCACGAAAGTAATTTAAACATTTTTAAAAACTCAGATGAGTTTTAAATATTCCATATACCTGCAAATCATATCATTTAACAGTTAATTTTTGGGTAATAGTTTTTATTTTTCAAAATACTCCTCTTCTCTTAATATAGGCCTCTCTCCTCCACCTCTGCCCCATTTGGGACACCTGAACCTTGATTAAATTTTCTGCCTCTCTGAATTTAAAGAAGAGGAGATATTTCTTTAAATTCATTTTTGCATTATGAACATTGCATGAATGCATTCTCATTTTAAAAATAAAACAGAATGACAGACATATATGGAATAAACAATGAAATCCCTTCATCTCTTCTCCCAAAATATTATCTTCTTCCCAAGAGGTAACCCCAATTAACAATTCAATGTGTATCATTCAAGTCCAGTGCTGTCCAGTAGAACCTTCTGTGATGATAGAAATGTTCTATATCTGCACTGCCCAATATTGTACCCAGTACCCAGTAGTCATATGGGTTATTGAGCACCTGAAATGTGGCTAATGTGAATGACAAACTGCTTTTAATTTTATTTAATTCTAATTAATTATAATTTGAATTTAAATAGCCACATGTGACTAATGGCTACCATATTAGCACAGTTCTAAACTATTTCTTTTTCTTTTCTTTTTTTTTTTTTTTTGAGACAGTTTCACTCTTGTCGCCCAGGCTGGAGTGCAGTGGCATGATCTCAGCTCACTGCAACCTCCGCCTCCCAGGTTCAAGCAATTATCCTGCCTCAGCCTTCCGAGTAGCTGGGATTACAGGCATGTACCATCAGACTCAGCTAATTTTTGTATTTTTAGTAGAAATGGGGTTTCACCATGTTGGCCAGGCTGGTCTTGAACTCCTGACCTCAGGCGATCCACCCACCTCAGCCTCCCAAAGTGCTGGGATTACAGACGTGAGCCACTGCGCCCAGCCCTAAGCTATTTCTACACAATTACCTCTCTCTTCTTTCTCTCTCTCTTCCCCTTTCTCTCTCTTTTTACTATAAATGACATCATACTAGATAGCACGTATACATACATATTATACATATTGCTTTGTGACTTGCTTTTTGCGTTCAACAAAATATCTTAGATATCATTCTCTGTCAGTACATACGTATCTGTCTTGCTGTTTTCAATAGTGCCTGTTACTTATAACATGTGCATACCATACATAACTAAATGAAAAAAATGGATATTTCTTGGTGCTGAACCACATACTGGGCCTCTTTTTTCTTCTCTCCAGTGACATTTATTGGTGACGACTTTGCACCAGCTGCCTGATTTAAGAGTCTATATAATCAATGACACAGTCTAAGAATCCAGTGATTCGTGTGTGTTGGGCCCATGGTCAACTATATTATCTATTTTTTTCTGTCCTCTCTATCTTCAAAAGACAAAATATTCTGATTCCATAATAAATAAGGCTTTAAAAATATGTTCAGAAACAAGTAAATATAAACCTAACAGTATGAGGCTGCTGGATGAGATTTTGTGACGTCTTTTTGTAATTCTGAATTTGTGGTTCTAAAGCTGATGAGTTTCATAGCAAAAGGCCTACCGGGAAGAAGTAGATTCTTTCTGAAGTCCTGTTCTTATCTTTTGTAAAATTCTTTTCTACTAAAGACATTCTTGAGATGGTTATAACTTTAGTTACTCTGGGTAATTCACTTTTCAATTGATTTCTGTGCTTCTAACATACCTCATCAGCATTTTCTAGCTAATGTTGGAGCCTGACAAACTGTTATAGACACTGTATTAACCAAGGCTCTGTCAAGACACAGATGGCTCACTCTAAAGGTGAAATTTAAAGAGAGTTTAATAAAGGTAGTAGTTATAAAGGTATGGGCAGGGTTTAAGGAAACCTCAAGGAATAGTATAGTATCCGTGGCCTAGAAACAATGGGGAGTTGCCATCCCCCAGACTGGTAGGGGTAAGGGGTGAGTGTGGTTACCAGAACCTCACACAGACAGCTCTATAAAGAGGGCCCCCTCACAGAAGCTGCGAATTTTGGTAAAAGGACAGAACCAACACACTGCTTCCTAGCAGAGAGGAAGCCAGGGAGACAAATACCCTGAACTCACTCTTGTCCTGCCCTCCACTGTTGCGCACACTTCCCAGTCCAACTGGAAGCAGGAGGCAGAGATCCCATTGGTGCAGTCACTGGGGAAGCCATACAGAAAAGAGCAGAGGAAAAGCATAGAGAAGGGTAGAAAGAGAGTGGATTCTGGAGAGGCAAAAGGGAAGATATTTATTATCCACATATTCTTTTAGTTAATCCTCACAACAGCTTATCCTCCTTTCATAGACAAGGATACTAAGGCTTGAGAGGTTAAGAACCAGCAATTTGCTAAAAATCAAATGTAAAAATAGGGAAAGGGATATTAAATAATGGAGATAGGATATGAACTCAGGCCGTCTGACAGGATTGCCCCACTGGAGTTAAGAATAGCTTCACTTAAACAAGCAACTCTGCGGTTGGCCTATCACCATCAGCAGTACTGTGCTAAGTTCTGATTGGTTGATTAGCTTGTTGTCTGATTGGTCCAGTTGTCAGTCAGTGATGTACATTGCATAAATGCAGATTCTAGCAACCATTTTTTTTCACTTAAGTAATATTTGCATTGTCCATTGTCCAGTACCTTATAGCTTTTGTTTTAAGTAAATATTTGACAATATCCAACTGAAGGGATTCTATACATGAAATACCCAACATATAATGTCTTCTTTAAAAGCCTGATGAAATGTGGCTTTGGTATGATTCTGTGGCATAGTTTATATAACCAGAACTTGTGTGACAAATAGGTAACATATTCACATTGTAGTGACTGAGTATTCTGAAATCTTCAATTAGGTAGAAAGAAGTTTTATTGCAATCTAGCTCCAAGTCTCTGGTCTGGCAAGGCCCTTGCATATGTGAGGTTCAGGGCACTGGGCCAGGGCTTCTTAACCCTTTATGATCCTTGCTGTCTTCTGCTAAACATAAAAATCTCATGTGCCAACCGAACCCCAAATTTGGAATATGGCTCTCTAGAGGGGCATAGTCTTGTCTTCTGATGATCTTCACCAGTTCAGAAGCTTGGTTTCTATTATTTTCATGCTCAAAAGAGTAGTGGTTTCCCCAAATATGAAATTATTGAAAACTGAACATGCCTTTTCAAACTAATACTTTCTCCCATTCTAAAAGGGTCATTCTTCATTTTAGAAGATTGCTGCTGCAAAGCCAATTCTGTTCCTTTCTTATCTCTCTCCTCCATTTCTCTACCCTCCAAACAGCTAGCATCATATTAAACATATATCATGTGCTAATACACACTACAAAATGTGATCTGGCTGATTTATAATCTAACCTGAGGCTTGCAAATAACTACAAGTAAGTCATTTGACCCGCTTCACTAAGTCTGGGCAAAAATATGGTTACATGTTTTTATTTCTTCAGTTAATTATTTGAGTACCCCCTTCTCTATCAGGAAATCATGTATCTCCTTTTTGAGGTTTCTCCATCCTTATAGTCTAAAAATCCTGAGGGTTTCCTCAGCTCACAGGGAGCCAAAAAGGTAACTGAGTTTGAGGGATCTACCACTGCTGTTGCTTCTTGCTGTCACTTGGTGTCACCTTGAAAACTGGTTCGGTGACGATAATATCTACCTCACAGAGGTGTTGTACAAATTAAATGAGCAAATACATTTAAAGTGCTTAGTATATCGATGGATACATGGCACTAAGTAGGTACGTAAAGATTTAGCTATTACTTTATGTTATCAGGCCTCAGTTTTATGTAGGGTCTACACCAGAGGATCCCTGGAAGCATTTCAGCTTTGGCAAATGGTGAAGTTAGCTCAGTCCCTGCCCCTCCCAGAAGCCTCTATCTTACTGACATTGTCCTGAAGTTGATGTGGCTCTAGTATATGGAAGAGGCAGAACCTAAGGAGCATAGAATTTTTTATAAAGCAAATGATTTGTTCTGGCTCAGAGAAAGAGTTTGTTTTTGTTTTTTTTTAATTGTAATCTGGGGTGTTTGGACAGACAAAATTTTGTCTCAGGTCACAGGGCTGGTTGGTAGTAGCTGGGCCTTAACCAAAGTCTTCCTGAATGCAGAGCTTGATCAACTCTAGAAGTATCCTGCTGTGCTTTAGAAAGCAATGTTCTGGAGAGCAAGGCTGTGGCTCATTTATTTTTGCATTCTCCCCATTCTGAGCACATTGCTTTATACATAACAAGAAATAGCTCTTCTTCATATCAACTGCTGTTAAAGATAGTCACCTCTGCACACATGCAAACACAAACACATTCACACACTTAGGCATTCTCTCTGCCTTCCATCTCTTTGTTTCTCCTTCTTTTCTACTTCTAGGCCATAATAATTAAGAACGAAATGCACAGTGCATATAAACCTTTTCTTCCCCTTTGAGTAACTATTGTTGCTTTACAACTTTCCCTATCCCTGTTTTTATTAACAGATTTCATACCCTCAAGAACACACCGTTCTTGGAAAATGGCAACACTATCTCCTCTTTAATAAACTTTGTGACTAGCGCATACAAGATCTCCAAATAGTAATTTATTTTAGGTCATGTGAAAAAGGTTCATTGTGCACATATATTAACAGGTAATGAATCATTAATATGAGCTAATCCCACTTGCCAGTCCATTTACCCAGTTGGGTTGTGTGCTAAAAGTCCATTCATAAGTCAGTTTGCGGCCGGGTGTGGTAGTGCATACCTGTAGTCCCAGCTACTTGGGAGGCTGAGGCAGGAGAATCACTTGAACCCAGGAGAGGGATGTGGCAGTGAGGTGACATCACACCACTGCACTCCAACCTGGGAGACAGAGTGAGACTCCGTCTCAAAAAAATAAATAAAGTAAATAAAAACAAGTCAATTTGCTTGTTTCTATGGGTAACTATATTATCTATTATTATATAATATTATATATAATAGTGAATAATAATAGCAGTAAAAATAGCTACAGTTTATTAAGTACCAGGTATGTTACACATATTATCTCTGTTTTTCACAACAGCCTTGCAAGATGAATAGCCCATTTTACAGGTGAAACTGAGGTTCAAATAAGTTAAGGAACTTGCTTTTAAGCACACAAAGTCAAAAATATTTCCTGCCTCAAGTATAGCTCCTTCTGAAGTGGTAGCGGTGGGCCACCCATGACTTTCCTCACCACATCTGTTGGGCCCCAGGGTGGGCGCCTGACCCAATGCCAGCCAATCCTGGTTAAGGCCTGATTTGAAAAGATGAATTTGGCCAATCAGATTCTCCCTTAGGAATTTGAATTAGGAAACATGGAAAGAGGCAATAAGTTGGTAGGAGGCTAGGGCTGAAAGGCACAATGGAAAGTTGTTAAATGAGTGTTGTGAAGAGAGGCTGAGGAGGCCATGATGGACCGGCCTATTAGAGCTGAAGCTGTGAGGCAGTGGAAAGCAAGCAGTGGCTTTAATGTAGTGGAAGGAAATGGAGTCAATGGGGGTGGGACAGAAAGGATCATGTGCAGAGAGCAGCCAGGCTGGTGCAGAGCACTCTCTCCGGGGCCACGTTCTGCCCTTTCCTCCTTTTCCAGTTTTAGTTCCAGGGTAGTCTTAAAAGAAATCCTCCATCCTTTGAGCTAATGTTAGTGAGTGTCAGTTCCCCTCAACCAGAAGAGCCAAATTAAAATACATGGCCAGTAAGTGCTGGAGAGGGGATCTGAACCCTGGGTTTGTGGCTACAGAGTTTTTGTTCTTTTCACTGCACTCCTTTGCCACATTACAAATGCCACTGTGGTCTACCATAGCCTATGAGGTCACCATAATGTATCTGAAAAAGAACCAATAGTGAACCTAAGTTTCCTGAATCCTTGTCCCAAGTCTTGGTTTGCTTCCAGAGCCCTGAAGGAGAAAGTGAGGGCCAAGAAAATCTCAGATAACTGGCAGGCCTCCAGACAACATTGAGCTTCTAGGGTGGAAGGGACTGCAATGGGGAGAGGGGATGGGGATGGGGAGGGATCAGTTCTCGTCAGTGCAGAGAATGGGGGCTCCCCAAGGGCAGGGATTATTGGTCTTATCCCTACTTCTATCCCCAGATTCCAAGATAGTGCCTGTCACATATTTGAATGAGTGAGCAAATGGATAAATAAATGGCAGAAGTGAGTCACAGCCCCTGTCCAAATGTATAGATCATTCTTCAGTCTAGTGTCCCCAGGTTAAGGAACACATCTTAACCTGTCTCCATCTCTAAGAAACAATTGATGCAGCGCTCTGAATAATGTTTACTGTGACTAATCCACTTTAGCTTTAAAAATTACAAAGATGATGTAGTGGTGACTGCGATCACAGCACAGTTCAAAGACTATGAATGGACAACCCTGGATTGCATTTGCCTTGTTTACAAAAACACCGCTTGCTTTGTCTGGAGAGAGTGAGGTTTTCATTTTAAGAGGCTGGCTAAAAAATGCAGGGCCACTTTCTGGGCAGGCTTCCAAGTGACTACATCTTTCTCACAGCGTTCCCCAGAGCCCCAGTCCGAGCTGCCTGGGGCGGGGCCTCTAGCCGCTGGTCGCTGTTGAAGCTACCACAGTAGCAGTCATCTGCAGCCTGCCCGAATTACTGAGCTTTTAAGCCTTCCCAAGGCTCAGATAACAGCTTTGGCCTTTGCATTGAAAGAGACATCAGAGTTTGTCATTGGCCAAGCTGGTGTGTGTGAAACATAGGAGATGTCGCACCACGCTTCTGAGTATGGCATTCTTTCCAGCCGAGTCTCCTGGGTGTGGGTGAGTCTAAATGTTTGAAGACTGCCCTCGTTGGTTGTGAAATGTTCGAAACTGGGCATTGTGACTTTCCAAGGGCATGACTTGGCATATTTCTTAACCCTAATGAGCCTCAGTTTCCTTTTTGTGAAATAGGGATAGTATTATCCTATGCTCTAGAAGGATAGAAGTATCTATTCATCACAGGGGGCTGTGAAACCTAAAAGAGATAACAGCAGAGTATCTCATCTAGTACCTGGCATACTATAGACACTGAAGAGCTTTTGCTATTTCTGAAGCGTCCGTAAAAAACATACAAAAAGGTTTCAGTGATGATGCCCTATTTTTATGTCTAACAGTACAGTATTGCTCTGAAAGACTCCGCGGATATATTTGACTTCTTAATCACACCTGTGTAGCCAACAGGAATAAAACTTCAGAGCAAGTTAGTGCCAAAGGAAAGTTCGTCAGACTGTATTCCCTTTCTTTTTCTCCCTTCTAGACCCTGACCGCACCTGCCCCATTTGCTGATGAAACCAACTGCCAGTGTCGAGCGCCCCATGAAAAACTGACCATTGCTCAGGCCCGCTTAGGAACACCAGGTGAGGCTGTACCTTTTTTTTCTCAAATGGGTCCTGTCTTGACATTTAAAGTATCAGAAAGGGGCCGAGAGCGTCATGCCTGTGATCCCAGCACTTTGGGTGACTGAGGTGGGTGGATCACCTTGAGGTCAGGAGTTCGAGACCAGCCTGGCCAATATGGTGAAACCCCATCTCTACTAAAAATACAAAAATTAGCCAGGTGTGGTGGCGCACGCCTGTAGTACCAGCTACTCACTTTGGAAGGCTGAGGTGGGAGGACCGCTTGAACCCGGGAGGTGGCGATTGCAGTGAGCCAAGATTGTGCCACTGCACTCCAGCCTGGGCGACAGAGCAAGACTCCATCTCAAAAAAAAAAAAAAAAAAAAAGTATCAGAAAGGCCCATCATTAAGGAGCAGCACTTGCTTTCAAGCAGAGAGTTGAACTTAGAGATTATAACACAGTGCAAGGGTAAAGAAGGGTAAACACTAGCAGTGATAAACCAGACCAACCAAAGGAGCCAAGAAAAAGATGCATCAGAATACGGGGAGTTTGAGCCCCGGTTTTATCACTTGTTAGTTCTACAGCCTTGGGCAAATCACTAGAAAGGTCTCAATCTGTTTCCTCAAAACAGGGACAACAATACCTACCTCACAAGGTTTCTGTGATAACTAGATTCGTTGAAAGTTCCAAAGCATTTTTAAAACCATGAAGGCATATACAAACCTAAGCTACTATAATTATTACCATTCTTTAAAGTATGCATTTTTAAAAAAAATTTCAAGTGTGCCTTAAAAAGAGTGGGGTGTGCTATAGAAGTTTGTTCATTCATTCATCCCTTTAGCATTGTGCCAGAGGATGGATAGGGGAGAGATTTGGAAAGAATTATAAGGTACCATCTGTTTTTCAGGAGACAAGACAACTAGATGTGAAATAAAAAACATTAATAGCATGTATGCAGGTGCTTAGGCGTTAAAACCTGCAACACAGATGATAATTGATTCTTAGAGAATGGCAGATTCATTTGGCCTAAGTGATCAGGCAAGACTTCCGGGAGGAAGCAGAACAGACCTTTTAAGAGAAGTAAGATTTGGACTCTGTAGGCAGAAGATGCAAAGGTATTGCAGGCAGGTAGAAGGGGAATAGTGAAGACCCAGAAATAGAGAGCTGTGTAGGAGTAAGTGAGTGTTGTTTTAGTTGATTGGGATGGGGTGATAAACAAGACTAGTTGAACAGGTAAACTTTAAGCCATTTAACATGGCATAACTCGGCCAGGTGCGGTGGCTCACGCCTGTAATCCCAGCACTTTGGGAGGCTGAGGCAGGCAGATCACTTGAGGTCAGGAGTTCGAGACCAGCCTGGCCAACATGGTGAAACCCCATCTCTACTAAAAATACAAAAATTAGCCAGGCATGATGGCAGGCACCTGTAATCCCAGCTGCTTGGGAGGCAGAGGTGAGAGAATCACTTGAACCAAGAAGGTGGAGGTTGCAGTGAGCTGAGATCGCACCAATGCGCTCCAGCCTGGGTGACAGAGTGAGGCTCTGTCTCAAAAAATAATAATAAAATAAAATAAAAAGAACACGGCATAACTCAATGGTTTCTAGTTGCCGCTGCAAAAAAACAAAAAAACAAACAAACAACCAAAAAAAAACAAACCCCCCAAACTTGAAAGAATCCATGGAATGAAGAACAGTTTGCCTAATAATAATAATGGATATTTATTAAGTACTTACTATGTACTAAGGTCTTTATATGTATCATGTCATTTCACTATCACAACTCTGTGTGATTAGTAGTTTTAGTATTTCACAGAGGAGGAAATGAAGGCTTAGAGAAGTTGTGAATCTGCACAAGGTCATTCACTAGTAAATGGCAGTGGTTCACACTGGAGCCTGCATTAGAATCTGCTGGAGGGCTTCTTAAAACCCAAATGGGTGGGCTCCACTCCTAGAGTTTCTGATTCGGTCCAACTAGGGTGGGGCCCAAGAAGTTACATCTCTAACAAGTTTCCAGGTGATGCTACTGCTCCAGGGATCACACTGGGAGAACCATTGGTAAGTGGTAAAGTTGGGATTTGGTCTCAAATCTATTTGTCTTAGAGCTTGACCTCTCAACCATGACACTGTGCTTCCTATAAGAATAGCCTTCAATAGAGTGAAGTGAGAAGCAGAGTAGGCAGAGTTAGGAAGCTTTTGTGTGAGTTGCTTTTGAAAAAGGCAAAACAAGGTTGGGGAGGTAGTACAGAGCAGCCAAAGCTGTTGTTTCCAGGCTTCAGTGTACAAAGAATCACCTGGTAAGCTTGTTAAACAAGTAGATTTCCTGTTTCATTCCCTTCTTCCCAAATCTGGGATGGGCCCAGGCAAGGCATCTGCATTTTAAACAGACAGTCAGGGTGATTCTAAAGTTAGTGGTCTGGAGACCACACACAGAAATACCAACCAAGCAATATATCCAAGGGATGCCAAAGAAAAGTCCAGGTGGCCAGCCAGGCATGGTGGCTCATGCCTGTAACTCTAGTACTTTGGGAGGCCGAGGTGGGCAGATCGCCTGAGGTCAGGAGTTAGAGACCAGCCTGGCCAACATGGTGAAACCTCGTCTCTACTAAAAATACAAAAAATTAGCCAGGCATGGTGGCACATACCTGTAATCCCAGCTACTCAGGAGTCTGAGGCAGGAGAATTGCTTGAACCCGGGAGGCAGAGGTTGCAGTGAGCCGAGATCGCACCACTGCACTCCAGCCTAGGCAATAGTGCAAGACTCCGTTTCAAAAAAAAAAAAAAAAAAAAGTCCAGGTGGTCATGAAGAAAACAGACTTCACCTAAAGTTAAAGGATGAGCATCAGGCCCAAACTGAAAGGGCCTCTACCTTTCTAGGGAAAGGAAAGGGAAGTAGAACTTACTATATATCTGTATATATCTGCTCAATGTGATGCTGTGTATTCTTTGCAAAGACCATATGAGATAACTATTATTGTATCCTTTCTGAAGAGGAGGCAAAGGAGACTTACAGAACTGAAAAGTAACTTGTCAGATGTCCTAGCTGACTGGGTAGAGCTGGGATTTGACCCCCAAGTCCATTTCGCCTCAAACCCCTGCTTTGCCTACCGCAACAAACTCTCTTATGAATCATGGTCCACAGCAGGCCATGGAGCTAAGTGAAAACATGCTCAGACAGACAGTAGCTGTGATCTTCTGTAGTGGCAGGACTATGCCATGCTCACTACTGTTTTATCAGTATCTAGAGAAACACTTGTTGCATACTGTGTGCTCAATAAATATTTTGTGAGTGAATGAATGAAAATTTGGAGGCAAGCGAATCACCTGAAGTCAGGAGTTTGAGACCACCTTGGCCAACATGATGAAACCCTGTTTCTACTAAAAATATAAAATTAGCCAGGTGTGGTGGTGCATGTCTGTAGTCCCAGCTACTTGGGAGGCTGAGGCAGGAGAATTGCTTGAATCTGGGAGGCAGAGGTTGCAGTGAGCTGAGATTGAGCCACTGTACTCTAGCCTGGGCAACAAGAATGAAACTCCATCTCAAAAAAAAAAAAAAAAAGAAAGACAGTTTGGGACAAGAGAAGTAGTTCTTCCTCTGGAAATAGAAGCAGAGAGAGTTTGTTCTGGTATTTTGAGCTGGTATCAAGCTAACTGGGTGAAATTGGGCACCTGTGCGTTGCCTACTGCCAAGCAGTTTAAGCAGTAATAAGATGGTGGTGTATTTTGAAATAACCGTGTGGCGGATTCTGTGGAATACAGGTCATTAGAGGGAGAGTGAGATGGAACAAAGATGAACTCCTGATCTTTAGAAGAGAAATTCTGCCCCCTAACCTTAGGTGATAACTCTGGGAAATTATATAAGAAAATCCGTGATGTTGATGAGTACCTAGCCAGGGTACTTCTGTTGGAAATTTCTTTATTTAGAACTTCAAATATCAGGCCGGGTGCGGTGGCTCATGCCTGTAATCCCAGCACTTTGGGAGGCCGACGCGAGCAGATCACTTGAGGTCAGGAGTTCAAGACCAACCTGGCCAACATGGTGAAACCCTATGTCTACTAAAAATACAAAAATTAGCCTGGCGTGATGGTGTGTTCCCAGGTGATGCTGCTGCTGCTACTAGTCCTGGGACCACACTTTGAGTACCACTGCATAAGAGCAACTGTTGGCAGTGGTTAGAAGGAGTGGCAGGGAGATTATCCAATATCGTAATTGTTGGAGCATTGTACTGTTAGCAGAAAAGTTCAGAGAATTTTTAAGAATCTTGCTGTTTGATTACCATTTAAGAAAAGAAGAAAAACGTTACTTTTTTGAAGGGTTTGGTCAAGAATTTCAAGAAGGGTTTGGTCAAGAAGGGTTTGCTTTCAAGAGTTTCAAGAAGGGTTTGGTTTCAAGAGTCGTAAGCAATTTACCTGTTTGTGGCACTGTCTTGAGCGTGCCCTCAAAAAAGACAAACATAGCAGAATTTGGTATCTGATAATGCTCTTCAAGATTATAGTTTTTTGGTTTTTTTTTTTTTCTTTTGTATTTTTAGTGGAACTGCTTTCGCCACGTTGACCAGGCTGGTCTTGAACTCCTGGCCTCAAGTGATCTGGCCATCTCAGCCTCCCAAAGTACTGGGATTACAGGCAGGAGCCACTGTGCCTGGCCTAGATTATAGCTATAACTGGACTCTCTTACCATCTCCTACACTAGCCATATTTTTTGACATAATATAATCGCCTAAAATGTGTTTTACAAATTTAGAACTGCCCAAACAGGGGCTGGGGTACAAATTCTAGAAGAGGTAATGACAAACTCTGCCCATACCGCTTAGCTTTTTGACCTTGTTTGTGAGGTCACAAGGGTGATGAAACTTCAAGAGAAAGAGCAGAATAAAGTGAAAAAGCAATCAGAATTGGCACCTTTGGTCTTAGCTAGTCCAGCTGTGGAGCTATGCGCATACACGGTGCTGTATGTATTCCGATGCATGGAGAATCAATCCTCTGTCTTGACATAAAGGAAAAGTCTGGGAGATTGTTTCATAGGCTCCTTTTCATTAAAACTGCCTTTTCCTTTCTTTTCTTTTTCCTTTTCTTTCTTTGCTTTGCTTTTTTTTTTTTTTTTTTTTTTGAGACAGGGTCTCGCTCTGTCACCCAGGCTGGAATGCAGTGGTGTGATCACAGCTCACTGCAGTCTTAACCTCCCAGGCTCAAGCGATTGATCCTCCCACTTCAACCTCCCAAGTAGCTTGGACCACAGGCATGTGCCACCATGCCTGGCTATTTTTTGTATGTTTTGTAGAGATGGGATTTCGCTATGTTGCCCAGGCTGGTCTCAAACTCCTGGGCTTGAGCCATCTACCCACCTTAGCTTCCCAAAGTGCTGGGATTACAGGCATGAGCCACTGTACCCGGCCTTAAACTGACTTTTTTTAAAGGGAATCTCGGTTCTGATTTTCTATTTTCCTTTTCAAAAAGGAAGTTTGTATTATCTGTTTCCACAGTGTGTAGAATTTCCCTGACTACATTTTTCAAGAGCCGCCTTAATGAATCTGCCTTATTCATGTACCATCTGTGATGTAATTTACTGAATACTTTTTCTTTATATATACTCTCTGTTCTAAAACTTTAACGTATTTTAAAAAGCAAACATCAATCACAATCATTTACAGAAAATAGTATCATTAGCTAGTATCACTGGCTAGTGATAAGCAGAAGGTAATTGCAAAGTTTATATAAAACTAAATAGTATATACAATAAGTATGTAACTGTAAGATTTTAAAAGCTTAACTTGTGCCACCTTTTTTGCACATCAGTTGTACAAAAAAACAGTACTAGTTGCAATAATTACTGGGTGTTTAATAATAGTTTCTATTTTGTTTTAAAGACAAGAATTCATATCAGCATGTAGTTTTCTAGCAGGTGTCAACAAGGTAGAAGAAAGAGTGGTGAGTTTGATTTGCACTCAAATATCATGGTAAATTGGTTGTATGACATTCGGTAAGCTGCTTAACTTCGCTGAGCCTCCATTTGCCCCTCCATGAAATGATAAGTCTACTTTCACCTGACTACCTCATAGGGTTGATGCAAAGATTAAATGAAATACATATGTTTTGTGAATTGTATGTATTTCTAAGGTACAGTTTAAATGCCTTAAAATAGCCACAATCCAAGCCTTGTTAATAGCCATAATCAAAGATGATCAATCACCCTTTTATTGTTGCTTGAATCTGAAGTAAATACCAAGAAACGCCTAACATACCCCACAATAGTGTGAATTTAAACGTAACGTGGTTGGTGATTGCCTCCTGTTTGACTGTACGGCAGATGTGTGTTTAACTTTTTAACCAACTGCCAAACTGCTTTCCAAAGCGATTGTACCACTTTAAATTCCTATCTGCAGTTTATTAGCGTTCCAGTTGCTCTGCATTCTCACCATCTCTTGGTATGGTCAATTAAAAAACATTTTTTAGCCATTCTAGTGTGTATGAAATGTTATCTCATTGTGGTTTTCATTTGTATTTCCCTAATGACTAATGTTATTGAGGATCTTCTCTTGTGTTTATTTGCCATCCTTGTATTTATTTTCTTTGGTGAAATGTCTGT
Source organism: Mandrillus leucophaeus (assembly GCF_000951045.1). Taxonomy (NCBI): domain Eukaryota; kingdom Metazoa; phylum Chordata; class Mammalia; order Primates; family Cercopithecidae; genus Mandrillus; species Mandrillus leucophaeus. Next base: position 367,352 of record NW_012103377.1, read on the forward strand.
TCAATATTTTTGCTTTATTTAACTGAGTGGTGGGTTGTTCATCTTACTGAGTTTTGAGAGTTCTTCATATATTCTAGATACAAGTCCTATATTTCACAAATATTTTCTCCCAGTCCATGACTCACCTTTTCATTTTTGTAAAAATGTCTTCTGAAGAGCAAACGTCATGAGTCTCATAGGCTGCATTTAAGGTGTCACCCCAGGCTCAGTTCTCATCTGGAGTTTGACTGGTGTTAGATCTGCTTCCAGGCTCACTCAGGTTGTTACCAGAATTTATTTCCTTGTGACTGTAAGATCAAGGGCTCAGCTTCTTACCAGTTGTCGACCAGAGGCCACCCTCAGCTCCTAGAGGCCACCTGCAGGTCCTTGCCATGTGGCCCTCTCCATAGGCCCTTTCACAACATGGCAGCTTGCTTCTTCAAAGCCACCAGTGCAGAAAGAGAGTGAGTCTGTTAGCAAGATGGACTCTTTTTCTTTTCTTTTCTTTTCTCTCTCTCTCTTTCTTTTTTTTTTTTTTTTTTTTTTTTTTTTTTT
>NW_012103377.1:368916-370540 GCF_000951045.1 Mandrillus leucophaeus
TTTCTTTCTCTCTCTCTCTTTTTTGCCTTGAAGTTTATTTGTTGAAGAGATGAAAGATCAGGGTCCTTTTTTGGCAGGGGAGGGGAGTCCTGGAGAGTTTCCCACAGTCTGGAAATTGCTGACACACCACAATTTTTAAAAGTGAGCTTATTGCAAAATCAACTTTGTAAATACTCTTCAGATTTACTAAATGGCCTTTTTTCTTAGTAATTGCATCTTCTTTCTTTACTTTTCTTTCCTCCCTGCTTCCTGAATTCATTTCTCTTGATCACCTCTGAATCAATAACAAAAAGTTTTACAAAACTGCCATCTGCTTTCCCCTGGGGTTTATATCTTAAAACAAATTTTCCTCAATTGAATTCAAATTGAATAAGAACATTCAAAGCAAGGCTCCCTCATTAGACAGTTTGTTATTTCAAAGCATTTTCTATTTACTGTGCCTTATTTAGAATACAGTATAATCCTATGAAGGCAATTCTGTTTGTTCAAAATTGTGTATAATTGGAAATAATTGCAATTCCCTATCTGACATAAAGTCTCTCAACTTTTTTTATTAGAGAAATTTAATTTATTAGAAACATTGTACCATCTGAATCTATTAATGTAACATTTCTTTATGTTCCAAATTAATGAGGTTGCATTGTCTCAAGAGATAATCACAATTTTAAATCCAAGTCTTAAAGATCATTCAACAGAAGTTGGCATTGATTTCTGTCTTTTTAGAAAATTTATTTTTATAACATCAATGTAATACATGCATATATAGATATATATATATTTTATTTGAGACAAGGTCTATCTCTGCCACCCAGGCTGGAGTACAGTGGCGCAATCTCAGCTCATTGCAACCTCTGCCTCCCAAGTTCAAGTGATTCTACTGCCTCAGCCTCCCAAGTAGCAAGGATTGCAGGCGCCTACCACCACATCTGGCTAATTTTTGTATTTTTAGTAGAAACAGGGTTTCACCATGTTGGCCAGGCTGGTCTGGAACTCCTGACCTCAGGTGATCCGCCCGCCTCAGCCTCCCAAAGTGCGAGGATTACAGGCTTGAGCCACCACGCCCGACTATTTTCAAAAGTCAGTAGTACTCTTAGCTTATAAAGAAAACTAGTGGTCCCTTTCTCTACCTTCTTCACCCCTGATTCTTATTCCCTGTAGGCACTCAACACTTGACAATCAACTTTCCATAATGTTGTTGAAGTCTCTCATCCATTGACATTGCCTTTCTTGTTTTCTCTGTCCTCGGGGGGATTCTATCTTTTTAACTTAACTTTTAACTTTAACTTTTAACTTTTAACTCTTTAACTTTTAACTCTTAGTAATTGTTGTGGTGTTTCTGGGAGAAAGTAGAGATAATCTGTGTGTTCAGTTCACCATATTTAACTGATAGTCCTTGTATTTCTTTTTAAAGAACATTATTAGCTCACACGTGTAATCCCAGCACTTTGGGAGGCTAAGGTGGGTGGATCACAAGGTCAGGAGTTTAAGACCAGCCTGGCCACCATAGTGAAACCCCGTCTCTACTAAAAATACAAAAATTAGCCGGGTGTGGTGCTGAGTGCCTGTAATCCCAGCTACTCAGGAGGCTGAGGCAAGAGAATTGCTTGAACCCGGGAGGTGGAGG
>NW_012103377.1:372855-374995 GCF_000951045.1 Mandrillus leucophaeus
ACTTGTTGTTTGTTTGTTTGTTTGTTTGAGGCGGAATCTCACTCTGTCACCCAGACTGGAGTGCAGTGGCGCAATCTTGACTCACCGCAACCTCCACCTCCTGGGTTCAAGCAATTCTCCCACCTCAGCTTCCTGAGTAGCTGGGATTACAGGCACGCGCCACCAAACCCAGCTAATTTTTTTTTTTATGTATTTTTAGTAGAGATGGGGTTTCACCATGTTGTCCAGGCTGGTCTTGAACTCCTGACCTCAGGTGATCCACCTGCCTCAGCCTCCCAAAGTGCTGGCATTACAGGCGTGAACCACCATGCCCAGCCAAAAACCACTTGTTGGACATTTAAGAGGAACTCTTCTGCAGATTTTGCCAAGAATGGTGACCACAGGACCACTGAATGGAGTTCTTTCCAGAAGGAAGAAATGGTGAAAGGCAACGGTTACTGGGCAAGTCATGCAGAGGGAACCCAAAACAGGCAGAGAACCCAACCCTTGCTTACCTCCCTTTAGCCTGAAAACCATTTCTTGAGAGAGCACTACCACCTGGAGTCTGGTCCTAGGCTACTGGGGCCCTGGAGAGACCTCTGCAGTGTTTGGGCTTTGGTCATTTGGGTGGCCTAAGTTTGGAGGTGGTTAGGTATGGATCACAGTTAACAGGAACACTAGCTGTGGCCCTGTGTTATCACAACCAAGGTAAGATCAGAGGAAATGTGTAGCTTTCAGTATGTTCTTGTAAATTGGAGAAGGCAGTCAGTCAATATCAGTAGCTCTCTAGGTCGTTAGGCAACAGTGATTTAACTGATTCACTGAATGATTTCTTCATTCAACAACTTTTTTTTTTTTTTTTTTTTTTGAGATGGAGTCTTGCTCTGTCACCCAGGCTGGAGTGCAATGGCACGATCTCTGCTCACTGCAACCTCCGCCTCCCAGGTTCGAGAGATTCTCCTGCCTCAGCTTCCCAAGTAGCTAGAATTACAAGTGTCCGTCACCACGCCAGGCTAATTTTTTTGTATTTTTAGTAGATACGGGGTTTCACCATGTTCGCCAGGCTGGTCTCAAACTTCTGACCTCAGGTGATCCACCCGCCTCTGCCTCCCAAAGTGCTGGAATTACAAGTGTGAGCCACCACGCCCAGCCAAGATGGAGTCTTATAATGTAACATAATCATGGAATAACGTCTACCACCTTTCCCATATTCTACTGGTTAGAAGCAAGGCACAGGTCCCAAACACACTTCAAGGGGAGGGAATTACACAAAGCCATGAGCACCAGGAGGCAGAGATCATTCGGAGCCACCTTAATGTCTCTCCACCATGCCACGGAATAGTTGTACTCTGACATCTTTTTTTGTTTTCAATTGACTTCTGGTCATTGCCAAACCTCCAGCTTCACAGGTCAGTGGTATCTCACATAGATGCTCTGGAGAGTCACCAGATGCCTAAAAGCATATCCAGAATCTCAAACAAAAGATTAAAACAGATCAATATACAAACTAAAAAGCCATACTCTGTTTTTTTTAAAGCTTTATTATAGAGTATTTCAAACACACACAGTAGAAGAACAGTATAATGAACCTTCCTGTGCCTGTCACTCATACCTAACAACCACTAACCCATGGCCAGTCTTGCACCAGGCACACCTCCGTCTACTCTGTCCTCTTGGACGATTTGAAACAAAATCCCAGACTTCCTAGCATTCTGTATATATGTCTGAAAAAAAAAACTCTGGTTTTATTAAACATAATCACTGTATCATCATCTTACCTGAAAAAATTAACAATAATTCTTTGATATCACCAAATATCCAGTGTTCCAATTTCTAATTATCTTATGTCATCATTTATATATAGCTTGTTTGAACCCAATCCAAATAATGTCCATACTTTACAGTAGGATGATGTGTTTTTTAAATCTCTTTCAAGCTGCAGATCCCCCTTTCATTTCTCTTTTTCTTTCTCTCTCTCTCTTTTTTGCCTTGAAGTTTATTTTTCATTAAAACTGCCTTTTCCTTTCTTTTCTTTTTCCTTTTCTTTCTTTGCTTTGCTTTTTTTTTTTTTTTTTTTTTTTTTTTTTTGAGACAGGGTCTCGCTCTGTCACCCAGGCTGGAATGCAGTGGTGTGATCACAGCTCACTGCAGTCTTAACCTC
>NW_012103377.1:376490-378933 GCF_000951045.1 Mandrillus leucophaeus
AGAGCAAGACTCTGTCTCAAAAAAAAAAAAAAAAAGAAAAGAAAAGAAAAGAAAGAACAACAACAACAACAACAACAACAAAAACACTATTGTGGCCACATATGTCTCTTTCCTTCTCACTGCAAGAATAAAATATCTCTATGTTGTTTGTAGCCATAGAGAAGAGGTGACAAGGGTGCTTAAAATGCACTTTGATATGAGAAACTACTTCTTTCTCCTGTCATCCATTTTTGAATCCCCTTCTTGGATTTTCACATTCTAGTTCCTTTGTTGAGAGTCTAGAAAGGTGTCAAGGTTGGCAAAATATACAGAATTTTCTATATAAATGTAGCAGGCATCTTCCAGACTATCAGGATGGGGATATAATAGAGCTGCAACGTCCTTCCTCCAACCAGCTAAAAAGAATAATTTTGTGACTTGCTTTGTCTACCAAATTGATGGAAGTATATACTCAATTTCTCTCTCTGACTTGAAGGGGATGGGTCTTTGGTCTGGCTGAGCAATAGTGTTATCCCAGTCTCCTGGTTCGCAGGGGTGCTGTACTGAAGTGTGTCCCTCTTCCTCTTGGAACAGCACTTTTTAAAGCACTGTATGCCACTGTCTGTGAGACCTCTTCACTTTTGGCCTTTCTCCCTAGGAGGGACTATAGTGTTTGTTGCTCATCTTCAGCCCTAAGCACCACTTCTACATGCAACATTACATGCTGACTTTCCTCCCTTTGAGGCGTATGTCCCTCATCTCTTATTATACCAAAGAGGTTAGGGAGTGGCCTTGCAGTGGTATGCTGGTAAAGGTTTAACAGCTGGTCCTCCAGCAGGAAATAAGCCCTGATTTGTAGCATTTGCCAATTTCTGTCGTGGAAGCATTCTACCGTGGCTGATTTCAGGCTACCAACGTGACTTGGAGTTGGGAAGAAAGGTGTAAGGTGAGCCATGTGAGCAGATTCCAGTACATCATTGCCTTTGGGAACAGGGACTTGGGGTCTTCATTCAGGATTGCCAGACTCAAGGATGAAGCCATTTGCTGTTTCCATTGAGCTCCTCAGTTACTCCTGCCTATGTGTCTCAGCTGGGCTGACTCTGCTGGCTCAGTCACCTAGACTCCAGTCCGGGTCAAGACAACTCCCCAGTGCTCTGTGTTTGTCTCTTCTGTTGGCTAAAAATGTGTGTTCCCTGGTTTGATCTTAATTTTGTTATGTTTTTGCTCTGCTTTGATGTCTTCAGAAGAACCTCTTTAAAATTAGTTTCATGCACTGATGTGAAACTGATGGTATGTAGAGATTGTGTCTTATCCAGAAAGTTTCTTATGACTGATGGAAGGTAGCTGAGATTCCTCATTCTGCAGTTCTGTTAACAGTGTTTTCTTTCTCCCACAGCTGACAGGCCTGTCAGAGTATACGCCGATGGAATATTTGACCTCTTCCACTCGGGTCACGCAAGGGCCCTTATGCAAGCAAAAACACTGTTTCCCAACAGCTACTTGTTGGTAGGAGGTAAGAAGTGCATTTTCTTTTTGTCTAGAAAACTCTTTTATAATATGCTTTCTGAAAAGAGCCCCTTTCAGTCCCATCAGTAAAATCTCACATTGTTAATGCTTCCAATTCAGCCCATACTGGCTCTCTTGTTCAATGCCTGAAATTTAAAATGATGTTTGAAAAACCATAGGGGAAGTTACATCATGGGATTGTATAACCCTGATCCTCAGAGAGAGATGGGCTGATAGTACTACTAAGGGTAAATGCTTCATGTTTTCCATTAGTGCCTTTCTCCTAGTGTTTAAGGCTTGATCCAAATTATGTTTCTAAATTTTCTAGAGGGATAAGAGAAGCAATATTATTCTGATTTCAAATCTCAAAGAACTGAAGGGAGTTAGGATGATGAAGAACAAACAAGGTCGTTATCTATTTCTTTCGTGTGACCCACAGCACTTAGGACAATGTTGTGCTAACACTAGTGGCTTGTAACAGCCCCACTTAGTTGAATTTGTGGCAGTGTGTTAAAGACATGGAGATTTATATACTGAGGTAATCTTGGTTCACAACGAAGGGACCAATTTACTCACTGAGTCCATGGAAAGAGAAGGATCGTTAGATGTGGATTGAAATTTTCCTCCTCCAGGAGGCCTAACTATTTCAATTTGGCTAAAACGGACAGTACCTGACTCAGAAGACCTGTATCTCACTTGTGTAGCTTCTGGAAGGAGCATATTCATTCAGAGTAATCAGTTTTTGTGGCATATAAACTAGGCACCATCACATCTTACACCTCTACTGGGAGAAAAAAAAGTACTGGTAAGAGACTACATAACTGTTTTTTAAAGCATTTTGTTACCTTCTGCAATTAAAAACCACTTGTTGTTTGTTTGTTTGTTTGTTTGAGGCGGAATCTCACTCTGTCACCCAGACTGGAGTGCAGTGGCGCAATCTTGACTCACCGCAACCTCC
>NW_012103377.1:379939-392358 GCF_000951045.1 Mandrillus leucophaeus
AATTTTTTGTATTTTTAGTAGAGATGGTGTTTCATCATGTTGGCCAGGCTGGTCTCAAACTCCTGGCCTTAGGTAATCCACCTGCCTTAGCCTCCCAAAATGCTAGGATTACAGGCATGAGCCACCACTCCCGGCCCCTTCATCTAACAACTCTTTATTGAACTCTTACTATGTGCCAGGCATTTTTCTATACACTGGGGTTGTGGCCATGAACAAAATAGACTGTCTATGTCCTCAGAGAACTTGGAGTCTGAGGGAAAGGCAGTCATTGCCCACTAAACAGGTAAATATGTAGTAGTGGTACTATGAAGAAATATAGGATAAGAGAAAAGAGTGACTGGGTGGAGGAAGGAGGGATGTTTTAGGTATAAAGGTCAGGGAAGACCTCTCTGAGGAGGTGACATTTGTGCAGAGACCTGAATGAAATAAAAGCACTCAAAAGCCAGAACATCCGGTCTTCCTTGTGCAGGGTTCTCACCAGGCAAGACGACAGTGTGGGGCAAGCAGAGAAGACATGGTGACGTGTTAGTTTTTTGATTTGTGTATCTTAAGGAGGCTTTCCCTAAAAGCACAGATGATTCAATACTCAGAGAAATTAATATGGGCAGAAGCCAGGAAATAAAGCAGAATAAAAGGAGAAAAATTTCAGTAAGAAATCCTGGACTTTTTAGCAGCTATAGCAAAGGGGGCTACACAGTCATTCTATCACTCTCAAAATCTAGAAGCTGAATTGTGCCATCAGGAAGAACTAGTTTTTCCTGCCTGAGTTCTGAGATAACTGTTTCAGAGGGTCACTGTGTAAGGGGCATTGAGTAATCCAAAGAACAATGTCCTCTGTAGCAGGTATACAAAGAAATTCAGATATTCCCTCAATGGCTATTACATGGGTTGTAGAAGCCAAGGGCATATTGAACTACTAGGATGACCACAAGACTGTATCCTTTGGTAAGTGACAGGGACTGGAGTACAGAAAGAAAATAAAACAATACAACATGAAGCTATAAAGAAATAGTACGTAGACTTCTGGGAACAGTGACAGAGTAAGAGTGAAAGCTGGGCATGGTGGTGCATGTCTGTAGAACCGGCTACCCGGGAGACTGAGGCAAGAGGATCACCTGGGCCCAGGAGTTCAAGGGTATAGTGAGCTATGATCGTACCTGTACATAGCTATTGCACTCCAGCCTGCACAACACAGTGAGACTTCATCTCTAAAACAAACAAACAAGAAAAACACCAACCATGGGCAACACAAACAATAATAAATAATTTCAGTGTGTTCTTTTCTTTGTAGATTTCTTATTCTTATTATCTCACATAAAATAATCGAATGGTAATACTATGAAATATCTTCTAACCACTCTGTTAATAAAATTCAGTGACATCCTGGCTGGGCGCAGTGGCTCGCACCTGTAATCCCAGCACTTTGGGAGGCTGAGGTGGGTGAATTATCTGAGGTCAGGAGTTTGAGACCAGCCTGGCCAATGTGGTGAAACCCCGTCTCTACTAAAAATCCAACAAAAAATTAGCCTGGCATGGTGGTGCACGCCTGTAGCCCCAGCTACTCAGGAGGCTGAGGCAGGAGGATCGCTTGAACCTGGGAGGTGGAGGTTGCAGTGAACCGAGATCGTGCCACTGCACTCCAGCCTGGACCACAGAGTGAGATTCTGTCTCAAAAAAAAAAAAAAAAAAAAAATTCAATGACATCCTATATTTCATATGTCTCCATTAATTTAATATTTGATCCCAAGTCTGTTAAATGGAATCTCTAACCTCCTGTGTATAGGCAGACTGCTATGGGGGCATGGTATAAGAGCTCAAATCCCAAGAGTGGCATTGCTGTCAGGGTGTGATTTCCCAAATGGTGAATGCCTTTTGGTAAAATTGTAAACAAAACAAAGTGCAATCTTCCTTGATGTACATAGTAATTGCCTTCCTCTAAAATTCTGTGTCTATCATAACTGTTGCAGAAATACTTTGTGATTGTATGCAAAACAAAGGCAGATTCTAGACTCAAATAATTCTATTTTTCTACGTTTTTTATTTAATCATTTTTTTTTTAGAGATAGCATCTTGCTCTGTCTCCCAGGCTGAAGTGCAGTGGAGCGATGACAGCTCACTGCAGCCTCAAACTCTTGGGCTCAAGTGATCCTCTGGCCTAGGCCTCCCAAAATGCTGGGACTACAGGCATGAGCTAGCACACTCAAGCTCAAATAATTTTAAATATTATGCAGGGACTTTCAGAAATCTTGCAGGATGTGGGAAAATTCTCATGTGGAGCTGCCACATGCATTGCAAGATGTCTAGCTTCATTGGCCCCTGCCCACTAAATGCTGGTAGCTGCCTCCAACCATTATGACAACTGAAGATGGCCCACAGATTTCCAAAATGCTTCCCAGAGGATGATGAAATCCTTGTTGAGGACCACTGTCTTAGACTAGGAGTCGTGAAATTTTGTTCCCCACAATCTCTAAAGGAATTTTGAAAAAACTGTATACCTTCTTATACAGCTTAAAGTAGACGTCTAAAATTTAGATATCAGGCTGGGTGTGGTGGCTCCCGCCTGTAATCCCGGCACTTTTTGAGGCCGAGGCAGGCAGATCACAAGAGGTCAGGAGTTCTAAACCAGCCTGGTCAACATGACGAAACCCCGTCTCTACTAAAAATACAAAAACTATCTGGGTATGGTGGCAGGCACCTGTAATCCCAGCTACTCAGGAGGCTGAGGCAGGAGAATCGCTGAACCTGGGAGGTGGAGGTTTCAGGGAGCCGAGATCGCACCACTGCACTCCAGCCTGAGTGACAGAGCGTGACGCCATCTCAAATAAATAAATACATAAAATAAGTAAATAAAATTTAGGTGTCTGCTTCTTAATTTAAGTAGTTATAAAAGATGTAATTTCTGGAATATTGTAAGTATTAACCTTTTTACAAATTCATAAACTTTATTTTTTAGAGAAATTTTAGGTTCACGGCAAAATTGAATGGAAAGTACATAGAATTCCTGTATACTCCTTTCCTGCACAGGCACAACCTCCCCTGCTATGAATATCCTGCCCCAGCATGATGCATTTGTTACAATCCATTAACCTACATTGACACATCGTTATCACCTAAAGTCCATAGTTTACATTAGGGTTCACTCTTAACGTTATACCTTCTATGGGTTTGGATAAAATTTTACATTGTCCAAACTCATAGCTATACATTGTATAATGACAGGTATCCATAATGATAGTACCATACAGATAATATTTTTACTGCCCTAAAATTCCTCTATGCTCTACCTATTCATCTCTTCCTCCCTGTAACCCCTGACAACCACTGTTCTTTTTAGTATAGTTTACTTTTTGTAGAACATCATATAATTCGCATTATACAGCATGTAGCTTTTTCAGATGGGCTTATTTTACTTCATAATATTCAATTAATGTTCCTCAATGTCTTTTCATGGCTTGCTAGCTCATTTCTTTTTGGTGCTGAATAATGTTCCATTGTCTGGAGGTACCACAGTGTATCCATTCATCTGCCAAAGGACATCTTAGTGGCTTCCACATTTTGGAAAATATAAATAAAGTTACTATAAGCATCCGTGTGCAGGTTTTTGTATGGACATACATTTTCAGTTCATTCGGATAAATACCAAGGAGTGTGATTGCTAGATTGCATGGTAGGAATATGTTTAGTTTTGTAAGAAACTGCCAAACTGTTTTCCAAAATGGCTGTACCAGGAGCGGGTATAGCCCAGAGGTAGAGCATTCGACTGCAGATTGAAGTGGCTGTACCATTTTACATTCCTACTAGCAATAAATGAGAGCTCCTATTGCTTCATGTCCTTGCCAGCATTTGGTGGTATCAATGTTTTCAATTTTTGCCATTCCAATAGGTGTGTAGTAGGTTGTTTTAATTTTCAATTTCCTAGTGACATATGATATTGAACATTTTTCATGTGCTTCCTGGCCATCTGTAGATCTTCTTTGGAGAGGTACCTGTTAAGGTCTTTAGCACATTTTTAAAAATCCAGCTGTTTGTTTTCTTATTGTTGAGTTTTAGAGTTCTTTGTATATTTTGGGTAACAGTCCTTTATCAGTTGTATCATTTTAAAATAATTTCTCCCAGTCTATGTCTTTTTTTTTTTCAAGACAGAGTTTCACTCTGTTGCCTGGGCTGAAGTGCAGTGGCACGACCTTGGCTTACTGCAACCTCTGCCTCCCAGGTTCAAGCGATTCTTGTGCCTCAGCCTCCCGAGTAGCTGGGATTACAGACATGTGCCACCACACCTGGCTAATTTTTGTATTTTTAATAGAGACGGAGTTTCACCATGTTGGCCAGGCCAGTCTTGAACTCCTGATCTCAGGTGATCCGCCCACCTCGGCCTCCCAAAGTGCTGGGACTACAGGCGTGAGCCACCGCGCCCAGCCCCCAGTCTATGCCTTGTTTCCTCATTCTCCTAACATAGTCTCTTGCAGAACAGGAGTTTTTAATTTTAATGAAGTCCACCTTATCAATTGTTTCTGTCATGGTTCATGCCTTTGGTGTTGTATCTAAAAAGTCATTACCATACCCAGAAGAAACCAATCTGGGTTTTCTTCTGTAGAGTTTTATAGTTTGGTATTTTACATTTACATATAGTTTGGCATTTACATTTGATTTTTGTGAAGGATGTAAGCTTATGTCTAGGTTAATTTTTTCTTTCTTTTTTTTTTTTTTTTTTGCATGTGAATGTCCATTTGTTGCAGCACCATTTGTTGAAAGGTCTATGTTTGCTTGCCTTTGCTCCTTTGTCAAAGATTGGTTCTCTATATATTTGTCTGGGTCTATTTCTGTTCCATTGATGTATTTGTCTGTTCTTTTTGCCAGTACCACACTGTCTTGATTATTGTAGCTTTATAGTAAGTTTTGAAGTCAGATAGTGTCAGTTTTCTGACATTTTCTTCTCCTTCAATATCAAGTTGGTTTTTCTAGATCTTTTTCCTTTCTGTATACACTTTTATTTTTATTTTTATGTATTTTTTAAGAGAGAGGGTCTTGCTCTGTCACTCTGAGGCCCTGCTTGAGCTCCTGGAGGTAAAAGTCACAAAAGCATTTGTCCCCATGGCTTCTTGAACTCTTAGACTTTGTCCACACTGAGGTGCCAGCGATTTGTCAGTTTAAATTTTCCTATCCCAGCACTGGTTCCTGGGGAGGTAGCTCTGCTTGTGGGTTTCTGCTTTAGTAAGCTAATATTCTCTCTATCTGCCTGTTACTCTCTCCAATTTTGGGAGTAGTGGTTTGCCCTGTGACCTCAGTTCTCTGATGGATCTAAGAAGAGTTGTAGATTTGTCAGTTCGTTCGGTTTTTACTTGTTGTCAGGACCGAGTGGCCACTTTTAAGCTCCTTACATACTAGACTGGAAACCAGAAATTCAATATCGACATTTTAAAACAAAATTGTGGGCCAGGCACAATGGCTCATGCCTGTCATCCCAGCACTTTGGGAGGCCGAGATGGGTGGATCACTTGAGGTCAAGAGTTCGAGACCAGACCAGCCTGGCCAACATGATGAAACCCCATCTCTACTACAAATACAAAAATACTAGCCGGGCATGGTGGCGTGCACCTGTAGTTCCAGCTACTCGGGAGGCTGAGGCGGGAGAATTGCTTGAACCCAGGAAGCGGAGGTTGCCATGAGCTGAGATTGCACCACTGGACTCCAGCCTGGGTGACACAGCAAGACTCTGTCTCCAATAAATAAATAAATACATAAATAAAAAACAAAATTGTTACCCAATCACTTTAATGCATCTATTGGCATCTAAATACTGTAATGCTTTGAAACATCATCATAAATTTACAAAACATATAACAAGTTATTTTTTAACCTTTAAATATTTATACATTTCATTTTTTCTCCTCAAACTTATATTTTTATTCTGCTTCTTTCCCATAATTTTTCCTAATGGGATATGTTTTAATGTTTGCAAATCTTTTAGCGATCACTGTATCATACTTCTCTGAAACAAAAATATGTATATAAATTAGAGCATAACTAACCAAAGCACCACATTATATATACTTTGATAAATAATTAATAACCTAAACATAAATTTGGACAGCAATGTATCTGTTAATGAGATGAATAGTATGTACCTGCAGATGTACTTATGGATGAATATAACTTACTGCTAAAATTAACATCAATTTTTTCCCAATTTTACTTGTTATAGTTATAAGTGCTGAAATATGTTGTCCATGCAAATGTGTAGATAGAATGGAAGGAGTTTGTTACAGTGATGCCACTCAATTCTTTGAACTTCTGAGTTATTTACCAAAAATAACAACATAATTTATTACTATTATTGCCATCAAAAGTAATTTTAATGGTCTATCGAGTGACAATTTGTTAAGATCCTCCTTCAAATTTGTTGCAAGCAATGGATTAGAAATGACCTGACCTGCAAAAGGATTTGTTGCCAAGCTATTAGAATCATTTGCTTTTTCTCTTTCTGGGAATTCTAACAAAAGGCTGTATCAAGACTTATTAAATGACTCTTAATTATATCCCTTATTGTTTTACTTGAAAGCAACTTATTCAACTAGATATAGCCAGAAAGGGTTGGGGAAATGGTAATATTAGTAATTTAATTATGCCATTGCCAATCAAGTAATTTTTGATAAAATGTTTTTATCGTTTGCTTACAACCTTTTTTAAAAAACAAAATCTCAGGGCTACAGTTTTAGATTACTAACTTTGCAGAAAACACCATCCAACAGAATTGGCAAAACCAGTCCTCATTGTCAAACCTACTAAAAACCTACAAACCAAGAAAATGTCTTTTCAATTCAAATGCATTAATGTATTTTCAGTTCAAATGTATTAATGTATTTCAAGAAGCTTTATAAAAAACACTGGGAAATAAATGATAGAATGGATTGTGTAAAATAAAATCAGTCAAGATTAAAATAATGTAGATCTAATATAATAAGTTATAAACAAGACAAGACAGTAAATCAATTCACTTAATTTGTAGTAATGCAATGTAATTTACAGATAAAATTATGTGATATTTATAGGAAGAAGCATATGATTTTTAAAAGGCATGTTATTCCTTCTCTAAATATTGGCATGTGTGTGTATGTGTGTGTGTGTGTGTGTGTATCAAATTGTAGTGTTTGCCTTTTGGAAATCATCAAATAAATACGAAAAACAGAAATAGTTATCTTTAGTAGATACTATGACTAAACTTTTCCTATATATTTAAAGATAGAAAGGGGGCATATATTATTTAAAAGTAATTGATCTGGAGGCAGATAATAATTTGATTTTTTGTTATAAAGAGGTAGAAAATAAACATAGAGAATGAGATGAATTAGGATGACTTGTAAATAGAATAAATATTTTATGATGTAAGTTGATAACGCAGGTTTTTAACTTCCTTTTTAAATAATGCATATGAAGTCTATAAAAAATTATGTGAATGTTTTACCCATGTATCTATTCCAATGTATCTCAAAAAATTTGATAATTCTAGAAAATATTCTAGTCACATTTCTAAGAAGCAGCAGTACCAGCCTATATAGCTTTGGTTTATTGAAGTGATTTTAAAGTAAATAGCTGGAAAAAAAATGCTTACTCTTAACTACAAGAGAAAAGCCATTTTTAGGATTCAATACAAGTGTTAAGAATAGCTGAAAAAATGCTTACCCTTAACTACATGAAAAAAGCCATTTTTTTAAGCATTCAATATTTCTTTCCAATGCTCCTTTTGCTTTGAGTTCTTGGGCCTTATCCCTAAAGATCCATGTGTTCTTTGACAATAGCTGGGAGAAGAAGAGGCAAAGTTGTTAGGCAAAAATTTGCATTATTCTCCACTCTACCATATTGAGTTTCTAACACTAGGCTTCACCTGTAACAGAAGTGTGTGTAAGACAGGGAAAGACAGGAAGCTTTCATAGGTTCATGGTGCTTTGAATGGTCACTAACTGAGATTTCCATTTGGTTTGCCCTGAAGGCTGAATCGCCCTCCACCCCTTCCAATGCAACACATTAAGGTTTGGGTGGTGCCTTTCTTTTGTAAAGTGGAGTAAGCATGGCTTTGGACCCAGAGACTTTCTTGACCTAGTTAATATTAGGAAAGTGAACCATTGGAAGTTGAATCTGGACATTGATTGATTTAAAACTACCTGTTCATGGGTACCTTTTGAAAAGTCTTTGTGGCTGGGTGAGGTGGCTCACACCTGTAATCCAGCATTTTGGGAGGCCGAATGGGCGGATCATGAGGTCAGGAGTTCGAGACCAGCCTGACCAACGTGGTGAAACCCCATCTCTACTAGAAATACAAAAATTAGCCAGGTGTGGTGGCACACGCCTGTAATCCCAGTTACTTGGGAGGCTGAGGCAGGAGAATTGCTTGAACCTGGGAGGTGGAGGTTGCAGTGAGCTGAGATCGCACCACTGCACTCCAGCCTGGGCAACAGAGTGAGACTCCATCTCAAAAAAAGAAAAGAAAAGAAAAGTCTTTGTGTGTCCATGAGGGTATATGTATCCTAGTTTAAGGAGACTTTTATCTTAGACTATCTTTCTGGAGTATGACAAACCAACCAACTTAATGGCAGACAATTCTATACTGAGGAAAGTTAGGGAGCTCTTCAAGAATAGACGTCCTGTGTTGTTGGTTGAAAGGCTGGTTCTTGATAACTGTATGTGTGGTCAACATGTAAAATGCTTACAGTGAGTTAAATGGATCTGCCATATTAACTAGGGTCCCCTTTACATATGCAGGTAGGTTAGGTATAGGAGTTCCCCTGGGTGGAGTGAAGACTTCACTCATGAAACCACTTTGGTCAGGGCAAGTATAGGGACAGGTATTTGGTAGAAATACTAGGTATTTGTCAGAAATCATTTATTAAAGGACCAGAAACTGTGATAACTGGAGGTACTATAGTCTATTTCTCAACCTTAGGCAGTAAAAGACACCACAATTGTCATGGTTTTGCACTATGATTATAACACCTGCACTTTTTTTTTTTTTTTTTGAGATGGAGTCTCACTCTGTTGCCCAGGCTGGAGTGCAGTAACATGATCTTGGTTCACTGCAACCTCTACCTCCTGAGTTCAAGCAATCCTCCCACCTCAGCCACCCCAGTAACTGGGATTACAAGCATGCACCACCACACCTGGTTAATTTTTCTGTTTTTAGTAGAGACAGGGTTTCACCATGTTGGCCAGGATGGTCTCGAACTACTTACTTCAAGTGATCTGCCCACCTCAGCCTCCCAAAGTGCTGGGATTACAGGCATGAGCCACCGCACCCAGCCCAATACCTGCACTTCTAATTTTTTAAGCATGTAGCCAGTAACAATTTGAAAATTCTTCTATGCAAGCTTATCTTGTTGGCATTATTTTAGTGAATTGAGACTCTTCACTTGTAAAGCTCTTTTTTCCTCCACTTTAATTTGCAAGTTTGTGTCATTTAAAAACAGGCCAAAGAATTAAAATTTATACTAGAGTGTTTTTTTCTCTAAAAAAGTTTTTTATAGAGTCACCAAATAGCCACCTCTGCTTCGCAGGAGGGCAATAAAAATAACAACAGTAAACATACTACTACTACTATAGAAGACATAAGGATTACTCCACAAACTTGGATTTATTTTATTATATTTTAATTGAAACTAAATATTCTTTATGAGTCCATTTTGCCTGACTGGTAGGAAATTCAGTCTCGGTCTTTTTTTTTTTTTTTTTTTTTTTTGAGACAGAGTCTCACTCTCTCGCCCAGACTGAAGTGCAGTGATGTGATCTCGGCTCACTGCAACCTCCGCCTCCCAGGCTCAAGCAATTCTCCTGCCTCAGCCTCCCGAGTAGCTGGAATTACAGGCATGCACCACTACCACCCGGCTAATTTTTGTGTTTTTAGTAGAGATGGGGTTTCACCATGTTGGCCTGGCTGGTCTCGAATTCCTGACCTCAAATGATCCACCCACCTCGGTCTCCCAAAGTGCTGGGATTACAGACGTGAGCCACTGTGCCTGGCCTAGTCTCAGACTTTGCTGGGCTCTCTTCACCTCCGCAGAGTCAAACAAGTGTCCACCATGTTTACAGAAACAGGAGAGGGGCCTCCAGTTTTCAACCCAGGGCCATTTTTGCACTGCCCTCACTGTCTGAGCCCACATAATTACTAGAAGGGAGCAGATTCGTTGCACCTATCACGGGTCAGGTTCCTGCAGTCTGTTCCCAGGTGGAACTCCCATGCCTAGGGGCTCACATTCTCATATCTCCTGAGGTCCTGCCACTGGCACCTGCTGCTTGTGGGATCCATAGACATTTGGCCCTTTCCCTGCAATTTGGAGAGATCTTGTCTCTCATTGTCTTCTTCTTTCCAGAATACCCCCCAAGTTGCTCTGGCTTCAGGAAAACAGTAGCCAGGAAGTCAGGCTATCTACCAGCAACTTGAGTTCACAGCACCTACAAAGGAGTCTGTGCCACGGGGCCCTCATACCTTCTTGGAGTAGGGGGCAGGGAAAAGACAGAACACAAAATCTGAAGTAATAGATCCATGAATGATCCTATTTTCCTACTGCTATTCATAAATGGCTAACATTATTCAGCATTACTCTCTGCTCATAAAGAAGATCAAATTTAATTCTCAAAACTTCACCATGTTTTAAAGATCAGACAACCGAGGCTGAGAGAGTTTGAGTAACTTTCTCGGTAATAGCAGAGCTGGGATTAGAACCTGAGTCTGTTGGGCTCCCAAGTTCAACCCCTATGTTGTATTTTCTCTCCTGTGGGAGCACAGTGAGGTGCCAGCATAGGTTAGCTGCAGCATGAGTTCCCAGATAGCTCAATGAATTCATCCATGGAATACCGCTGCCCAGAGCTCTCCATCTGGTTGTCAGAGTGCATTTGCCAAGACTCAAGAACAACAGTGCTGCTTTGGGCGTAATTAATGTTTAGACAATAACCGGTCAGCATGTTCAGCTGCTTCTTGAGGTCACTCCTGGGATAGGAAAATAGGACCCCGTATTGGCATAAACAGGATGTTTGTTTTCTTTGTGCTCTATCAGTAGGCCATTATCTCGGTCATGTAGAAGTTATACCAAATTGCTCAGGTGCAGATTCAGAAAGGGGGAGGATGTGGCGCGGCCTAGTTTTGTGCTGTTTAAAATAGAAAATGGAGTCTGAAATCCATTTCTGCTCAATATGATTCTTGGGGTAGTATTTTAATAAAGTCCTAAAAGAACATTCAAAAAGTCTTAGATTAGTTTTAAAATCATATTGCATGGCCCATAAAGAATTCCTGTTTATGGGGTCAAAAGCTAATATAGTCAGTAAATCAATACGTAGTTATTATGGCCCTACTACCTGCCACCTCCTGCCCACCTTTCCCCCCACCCCCACCTCTGGGCATGATGGGTGATTCGAAGACAGGTAGAGCTCTTGACTTAAGTTATTTATAATATGCTTCAGGGTTTTCAAATGTTGTATTCATCAGAATCATCTCTGAAGCTTGTCAAAGACAGAGCTATCTGGGCACCACTACAGACGCACTGAATCAAAATCTCAGGGAGTGGGCTGGGTTTCTTTATATGTATTTAACAAGTTCCTTGGGTGATTCTGATACTCAGCAGTTTTCAAGCCAGACTTATGGTTGATGTTGTTTTGGTAATATAAACTGCTACAATAGAAAACATCTCGGGAAGTATGTATAGGAGATATAGAGGCATATGTGTGTGTGTATATATATATATATCTAGAAACTCATTAGTCTCTCATTTGCATGTATGTTGTTGAAATGTTCCTGTAGGCCAGACGTGGTGGCTCACGCCTGTAATCCCAGCATTTTGGGAGGTTGAGGCAGGTGGATCACTGGAAGTCAGGACTTCGAGACCAACCTGGCCAACATGGCGAAACCCTGTCTCTACTAAAAATACAAAAATTAGTCAAGTGTGGTGGCAGGCACCTGTAATCCCAGCTACTCGGGAGGCTGAGGCAGGAGAATTGCTTGAACCCAGAAGGTAAAGGTTGTAGTGAGCTGAGATCGCGCCATTGCACTCCAGCCTGGGCAACAGAGGGAGACTCTGTGTCAAAAAAAAAAAAAAAAAAGAAGGAGAGAGAGAGAGAGAAACCTGTAGATAAATATACATCTATTATTGTAAATAATAATAAATATTTGTTGATTTGTTGAGTATCTATATGTATCAGGCTTTGTTAATTCATTCAAGAAATATCGTTAAAAGCCTACTAGGGGCCAGGTATGGTACATCAGAAAATGAAACAAAAGTCCCTGCCCTCGGGGAATTTATAGGGGAACACCAACAATAAAACTAAATAAGACAGCTACATGAGACAAGTGTCATGGGGAGAAGTAACGCAGCAGAGGATCACAATTCAGAAGAGGGTGGGGCTACTTGGGAGACTGAGGCAGGAGAATTGCTTGAACC
>NW_012103377.1:392408-413155 GCF_000951045.1 Mandrillus leucophaeus
TGGCCAATACAGTGAAACCCCTTCTCTACTAAAAATACAAAAATTAGCTGGACATGGTGGCGCATGTCTGTAATCCCAGCTACACAGGAGCTAAGGCAGGAGAATCGTTTGAACCTGGGAGGCGGAGGTTGCAGTGAGCCAAGATCATGCCACTGCATTCTAGCCTGGGCGACAGAGCAAAGCTCTGTCAAAAAAAAAAAAAAAAAAAAAAAGATAGGGGGAAAGACTTGAGGGAGAGGAGGAGGTGAGCTCTATGAGTATTTGGAGCACAATTATTCCAGTTTTGGGGAATAGTGTAAGGCCCTGACCTGAGGAGAAGTATTCAAGAAACTGCAAGGCCAGGGAGCTGGGAGACACTGGGAGGTTGGTCAGGGAGGCAAGGAGTGGGCAGAGGCATGGGTCTTGTCGGCCACTGGAGGACTTCGGTTTTACTCTGAGTGAGATGGGAAGGGTTCTGAGTTTGGGAATGACACAGACTGACAAGCTTCAACAGGCTCATTCTGGCCAATGAGAATAAGTTGTTGGGAGTGGGCAATGCCAGAATCAGGAGATCAGTTAAGAGGCTACTGCAGTCATCCCTGGGAGAGATGATGAAGGGGCGGGGATGGGAGCAGTGGAGGTGCTGAGAAAAACATGGCTTCCGGGAGTGCTTTGAAGGCAGAGCCTGCAGTTTTCTTAATGGCTTGGGTGTGGATTATGTGAAGGGACTACAACAGAAGGCTTTCCAAGGATGCTGAGTGTGGCTGTTGGCTATGCTTACTCTGTGGCCAGATTTGATTCTGGCTGTGGGCCATCATTCTGTTCCAAGAAAATGATCATATTTTTGTTTTTAAAACACATCTTGTGAGATTAGGCAGTATCTGTCTTCCTGTGTCTGGCTTATTTCACTTAATGAAATATCCTCCAGATCCATCCATGTTGCCATAAATGACAGGATTTCATTCTTTTTCATAGCTAAATAGTATTCCATTGTGTTTATATACCAATACCACTTATATATGGAATCTAAAGAAGTTGATCTCATGGAAATAGAGAGTAGAACAGTGGCTACCAGAGGCTGGGGAAGGTAGGTGACAGGGGACAGGGAGAAGTTTATCAACGAGTACCAAGTTACAGTTAGGCGGAATAAGTTCCGGTGTTCTATTGCACATTAGGGTGACTACGGTTAACAATATTGTATATTTCAAAACACCTGTAAGACAGAATTTCGAATGTTCTTACCACAAAGAAATGATAAAGGTATGAGGTGATGGATATGCTAAATATCCTGATTAGATTATTATACAATGTATACATGCATGGAAACATCACAGTCTACCCCATAAATATGTTAATTATTATGCATCAATTAATTTTTTTAAATTAAACACATATTGTGCACTTAATGTTAGTGAATTTATTGGCTGAGGACAGTGCCTCATGCCTGTAATCCCAACACTTTGGGAGACTGAGGCCGGTGGATCACTTGCAGTCAGGAGTTCGAGACCAACCTGGCCAACATGGTGAAACCCCATCTCTACTAAAATACAAAAATTAGCTGGGTGTTGTGGCACACACCTGTAATCACAGCTGCTCAGGGGACTGAAGCAGGAGAATCACTTGAACCTGGGAGGCTGGAGGTTGCAGTGAGCCAAGATCACGCCACTGCACTCCAGCCTGGGTGATAGAACAAGACTCTGTCTCAAAAAAAAAAAAAAAAAAAAAAAAATTAGTGAATTTATTGTAAGTACATAATACTTTAAAGAAAAAAAAATTCATTGCAAAGATTGGTCAAGGTAGTTTTGACTGGCCACTGCAAGGCTCTCACTGGGATCTTGGTAAACAGGGACTGTACCCACAGTGGTATTTCTTCCTGACACATAGGAGATCTTAGGAAAGCTGCCTTGGCCAGCCAAAAGATAGGATAGTGAATAGTATTTATTGTTCAGTTTGTTTAAAAGCACTTTATTTGTAAGTTCTCAAAAAATGTTTTCTAAGGCTGATAGTGGAAGATATCCCCATTTGAGGGTTCAGGAACCTGAGATCTAGAAAGGATAAGAGATGTGGAAAGGATGAACTCTACTAGATCAAACCTTTGATTTTATGACTTTCTCCTCTTGATTGAGTGGCCTGATGTGTAGTGACTGGCCCTCAATCCAGAAACAGAAGTACATGTATTTGTGTGTGTGTGTGTGTGTGTGTGTGTGTGTCTGTCTGTCTGTCTGTTTCATACTTGGGTTGCAAAATACAATAATCTAGTAAAATAATTGGAACCGATTGTTCAAACCGTTCAAACCTCCTATAAATCAGGCCTCTTGGTTCCTCTCCTTCTCTCACTTCTGTCTGTTCATTTGGTCATTTTATTTCTGAATGGTAATTTTCACTGAGGAGTGGGATAGAAAAATAAAAAGACATGAAAGTCACATTAGGTAGTGTAGAGAATAATTTTAATAGAAGCCTCCATGGAGAATGCAGATGTAATTAGCACTAAAATGAAATTCTGAATTGTCAGTGGATTTCAGCTTACTTTGCTCTCCAAATCCTTTGTTCCCTTAAAAAACTGAGTTCAATTATGACAAGCACCTAGCAAAGCTGTGCTTCTTTTGTCCTGCTGAAGAAGCCTTGTCTGAACCAGGGTGGCTGTGAGCAGGTCCTGGGCTGAGTAATGGCATTTAATGCATTTGCCTGTTTCAGTTTGCAGTGATGATCTCACCCACAAATTCAAAGGTTTCACTGTGATGAATGAAGCCGAGAGATACGAAGCTCTCAGACACTGTCGCTACGTAGACGAAGTAATCAGAGATGCTCCCTGGACACTCACGCCAGAGTTTCTGGAAAAACACAAGGTACTTGTCATTCTCCCACATTCTCTAAGTAGCAAGATTAGGGAGTCTGGTTCAGCAGCTAAGACTACAGAAAGCCCAAAGTCTCTCTCAATTTCTAAAAGAGGTAATTTCAGGAACTGTCATGTGGAACTGCTTGATGTGGCACCTTTCTTTTCCGCCCAAGCCCGAGGGCTGGTATCCTCTCATTTCTTTGAGTATGGGCCCTGGAGCTAAACCAGCCAGGTCCAAATCCTGCCTCTATCTCTTCCTAGTTGTGAGACCTTAAACAAGTTATCTAACCACACTGTACTCGCTTACCTCAACTGTAAAATGGGATGATGTTGGTATCTTCCTTGTGGGCGTGTTTTGAAGATCTAAGAGACAATCTTAGTTAAGCA
Source organism: Mandrillus leucophaeus (assembly GCF_000951045.1). Classification (NCBI taxonomy): domain Eukaryota; kingdom Metazoa; phylum Chordata; class Mammalia; order Primates; family Cercopithecidae; genus Mandrillus; species Mandrillus leucophaeus. The sequence continues at coordinate 395,611 of NW_012103377.1, forward strand.
GTTAGAACACTGGCTGGCCCATAGCAAGAGCTCCAAAAATGTCATTGTCACCACCATCACCACCGTCATTATTGATGCTTATTGATTCATAGGCATTCTTTTTCATGGAACAAATGAACACACATCTTATCCAGAAGGTCACAGGTCAGCCTTTAAAGAAGGAACTTTATATCTATGATTTTGTAACCCTGAGAATCCTACTGACATAAGATTTTTATTAGTTGGAAACATGAGAGATTCTTTTGATCTGCATCAAATTATGTGCTTTGTATCTCCCTACCAGCCCCACATTAGGAGCTATTCTTTCCTTTTATAAGCAGTACAAAAAAAAAAATAAGATTAAGCTGTTCTAAGAATTTTCTTTTCTATTTTTAAAGCCACGATGCAGAAGAGAATAGAGAACACTGATAAATGTGCATGAGTAATAGCTGAAGAGACAATTTCCCAGTGAGAATAAAAAGAAAAAGGAAAAACTACAATATGATTTACTTCCAGTAATCACTACCACATTTTTACTAGGCATCTATTGTATATTCAACATGTGCTAGGCATTATGGGGGATACTTATAATGATAATGATGGCTGTAATTTATTGAGTATTTACCATGTGCCCGGCACTGTGCTAAGGGCTTTGTCATTATATGAATTGAATTCAATCTCACAGCTACCCTGAGAAGTTGTTATTATACATTGGAGAGGAAAAGGAACTAAGTTTGAGTGCTAAGAATAGAATTAATAATAATAATAAACATTTATTGAGGATATACTCCGTACTAATTATTTTTCAGCATTTTAACATAATTATATCATTTAATCCAGTGATTCTCAACTGGGGCGAGTTTGCCCTGAGGAACATTTGGCAATGTCTTGAGACATTTGGGGTTGTCACAGCTAGAGGGGTGCTACCGGCATCTAGTGGGTAAAAGTTAGGGATGCTGCTAAGCATGTGTCAATGCACAGGACAACTCCTGTCACCAAAGAATTCTCCAGTCCCGAATGTCACTAGTACTGAGCTTGAGAAATCCTGATTGAATCCTTTCCCCCAACTTATGAGTTATATAGCTAGCAAGTAGTGGGGCAGGGAATCATACTACTCTAAACTACCTCTCAAGTATTTAACTACTACTACTCTAAATTACCTCTCAAGGTAGAGTGAAACCCCATTTTAAAGGACTTGTTATAAAGGGTTTTAAAATCTAGGCAAGGAGTGTTTACTTGATGTTGCAGGAAACAGGAATAAAGATGAGCAGGCATGAGGATGACCAGAAAATAAATAAATAAATAAATAAAAACAAAAAAAAACCTGTTTAAGGAGGATACCCCATGTGACAGCAGGATGGCTTGGAGAGGAGGAGGCCTACAGTGAGGAAGGCCAGATACAAGTTGGTGTCAGTAATCTGGGTGACCAGGTCCTGGATTTGGTGTAGTCTCAATGGAGAGAAAATGATGGGTACACACTTACACATGCATGTGTGCACACAAACACACACACACACACACACACACACACACACATCCCAGTGGAACCTAGGGTGAGTGAAATAAGTAGAGAAAAGAGGCTTATTCCAAGGCTTGGGTCTCCCCAAGACCCAAAATGAATAAAATAAAAGTGCCTTTGGAAGGGGTCACTCATTTTCAGAAAGGTGAAGTAAATTCAGGACAGGATGATTTAAAGTGACAACAAGAGGTGGTAAAAGAGAGGGCTGCAGTGGGAGTTAAGACCACCTGGCCTGGTGCCCCGGCAGCCCACTAAACCTGGCCTGGTGCGCCGGCAGCCCACTCCAGTCTTTAAGTCTCGGATAAATCTAACAAATTTTCTAGTTTCAGCACCTTATATCCCAGGTGAAGTAGTAACATGTGGCCTGCCCACCTCACAAGGTGGTTATGAGGATCGAATGAGGAAAGAGACAAATTCCTTTTCACAGTATAAAATGTGACCTAAGTGTGAGTGCCCATTGCCATCAATGGGACAGGAAATGAAGATTTGGGTTCCTCATCATAGGAGGGATGATAAAAATTCAAAGAATGAATGGGTTCTCTCAAGGATAAACTTTAGATGCAGAAGGACAGAAGGCAAAGAAAACCTACTCTCTGGGGTAGGACAAGAAAGAGGGACCAGCAAAGGAGAGAAACCAAAACATTTATTCTTCTAGTTCCCATTATCTCATAGAAATGAAAATAGTTGGAAATACATTTCAGCCAAGGATTCAGGTCTCCACTATAAATATAACATACAACTGCCTTATTTTGAAAAGGCATTCTGAAGTCACCATTCCCCCCTTCAAATCTGCAGACATGCACATCCATCCCAGTGGTGACATCACTCTTCTCTCTCTTCAACAGATTGATTTTGTGGCTCATGATGACATTCCGTATTCCTCTGCTGGCTCTGATGATGTTTACAAGCACATAAAGGAAGCAGGTGAGGCATTCCCCTCTGCTCACCTGTCAAACACATCACAATAATCAGGTGTAATAAGAGACATCTGCCCTGGGACATCTGCAGTGTATACAAACAGGGAGTTACAACTTTAGATGTCCCCCAAACAGCTTCTACAAGCCACTGTTAACATGTGCTAAGGCTCAGTTATGGCACAGATACCATTTAGGTATTTATATAGGAATGAACCTGAGCACCAAAGTGCTCAACTTTAGGTCTGAGGCTTAATTTCCTGGCTCATCAGACGAAAAATGCAGGACCCCATTACTTAAAGGGCAGCCATTTTCCCCATTCATAATTAAGTCTTCACAATGAAATTACTGGATACTCCCAAGAAATTTCCTTCCAGAAGAAGATAGATAACTGGCTAGTTAATAACCTGGACTCCTTGTGTCCAAAGTTAGTCCTGCCATATTTCTAGTGTCATCCTGTCACATGTTAGTAATATTATCAGGTACCACATGTAGAGGCAAAGAAAATGGGTAAATGTTTTAATGGCTTGGCTTATTTTCTGCTGTTTTACTATCTACCATGCATCTCATCTATAGGCACTGTAGGTACACCCATGCATACCTTCCTACATACATTAAACCATTATCTGGCAGGTGCAGATACTATAGTGAGTTACCATATGCATAGGGATTTCAAGAAGTCTAATGCTCCCTGCATTATACTAGAGCCATTGTTGACATGTGCCATCAGAGCCATCTTCCCCACTCCTGGGGACCAATGGGACTCCACTCAGCTTGCTCCCACCATTTCCCACTCAGCCCGCTGCCACTATAGCCTTTTCCTGGTACTCATGGACCTTCAGATTCTTGAGGTAGGGTGGGCTCCTAAGGGTCACTGACCCAGGCTCCTATCTCCTTCTTGGCATCATTGCCAGCTCTCGGCAGAACTGATGCTTTTACATTTCCCATGATGGGGAGCTCCCTGCCTTCTGAGGCAGCCTGTTCCATCTTTGGATGGTTTTGGCTGTCATTGTTTAATATATGAATCCCCTGAGTGCATCTATAAGCCAGGAATTGTATGAGAGAAAATGAATAAGACATAGACCTCACCCTTGAGAGAGAGCAGAGAAAGACATAAATAATTACCCAAAATATAACCAGCCTGTGGCAGAGTATGTACAGCAGGCCAGGGCAGCGTGTTCGAAGGTGGAACTGTATGAAGCACAGCGTATCTGGAGAAAATAAACATGTTAATGTAGTGTAGGGTGTGTGGAGGTGAGAGGCAGAGATGGAGACTGGCAGGACAAGCTGGTTGAGGCTTGCTTCCATATGATGTTACATGGAACCAAATACTGTTCTGAGGCAGGGGAATCTGTGATCAGGTCTTTTGTGTGGGAAGGAGCAACTGGGGGGCCATAAGTGGTTTCCATAACTAAACTTAACTAGGAAACCCCATTTCCACAGCTGACAGGAAAAAAAAACACTTGGCATGTGAAATCATTCAGACTCTTCTAGGTTTGTACTTAGACTGTGTAGAGTAAACTTTTTGCCTTTTTCTCCTGAGGTGATCTAAGTTTCTGGAACACTCTGGCCTGGCATGGGTTGGGGATCTTTAGTTGTGAGGTCTCAAGACCTGCTCAGCCATCAGCCCCACCTACCAGACCCCTGTGGCAACCTCTGAGACTCTGTCACCTCCCCGCTTTGGCCTGTCCTGACCACAGCCTCTGTCGCAGGATTCCCTTCCCTGGGCTATAGGTGTGCTGCCCAGCAGTCATGCTGATCTTAAATCTTGGACTTCCTTCCATGTTCCCCTAGAGAGTCCCCAGGAAACTTAAAAAATGTCCTCCATAATCTACTAGAGGGCAAGGGAAACCAGGCAATGTGAGTAAGCCATGTCACGCCCTGTCTGACCTGCCCGCCATGTTGGCCTCTGTAAAAGTATTTCCTTCCAAAATTCCTGACAAGGTGCCTGTGGCCCTGCACTGAGCCTTCTAAAGGGGTCTCTTCCCTGCCCCTGCCCCTGCCCCTGGGATTTGAACTTGAGTCAGAACAAGGGACAGACCGCACTTCTGTTCCCTCACTTCTGCTGTCTGCCTCCCCATCCCTCTCTGCACTCCTCCCCTCAACTCCCAGAGGTCTTTTTCTTCTTCCTGGAGAGCAGAAAACTGCCCCTTAATTAATTTAATGCCTTCCCAGGGTTAACATACACTCCAGGGCTTATAGTCAAACATTCTGTACCCTGAGTCTACTCAGCCTCTGGTTCTTAATAGTTCAAAAGACACTTCTGGGATTTAGAACACCCTTTTTATACTCCTCAAAGCCTGGCTCTTCCTAGTGAAATTCTTGCCTTTCTTAACTCTTCTTTTTAAATGAGCCTTAAAAAGAGACTGTTTTAGAAGTTGAAGGCTGAACATGGTCTCCTGTACTCTCAGCTTCATCTGCCTCTCCCTGAAGTCATCAAGGTCTCAGTGTCCATGAGAACAGGGCCTCAGGACAGACATGATCCCTAGAAATGAAAACAACATTGGATACTAGTTTGAAAAATGATTGTTACATAGAATGTATGTATTCTCCCTGCTGGCATTTTTGTTGGTTCACACTCCTTGAGGGCCAGCCTGGAAAGCTCCATGCCATCCCCTGCAGGGCTGGTGGTGGGGACTGTACCATCCTCTTAGGAAGGACTTCTTCAGAAGTCAAGAACATTGGATAATGGGAGGTCTGACATTCTCAAGTCTCAATCTTGTTTGTGAGGAGTTCCAAGGAAGGAAACCTCATACACTTCGGACTTGGAAGTCTGCTCTGGAACTGGAGAAGAAACTGGCAGATGCCTCAGTTACATCAAGATGGGTTATAGCATGGCGTGATTAATATTTATTTATTTACTTACTTTACTTAATTTATGAGACAAGGTCTCACTCTGTCACCCAGGCTGGAGTACAGTGGTGTGATCATAGCTTACTGCAACCTCAACCTCCTGGACTCAGGCGATCCTCCCACCTCAGCCTCTCAAGTAGCTGGGACTACAGTCACACACCACCATGCCCAGATAATTTTAAAATTTTTTGTAGAGTCTCCCTATGTTGCCCAGACTGGTCTCAAACTCCTGGGCTCAAGTGATCCGCCCACCTCGGCCTCCCAAAGTGCTGGGATTATAGGTGTGAGCCACCATGCCTGGCCTGATTAATACTCTTTAAAGTTGTACGATCTGAGCTGTGAGCCAGCTGCTCCTTTCCTAAAATTGCCATAAGGATTTGTTTTAGACCAGTGCTTATGAAACTTAGATATGCCTCAGATCATCTGTGGAATTTTGTGAAAATTCAGATTCAGATTCAGTAGGTCTGGTGGGGCCAGAGATTCCCATTTCTAGTGAGCTCTCAGGTTGTTAGATGCTGTAGGTCCATAGGCCTCACTTAGAGTAGCAAAGATCTGGACCAGGCATTCTCATCCAGCTGAGTTATCCCCAGTGTTTCTTGAATCAGTGTTTCCTGGGGGCAGTAGTTCCTTGGCTACCTTATAGAGTATAAGAATAAGCATTTGGTGGCGGTTTTCTTTCTGGGTGAGTGGCCGTCAGTGAGCCAAGAATATGTTGCTTTCCTGATTTGGGGAATAAAATGTCAAGTTCCAGTTGTTTAGGTGTAGGAACAGGTCCAACATTTTTCTAACTCTAGCAATCCAGCATCCTTATTGTTGCATAAGAAAGTGACTCCCAAAGTTAGTGACTTAAAAGAGCCTCTTGATTTCACTCATGATTTTGTGGGGCAGGATTTTAGCAGAGGCTTAACTGGGTAGTTCTTGCTCGGGGTCTCTCAAACAGTTGTCAGATGTTGGTGGGGGCTGTGGTCATCCGAAGGCTTGACTGGGCTGGGGCTCCCAGGTGGTACACTTATGTCACTGGCCTTAGATGCTGGCTATGATCACAGAACTCAGTTGCAGTTGTCACTGGGGCGTACAGGTGGCCTCTTCATGTTGCTTGGGCTTCTCACAGCATGGCAGCTGAGAGGCAATATCTAGAGAGAAAGCAATCTTGACAGAAGCCACAAGGCTTCTTCTGACTTAGTCTTGGAAGTCACACAGAGTTACTTTTGCCACATTCATTTGGTATAAGCAAGTCACTGAGGCCAGCCCAGATTCCAGGGGAAGGGAATTGGGCCATCTTTAATCCACCACAATGCCCTTTCCAAATTGAATAGTCAGGTAGTATTTTACTTGCCCTAGTAGCACAGGCTAAGACTCAGTGTGACTTTTCCTATATGCAAGGACCCTTCCTTGTGCTCCATCAAATCTGCTCTGCTGATTCCTTAGCAGGAGGGAGAATCACAGTAACGATCTATTTGGGACCCAGGTAGAGAAGGCCAGAATTCATCATGGGAGAAAGATGCTCAGAAAGGGCCTCAGCATCCATATTTGGCTTTCATACTCAAAATCATGGCTTATTTTGAAAGTCAAAAGTCTCTTTAAATGAAACCAGAGATACCAAGGACATGACTTAAGCTTTACAACACTCTGCTCTGCTTATCAGAACTATGTGTCAAAATCCTCTAGCAAAGCTGGATAAAAAGATGGAGCTTAAATTAAATAGACTGTAAGGTCCACATTACTCATCACCATTCTAATATTGCCTACTACTGTTGAAAGTTTCCTTCATTAACATGTGCTTTGCTGCTTCTTAAAATAGCTCCATAACCAAATGCTGCAATTCTGAAAAGCATGATAAAAAAGGTTCTCTGATCGTGCTCATTACTGAATATTTTTAGCAGAGCAATAATTAGGATTTGAAGGAAGCCGGGTATCTCATTATGTCAACAGAGGGCTTGGCTTCTTTCAGAGACCTACCTCCCAACCAGCCAAAGCAAGTCTCTCCCTAAGCCAAATCTACTTTCGGTTACTCAAACACAGAGACTTCACCTTCTGGCTTCAAAGAAAGGGTAAGCTCATGGCATCAATGTCTTACGTGACTTGCTAAAATCCATTAGTCACTAGAGAATTGTCTTATTATTTCAGCAGGAGGGGTGTGGGTAAAATATCTGCCTGCTGAAAGATGGGGACATCCCACAAAGGTGAGGACATCCCACAAAGGTGGGGATGTCGTCTCAGGGTTCCCCCACCCACCAGAGACTCCTGCACAGCTGGGTCAATTTGGGTGCTATTTATGTTCGTGTGTGTAGATGTTTACATCTTCTGCCTTCCATTTGGTTTTCCGTGTTAGATTCTTCCCTCCTAGAAGGTGATAAAAGAAGTGTTTGGCCTAGTGGCAAACCCCAACTGTCCTCTGACCATGGAACATAAGAAACTGGCTGTTTTGTCTCTAACATCAGCAGAGCCACTCTGCTAGTGATACTATAAACGTGCAAATGACATCAAAAGAAAGCTCCAAAGAGACACCGTCACTGGGGCTGCAAGATGGAAACATTCAGAGAGAACTGGATTTGGAAGGGCACTTAGAGATCAATATTCATCTGGTCATTCATTCAACAAATATTCCTATGGTGCCTGTTTGTCACCCAGTGCTGAGAATGTAGAAGAGGATGAGAAAGGCGTGATCCCTTCCCTAGTGTAGTTTATAGTCAACAAGACAGTTGTTGAACAAGTTATTTTATAAAGATCTTGCTGTATTTGGAGGGAAGGGGAGTGGTCCATGGGAAGGAACAACACACCAGAAGACCTAGTCTGAGGGTTGAGATATTTGCTTGAGGAAGTGACACTAAAGCTGAAGCCCAGTGGATGCCCAAGAGTTAACCAGGTAGAGATTGTGTCTGTGGCAGAGTGAGGGGAGGGGAGCCAACCCTTTCAGGACACTGAAGAAATCCAGCATGGCTGGGCTGAGGCAGGGTCAGCCTACTGCCCAACTCCACAGAATACAACAGCAGTGCCCCTGCTGCAGTTGTATAGCACTGGGGCCTTGGTTTAGGGAGTGAAGGGGAGAGGGTCTGAGATAAAATTGGAGAGAAGCACAGGGAATAGCCCATGCAAGCTGCTACACAGCCAAGTTAAGGATTTGACTCTGAATCCAGAGAACAGCACAAAGCCAGTGGAGGGTTTCGAGCAGACCTCTGACTTGCATTTAGTAAGAACGCTCTGTAGAACTTGCTTTAAGGGTTGAGGCAGACAAAAATGGCATCGCTGGAGACTGGTTTTGAGGTTCTTGCTGTGATCTTTGGCCAAGATGGTGTTGAATTGGTTTAGGATGGAGGAAAGTGGGTGAATTAGGGAAACATTTAAGAAGTAGATTGAGAACTCGGTTGGATATGGGGAGTGAGAGAGAAAGAAATGGCACAGATGCGTTCCAGGTCATCATGTCCAATCACCTTTTTCTCAGCTGAGGAGGCTACAGTTAAGTAACTTGCCTTCAGAGGGTTTGAGTGACTCGCCCACGTCTACAAACCAAGAACCCAGTACCGTTGTCCCCAGGCTTTGTCCATCATACTGTCCCATGCCTGATGCCTCTGACTGAGTGGCTGTAATGATATGGGGTAGAAAGATCTCAGTTGCCAACAACATGTCATTTCAGTTCACAACAGAAGTGTGAGCATAAACCTGATTCTTGTCTTTGTTAATATTTGTGACCTCTTTATAGCCCTATATTTGTTGATGTACCCACATTTATCTTTGAAGACTTTAAGGAAGTTCTATTAGAACTTGGCATCCTCTGTGCTTGTTTATTTTCACTGAGCCCCACATATTCTAGATGAAAGGGCCTTTGAGTGGTGAAGCTACCATGTACAGTAGACTGTTCTTAGGAAGATAAATCATCTAACCATCCCTACAGGCATGCCTTCAGATCAGAGACGACACAAATAGTACAATTTTTCTTCTTTTCCTTCAGTATAACATGAGCAGACTTCCTTGGGGATGAAGCAGAGTTGCTGTGATCTAATTCATTGACTCAGTTTTTAGTCTTCATTTACTTTCTCACTCAATTTGCATTTATTGAACACCTTCCATGTGCTAGACACAGGGGCTGAGCTGGGTGCTGGGGGTGCAAAGACAATTAAGGCACTATCAGTGCTTTCAAAATGTGCATTTTCTACGTGGAGACAAATATTTAAATTATGTTTTGAGATGGAGTCAGGCTAGAGTGCAGTGGCGCAGTCACTGCTCACAGCAGCCTTGACCTTGGACTCAAGTGATCCTCTCACTTCAGTCTCCCAAGTAGCTGGGACCACAGGCGTGCACCACCACACCCAGCTAACTTTTGTATTTTTTGTAAAGATAGGGTTTTGCCATGTTGCCCAGGCTAGTCTTGAACTCCTGGACTCAAATGGTCTGCCTGCCTTGGCCTTCCAAGGTACTGGGATTATAGGTATGAGCCACCATGCCTGGCCCAATATTTTTGTTAATGAAAGATAAGTTAGGTTCTGAATGTTGTGGATTCTGCCTGGTGATGTCAGAAAAGACTTCCCAGAGGCATAATCTTGAAGCTGGACTTTGCAGGATGAGGAAGAGTTTTGCAGTTAATATGAGCAGGGAAGGGGTGTCCAGGGCAGAAATGAAAGGCTCAGCATGGCTAAACAGCAGGGGCCAGACAAGTAGATGGTACATCCTGGAAACAGGTCTGGGATGATGAACATGTAGCATTTAAGGTAGGGAGGAATTCCACGGAACTGAGGCTGGAAGAGTCACTTGGGGCCAGAAATAAAGTCTTCATTGGCATACCCAGGAGCTCCAACTTTGTCCTGTAAAGGGGGACCATTAAAGGAGATGGGTCAACTGAGGTGATCTTAATTTTTCCTCTATCCGCTCTTTTATGCTTGAACAGGGATGTTCGTTCCAACACAGAGAACAGAAGGCATCTCAACATCGGACATCATTACCAGAATTGTTCGTGACTATGATGTTTATGCCCGACGTAACCTCCAGAGAGGGTATACAGCCAAGGAACTGAATGTCAGCTTTATAAATGTAAGCATGCCACCTCAAACCGTCTGAAGAAAACCATGCCACACCACCACCACCACTGCTGCTGTTTGTTGAGCACTTACTAAGTGCTTTGCAGTGTTCTGTGTTCTCTCTCTCTCTCTCTCTCTCTTTTTTTTGGTAGAGATGTGGTCTCACTATGTATAATATTTTAAGTTTGATTTAACTTGGTTTTTTTTTTTGAGACAGGGTCTCACTACATTGTCCAGACTGGTCTTGAACTCCTGGGCTCAAGTGATCCTTCTGCCTCAGCCTCCTGAGTAGCTAGGATTACAGGCATTTATTTGCCACCATGCCTGTGCAGTGTCCTTAATGCTTTGTATTTATTTTCTCATTTAACCGACACAATAACCCATGATGTATTATTATCCCCATTTTACAGGTGACAAAACCAGTGTCCACAGGGGTAACATAAATTAACCAAAGGACACGGGTAGTGAGCCTCACATTTTATAAAGGTGCTTCCTTGCTTCCCTCTCCTTACCCCAAACTCTCTCTTTAGAGCTTTTAGACTTGATTGAAGGATTTCTGGGAGATCTGCCCCTTGTAAAAATAAGAGTTATCTTCTGCTGAAAGGAAAGGGAGGAGGGCAGAGGCAATGAAAAGCTAAACCCAGAGAAACTTTTTTATTCTAACGTTTTAAAATTTTCATTTGATTAAGGCCTTACAGATGCTCATTAGAAACCTTAATGGCCATTTTTCATTGTCCAAAGAAATTACAGCTGCTTAAATAAAGCTTAAAGTCTTTGGCTTCCTTTTGTAGTTCTACCATATTGTTCCCACAGGGCTGCTGTGAGTTTAATAATAGAGCAACTGTTAAAACAATATTTAAATGCTGGGATACATATGCAGAATGTGCAGGTTTGTTACATAGGTATACACGTGCCATGGTAGTTTGCTGCACCCATCAACCCGTCATCTGCATTAGGTATTTCTCCTAATGCTATCCCTCCCCTAGTCCCCCACCCCCTGACAGGCCCCGCTGTGTGATGTTCCCCTCCCTGTGTCCATGTGTTCTCATTGTTCAACTCCCACTTATGAGTGAGAACATGTGGTGTTTGGTTTTCTGTTCCTGTGTTAGTTTGCTGAGAATGATGGTTTCCAGCTTCATCCATGTCCCTGCAAAGGACATGAACTCATCCTTTTTTATGGATGCATAGTATTCCATGGTGTATATGTGCCACATTTTCTTTATGCAGTCTATCATTGATGATGGGCATTTGGGTTGGTTCCAAGTCTTTGCTATTGTGAATAGTGCTGCAACAAGCATACATGTGCATGTGTCTTTATAGTAGACAAAGAACATTAACAGTGACTTAGATTCCCTCAGGATGTCATTTTTTATATAATAATAATAATAAATAAATAATCTTTAAAACAAGCAAAACAAGCTGTTAAAAAGCAAAGAGCGCAGCTCAGTTGCTGGAGATGATGTTAGTGATTCTGAACAACTGTATTCGCCTGGACTCTGAGGTGCCGATATCTTTGATTAAAATAAGAACCCTCCATACATACAGAATTCTAACCCCCCAAAATAGATGCTGCATTTTCAAAGGATGATTCATCTTCAAAGCAAGATACTTAAAATTACATGCAGCTATAATTATCCCATGGCTCACACGATTGATCATTGGTACCTTCAAAATAGGAGGGGCTCATTAATTGTGAATTGGTGATCATGAATTGTCCTCACAAGGCAGGGAGCGTTGAGAGTCTAGGCTCTGTGACTTCATATAAGCTGGGCAACAAAACGTCAGGAAATGTTGGAAAATGTCGGGTTTGAGTGGCACCAGAACAAGTGGCTGAACATAATTCAGTCAAAGTGATTATTTAGTATCTGATAGAGAATAAAGCCCTGGTTATTTCAATAAATTAAACTGTCTGTTCTTTCAAATTGAATTCGGTCAACCATCCAAGCATGTCAAGCCGTTTCCAAAAGTTATTGCTCACTCTCTTTAAACGGCGTTTAGATAAGCCACTTAGCTCAAGGAACCGTGCAGGCAGTTCGGATGCACTCGCTGTCTTCCTGTGACGACAAACCTGGCTGCAGTTCAGAGATGAAATCTAATGTGTTGCATGGGCGTGTAGACAAATCACGGAACCTCAGAGGTGACAGGGACCTGATGCCAGTCAGTCACCCAGTCCAAGTCCCTCAATTTAGAGATGAGGAATGCTGAGCCCAAAAAGGGAGCGTGTCCAAGGTCCTTCAGGTCAGGGAGAGGTAGAGGCAGCAGCAACTTCCCAGTCTCATGACTCCCAGCCCAGTGCTCATTCAGCTATTCTGTGCTGCCCTGAGAGCCATATATAGTAACTATTTCCAGTGCAGAATGAACTGTGGAGAAGAGTGATATAAAGCCAACAGCTAACACTTGCCAAGAGCTCATCATATGCTCATCTAAGTGTTTTACTTGGGTTATATCATTTAATCCTCATGATGAGACTACAAGGGTGGGTAGGATGACTATGCCCAACGCAGAGATGAGGAAACAGAGGCTCAGAGAGGTCGAACAACTTACCTAAGGTCACATAGTAAGTAATGGAAGACAGAGTCACCTCCCATAGCATGTATATGTGTATATATATCTCTCAGTGGCAACACACATAGCTCACATCCTACCCTGAGGCTGCAGGAAGGTTTGGAAGGTCGAAATCAAGGACTCTTGACCCAGTTTTGCAATATTCCAGGTGTTTCAAAAAATTCTGAAACACAGGCCAGGCACGGTGGCTCATGCCTGTAATCCCAGCACTTTGGGAGGCTGAGGCGAATGGATCACTTCAGGTCAGGAGTTCAAGACCAACCTGGCCAACATGGTGAAACCCCGTCCCTACTAAAAATACAAAAAATTAGCCGGGTGTGGTGGTGCGTACCTGTTATTCCAGCTACTCAGGAGGCTGAGGCACGAGAATTGCTTGAACCCGGGAGGCAGTGGTTGCAGTGAGCTGAGATTGTGACATTGCACTCCAGCCTGGGCAACAGAGTGAGACTCCATCTCAAAAAAATAAATAAATAAATAAAAAATTCTGAAACACAAAATGAACTTCAGTCCCACAAAGTAAAGAAAAACGATAAGCCTTACCCCTTTCGGAGAAACATCATGATTTCATGGGGGAAGAGCCTCATGTTATTTTCATGGTTTTAATACTGCTCTCATCAGGTGACACAGACAAATGCCTCTGCCACTTAGTACTAATGAAACAGCCAACACACACTGAGCATTTACTAAATGCTGGCCTTTGTACCAAGTACTTTGCATGCATTGTCACAGCAACCCTAAGGTAGGGATGATTATTATCCCCAATTTACAGATGAGGAAACTGAGGTTTAGAGGTGACATGTGACTTGCCCAGCATACGATGGTTTCCAAGCACATAAGTAGACACTGCTGCAGAAAGACTATAAGAAGAACAAAATCTGAGTCTAGAGAAACTATCAGTACAAAAGCTTTCATCACCACCAAGGAAATCAATACAGTTAAATTAGTGTAGTGGAAAATATCATTACAGTGGAAATTTTAGTATAACACATAGGTTCTAAGGCCCAGTCAATGGCCCACTTATTTCAAGCAATATTGTTTTAACCATATCCCAGTAAAACAGAGAACTCAGGCAGCTTCTGAATAGTCATTGTGTACACAATTCATACTTCTGTCTAAGTCCCAGCAAATTGAATGGGGTTATTTGCCCAATATCTACCCACAACAAAAGACAGCTGTGTGTTTTTTATTCTCTTATATAAGTGAATCCAACTCAGAGACGTTTAAAAGAAAGACGATATTAAAACCACTTGTACTTCCCTTTACATATCCAAATGGATTAATGGCAGATGACTTTTCTTACAAGAGATGTGCCTTTCCATCAACCTAGCCCTTGGGAAATGGCAACATCGTGACTCTTCAGGTTAGGAACAAATACAAATTGAAATAAAATGTGACCTTTAATGTGAATGATTGATCTCTCTCATGTCCTCTTGGATAAATCTGTTTTTTTTTTTTTTTTCCTGTAAACTTTCACCAGGAGAAGAGGTACCGTTTCCAGAATCAGGTGGACAAAATGAAGGAAAAAGTCAAGAATGTGGAGGAAAGATCAAAGGAATTTGTGAACAGAGTGGAAGAAAAGAGCCATGATCTAATTCAAAAGTGGGAAGAGAAGTCAAGAGAATTCATTGGCAACTTCCTAGAACTGTTTGGACCTGATGGAGCATGGGTATGTAATTATTTCACTTTACCCCACAATGATGAGTGTTTTGAGTTTATCCTCCTTTTTATGGAGCCACTCAAGGGTGCCCCTTATCTCAGATCCACTGCGTGCCCTCTACTTTAGGCATCAGCCTGAACGACTTCAAGTCCATGTCACTTCCTTCCTGAGTTTCTGCTTTACTCGTCAATATGGCACCCAGTAGCACACAAAGCCAGGTCTGGTCTCAGTTTCTAGTTCTTATCCAGAGCTTGGAAGCCATTTGGTGATCTTTGAGTGTCTATTACTTCAGGGGTTGATGCTGTCACTCATCTCAGTCTCCCCATTGGAGATGATGAAAGTTTGGGAGTACAGATGAAGTGGGCTAGTGGCAGCATGGAGCTTGTGTTACAAGACATGAATGATGGGCTCTTGGATCAACTACTGGCAATTACATTTTGGGGAGGAGAATCCAAAGAAATGTACTATGTCAGTCAGTTTTTGTTGTCAGGAGCCCTCCTCTTTTACTGGTTGGAAGAGAGAGAGAGAAGAAGTAGGAGTTAGCCCTGCATCTGTGTCCATCGTGCCCTGATTTTCCCCTGGTTTTTCATGACATGCAAGTGTTGGGATAAGGCACAGCAGTCTTTCGTGACTGGGGCCATGATCTGAATCTTAAAACTGAGAGGAAATGTAGAGGGTCTCCTTGCCTAAAATCTGAACGACTCTGAATGACAACTATGGAAAGGGAAAAGAAAATTCTGGAAACCTCCACTGGTACTTTATTGGTATTTCTATTGTGCATGCCCTTCCCAAGTAAATACCAGTATTGTCAGGAGGGTTGATGAGGGGTCTGTAAAAGAGATACCAAAAGTTTACTTTAGAGACACTAAAGGGTTGATGAGGGTTGTATGAAAGAGATACTAAAAATGAAATTTCCTCCTACAACAAAAAGACATAATTCCATTTGATTTCTCTGATTTTAAGTAGCCTGGGTTTCCTATTATAACATGAGAAGTCTCTACCAAAATCCACTTTGACTTAATTATTTTATTGGCAGGTTGTCAGTGCTACTTCTGCTTGTTTGAGCTCATTCATTATAGGATTATCTAAAAGTAAAACACTCAATTAGTAATAGAAAAAGAACAATGTTTGGGAAGTTGGGAGAGATGCTTTGCTTAATACCTGGCGGCCTCTAAGTGATTATAGAGGTGGGTGTTATAGGCCAACCGTGTCCTATCGGCTGAGTCTGAGAGGGGTGAAAGGTTTACAAGGATTGCATGAGCCTTCGAAGACTCCTAGAAAGAGCTGGCAAAGGTGGGAGAGCCAAGGGCTGGGCTCCTTTTCATTTTCCGGAGGCCTGTTAAAAATTTCAGCTCAGATAATTTAATTCCTGGTACATTTCTTAATGTTCTTGTCTGTGCACGGCACTATGCATAAAGAAGAACATAAAAACAGACAAAGTACAGACCCTGTTCTCTGGTGTCTATGACATATGGTCTGAAATTTCCTATTTAATCTAGTGCGTATTTTAATAGTTCACATTTTCACAACTAATTTCCAGGCTCTGAAGCAGCAGCTAGAAGTTTTTAATGAAACCATGTAGGTGTTCATTCGTCTACAGGGATTCAGAAACCTGTCTCTGCTGATAAGAGCTGGTATAATAACTCAAGGGGGTGGATGTTTTCTCCACTTAGAGTGAGTAAAGTCAAGGAAAAAATATAATTTCCCACTTTGGGAGACCGAGGCGGACGGATCACCTGAGGCCAGGAGTTTGAGGCCAGCCTGGCCAACATGGTGAAACCTGGTCTCTACTAAAAATACAAAAAAAATTAGCCAGGTGTGGTGGCGCATACTTGTAGTCCCAGCTACTCAGGAGGCTGAGGCAGGAGAGTTGCTTGAGCCCAGGAGGCAGAGGTTGCAGTGAGCCCAGATCATGCCACTGCACTCCAGCCTGGGTGACAGAGCGAGACTCTGTCTCAAAAAATATATATATGTGTGTGTGTGTGTGTGTGTGTGTGTGTGTGTGTGTATATGTGTGGTACATGTATGTAAATGTATGTGTATATATGTATGTGTGTGTATGTATATGTGTATGTGTGTACATATGTATGTATATGTGTGTATATCTGTGTGTGTATATCTATGTGTGTGTATATCTGTGTGTGAATATATGTGTACATGTATGTGTGTATATATGTGTTTGTATATATGTGTATATATGTGTATATATGTGTGTTTTGTATATATGTGTATATGTGTGTATATGTGTGTGTATGTGTGTGTATATATGTGTGTGTGTGTGTGTGTATATATATATAAAATTTCATAATAACTATAGACCTTAGTCATTTCAGGCTCCCAGTGAAGGTGAAATAGTAGCTGGAATTGTTCTTGGGAGTCTGATGACAGCAAGCCAAGGTGATTTTTAAGAAATGAAACCCAGTTTAGAGACTGGAGGTTTTTCTTTTTAAAACTTGCTATTAGTGTCAAAACTGTTATTACCATTAATTTACCATATCAGCCAGACTAAGACATTGCTTTTTTTCTGTTGACATTAAAAATACAGGAATAGTTACAAGGATGTTAAACGCCAAGATAAGTAATTTGCTTTTCATGAATATGCTATTATTATAATTCTTTATTTGTGAATTTGGGACTGGAACTCATTTCTTAAAATAGAGGATCTGTATTACCGGCAAATACAGTACTGTTACAAACAACCCAAACTTGGAAAGGCACAAAATAGAAGGATTTAAGATACAAATTCTGGTGCAATGAGACTGGTATGCAGCATAGTATGTAACTTATAGTGGATATTCCATAAATGTTTCTGGGTTAAATGAATGTATGAATGAATGGATGTATGAGGAAGACCTATTCACGGAACCTTCCAGCATCTGCAAAGGATTTGTATGGTAAGACCTAAATCCCCAACCCCATATACGTGTGTGTGTGTGTGTGTGTGCGCGCGCGTGTGTGTGTGTGTGTGTGTGTAGACAGATAGATAGATGATAAATAGATAGATAGCCTTAGCCTTTTCTTGCTCATGGTGCTAGGTACAGGACTT
>NW_012103377.1:415705-416696 GCF_000951045.1 Mandrillus leucophaeus
CCTCCTAGGTTCAACTGATTCTCCTGTCTCAGCCTCCCAAGTAGCTGGAATTACAGGCATGTGCCACCACCATGCCTGGCTACTATTTTTATTTTTAGTAGAGACGGGGTTTTGCCATGTTGGCCAGGCTAGTCTTGAACTCCTGACCTTAGGTGATCCACCTGCCTCAACCTCCCAAAGAGCTGGGATTACAAGCGTGAGCCACTGTGCCTGGCCCATTTTAACCATTTTAAGTGCACAGTTTAGTGGGATTAAATGGTTGCGTTCACATTGTCCTGCAACCATCACCACCATCCATCTCCAGAACTTCTTCATCATCCCAAACAAAAATTGTAACCATTAAACAAGAACTCCCTATCCCCTTCTGCCCCCAGCCCCTGGCAGCCAGCCTTCTACTTTCTGCCTCTATAAATTTGACCACTCTATGTACCTCATATGAGTGGAATCATACAGTATTTGTCCCTCTGTGGCTGGCGTAATTCACTTAACATGATGTCTTCAGGGTTCATCCATGTTGTAGCATGTATCAGAATTTTCTTTCTTTTGAAGGCTGAATGATATTCCATTTTATGTGTACATCACATCTTTGTTATCCATTATTCCATTGATGGACGTTTGGGTTGTTGTGAACACTGGTGTTCAAGTTCTGCTTTCAATTCTTTTGGGTATATACTGAGAAATAGAATTGCTGGACCGCATGGTAATTCTATGTTTAATTTTTTTGAGGAGCCGCCTTACTGTTTTCCATAGTGGCCGCACAGTTTTACATTTCCACTAGCAACGCACAGGGTTCTAATTTCTCCACATCCTCACCAACACTTATTATTTTCTGTTTGTTTGTTTTTTTAAATAATCATCCTAATTTTAGGCATTGCTAATTTTTAAGATGTTTGATTTTGAGAAAAGAGCTACAAAATACAGTTTGTGGATCTGAATTAGATTTCCTACCTGAGACTTTGACAGTTTTAAAATTTGTGTCTTTTTTTTTTTT
>NW_012103377.1:419561-421505 GCF_000951045.1 Mandrillus leucophaeus
GTGTGTGTGTGTGTGTGTGTGTAGACAGATAGATAGATGATAAATAGATAGATAGCCTTAGCCTTTTCTTGCTCATGGTGCTAGGTACAGGACTTTATTACAAGTTGGTGTTTGGTGGATCAAATTCAGTACGCAGACATAGTGTGCTTTGCCCTTAACAACGTTTTAAAATTTATTTTAGGGAAGGCATGACTCTTGTTTGCCATAGTCACACCTTGCACCGCTGCTCCTTCCCCCTTCCCTAACCTGACTCACACATTTATGCAGCCCATCTGGCCCCAGGGAATATTTTAATTTGCTCCTTGTGGTATAGTCTTTTTTTAAGCTGGGTCTCACTCTGTTGCCCAGGCTGGAGTGCAGTGGCATGA
The DNA here is from genome assembly GCF_000951045.1 of Mandrillus leucophaeus. NCBI lineage: Eukaryota > Metazoa > Chordata > Mammalia > Primates > Cercopithecidae > Mandrillus > Mandrillus leucophaeus. The sequence continues at coordinate 419,930 of NW_012103377.1, forward strand.
TCATGGCTCACTGTAACCTCAAACTCCTGGGCTCAAGCAATCCTCCCACCTTAGCCTCCCAGACAGCTGGGACTATAGGTGTGTGCCACCATGCCCAGCTAATTTTTAAATTTTTTGTAGAGATGCAGTCTTACTCTGTTGCCCAGACTGGAGTTCAGTGGTGTGATCATGACTCACTGTAACCTCTAATTCCTGGGCTCAAGAGACCCTCTTGCCTTGGCCTACCAAGGCGCTGGGGTTACAGGCATGAGCCACCATAGTCTTTAAGTGTCCCCAAGTGACCTCATATTTGACATTAAGGATGGCAATCTAAAATTGAAACCCTTACATGCTATCTCTGAGTAGGAAGTGGTGATGATGATGATGATCATAGTAAACAAGAAGAAGATGATGATGATGCTATTGTCTGAAAGTTGTATAGCAGGTTGAATTCTTTTTTCAATGTCCTTGCACATTTATTCTACCCATTTTATTTATTCATTTGTTTTTATTTATTTATTTTTGGGATGGAGTCTCACTCACTCTGTCACCCCAGGTGGAGTGCAATGGCGTGATCTCGGTTCACTGCAACCTCTGTCTCCTAGGCTCAAGCGATTCTCCTGCCTCAGCCTCCCAAGTAGCTGGGACTACAGGCATGTGCTACCATGCCCGGCTAATTTTTGTATTTTTAGTAGAAACGGGGTTTCACCATGTTGGCCAGGCTGGTCTCAAACTCCTGACCTCAAGTGATTCACCCACCTTGGCCTCCCCTCACCCATTTTAACCACACAAGAAGGTAGTATTATAGCCATTTTATAGATAAATATATAGATATAGACAAAGGCCTGAAAAATTATACTATGAAACATTCCCATGGTCTCACAGGAGTTGGTAGGCACTAGGGTGGAGCCTGGGGCTAGCCTCTTTCTCCTGGTCATGTCTGTATCCTTCACCACAGGAATGTCCACATGATGCAGTCCTTTTGCTTCATTTTCCTGTAGAGAAACTGTAGAGAAACTGAGGTCTACCAACATCCCCCTAAGGCCCGTGACAATGCCGGGTGCCAGAATTGTACTTGAGACTAGGCCATATAGATTTATGATAGGCACTCTCAGCCCTCTACTGCTACCTCTAGGCTTTCTCAGCAAGCAGAAAGTGTGCTGTCTATGGCTACATTAGTTCCCTTTTGGTGGCAACAAATTACCTCAAAACTTGGTGGCTTAAAACGACAAACATTTATTATCTCACAGTCTCTGAGGGTCAGGAATCAGGAAGCAGCCCAGATGGATGGTTCTGACTCAGTCTTTCATGAAGTTTCAGTCAAGATGTCAGCTGGCGGCCAGGCACAGTAGTTCACGCCTGTAATCCCAGTACTTTGGGAGGCTGAAGCAGGTGGATCACCTGAAGTCAGGAGTTCAAGACCAGTCTGGCCAACATGGTGAAACCCCATCTTTACTAAAATAACAAAAATTAGCCAGGCATTGTGCTACACGGTTGTAGTCCCAGCTACTTGGGAGGCTGAGGCAGGAGAATCGCTTGAACCCGGCAGGCGGAGGTTGCAATGAGTCGAGATTGCACCATTGCACTCCAGCCTGGG
>NW_012103377.1:422864-585692 GCF_000951045.1 Mandrillus leucophaeus
GTGATCCGCCCGTCTCGGCCTCCCAAAGTGCTGGGATTACAGGCTTGAGCCACCGCGCCCGGCCAATTGTTGTTGTTTTTAAGATAGAGTCTTGCTCTGTCGCCCAGGCTGGACTGCAATGGTGCAATCTTGGCTCACTGCAACTTTCGCCTCCTGGGTTCAAGTGATTCTTCTGCCTCAGCCTCCCGAGTAGCTGGGACTACAGGCATACGCCACATGCCTGATTAATTTTTGTATTTTTAGTAGAGATAGGGTTTCACCATGTTGGCCAGGCTGGTCTCAAACTCCTGACCTGACCTCAAGTGATCCACCCACCTCGGCCTCCCGAAGGGCTGGGATTACAGGCATGAGCCACTGAGCCTGGCCTAAAATTTTTATCCTTAAACAAAGGTACAAGTAAAATGTGAATAAACATGAAAAGTTTCTTACTACGCAACTGGCTAATTACAAGAGAGGTGGTCATGAGCAAGGGGTCACTTTCTGAGTAGGTGGCTTAAGGCAAGTTCATTTGCCTCTCTGGGACTTAATCATAGCATCAATGAATGGGGAAAGTAAACACAGCTGCCACATAGGGCTGTTGCAAGGATTACATAGGTTCATACTTCATTTTTTAAAATGTTATTTTTTGAGACAGGGTCTTGCTTTGTTGCCCAGGCTAGAGTGTAGTGGTACAATCATGGGTCACTGCAACCTTGAACTCCCAGGCTCAAGCGATCTTCCCACCTAAACCCTCTCCCCGCTCAACCTGAGTACCTGGGACTACAGGTGCATACCACCATGCCCAGCTAAGTTTTTCAAAATTGTTTGTAGAGATGGGGGTCTCACTATGTTGCCCAGGCTGATCTCAAACTCTTGGACTCAAGCGGTCCTCCCACCTCAGCCTCCCAAAGTGTTGGGATTATAGGCATGAGCCACCACAGCCAGCCTGGCTCACACTTCAACGCCCTTAGAGCAGTGCCTGGCACCCATGTCGGGCACCGTGTAAGGGTTAGTTGTTGTTATTGATTTGGCCAGAACTGAAGCATGGACCCTTTTCTCTCCTTGAGTTTCATCTTGCTTACCCAAGGCCCAAACCAAACCAGATCGTACTAGGAACTTTTTCATTTCTTTTTGGCAGATATACCAGAATATATCTGAAATACTGAAACCTTTAAAGGCATTTGTCAAGACATTTATTGCCCCACTAGATGTTAAGTACTTCTGGTTTTTTGTTTGTTTGTTTTTGTTTTTTGAGACGGAGTCTCGCTCTGTCGCCCAGGCTGGAGTGCAATGGCATGATCTCACCTCACTGCAACCTCCGCCTCCTGGGTTCAAGCGATCCTCCTGCCTCAGCCTCCCAGGTAGCTAGGATTACAGACATCCGCCACCACGCCCAGGTAATTTTTGTATTTTTAGTAGAGACGGGGTTTCACCATGTTGGCCAGGTTGCTCTCGAACTCTTGAACTCATGATCCGCCCGCCTCGGCCTCCTAAAGTGCTGGGATTACAGGCATGAGGCACCACACCTGACTGATGTTAAGTACTTCTTAAAAGGGAAAACTTTGTAGGAGAGAAATAGCAAATTACTTTCATATGGACAGGACTATAAATGGGATTATTTTCTTGGGGGAAAACTTTATAAATGGAAACCTCTTAATACAGCGAGAGACTGAATTTAAATACCTTTACTCTTGGAAAATGTCATGCATGCTCTTCCTTATTTGTTATATTTGTAAAGTGCTTTTCTTCCCAGGAAGCTCATTACAAACTGTCTCCTGACTGTATTGAATTCAGCTCCTTTGCAGGGGAACCACCCTTCAAAATGCACCAGAAACAGATCAGAGAGCTGGCAAATTGAGGCTGGGAGTTATTTTGCATGGATATTGCATTTTATGAAGTGCGCCACCGTTGTTTATCATTGAAGATTCAAGTTCTTTCATCCCCTCAGGCAGAATATTCTCAGCTATGAGCTTGATTCAAACTACAGTAGACAAGTCGTAGATTTCTTAGAAAGTGAACTTCTAATGGAAATGCTGACAATCCATTAACAGCAGGAGGCCTAATGGCTGCCACAGAAAATATACTTAAAGATTACAGTAATAAAAACACATATTTTAAAGTGCCTGCTACAAGTTCAAAAATGTTTTTAAATGTTGCTGTTAATAATAGGCCACCCAATCCTTATGGCATTTGATTTTGTCTCATAAATGGGTTTAATCTAAGGGAGTGCTGTTGTACTGCACCTTTTTTTTCTGTTTGACTTTGAGGGGGGTTTGATGTCTTTTGGCAGAATTATCAATGCCTTAATGGAAGGTAAATAATTGGTATATTAGCAGACGTGTGGAATTTTAAATCTGGAAAAGACCTGAGCAATCAGCCGTCATATGTTATTATATCTGCTAGAGGAAACTTGGGACTCTAAAAAGTAAGGGGCTAGGGTTTAGAAAGGAAAAATGAGTGTTGGGGGCAAGCAGTGCTATTGGTGATGTGCCTGTGGCGTTAATAGTTCCTTACCAATGTCATTAGTGTAACACCTGCCCTTCTGCCTAATCTCCTTGCTTGGGTTACCTGGGTTCTTTCTTCCTACTGTGATGCTTTTTTATGATGATAAAAGTAATATATATTCATTATATAACTATTAGAAAGTAAAGAAGGGGCTGAAAATCACTCGCAGTCTCATCATCCAGAGCAGTCTCTGTTAACATTTCGGGTTATCACTCCCATCTGTTTCCCATCTCCATATACGTACATTCCTTCTACAAACTTGAGATCATGCAGAACATAGTGTTCTAAAATCATTTTGGCTTTGCAGTTGCTCATGAGCATTTTCTCACATGATGAAATATTATTTAAGAATCTGATTCTCCTCATCTGCTTATTATATCATCTTGGAGTTGTACAGGTTTCTCTAACCTAGTTAGAGAATTTGCAGTGTTGTGTGTTATACGTTGCATTGAATATCCATTATACACAATAAAGATTTACTTACATCTCTGATTATCTCCTCAGAAAATAGAAATTTTTGCATCTATTGCCAAATTACCCCTCAGAAAGGCATTGCTATTTTATCCTCTTACCAGCAGTAACATGAGGGCAGCCCTTTTCCTGAGCCCTCACTAGCTGTAATAAATTTTTAAAACTTTGGCAATCTGATATATAAAATGTATCTCATTTCAGCCATTTGCATTTGTTCGACTACTAGTGATGATGAACAGTTTTTCTAGCTCATTTACAAATTTCTCTTGTGACTTGCCTATACAGGCCATATGCTCATTTTTCTACTAAGCTTTTCACCTTCTTTTTGATTTATAAGCTCTGTCTATATACCGAAATCTATCATTTGTAGGTAAACGTTGCAAAAAATTCCACGATTTTTTCATTTGCCTTTTATCTTATTTCATGGTGGGGTTTTTTTTTTTTTTGGTACAGAAATTAAAAAATTTTGTGTAGTTAAATGTCAATGTTTTTCCTTTATGGTTTCCTTCTTTGCTTTTATGCTGACACCTAAAGGTATTTCCAAAACACAGATCTAATCAGACTCCGCCCTTGATTAAAATCTTTCTGGGGGCTCTTGAGTAGGAAATCCAGTCTCCTTGTGGTGCTCTAGGTCCAGACCATTACCACCACATGGGCATTTGGGATTCTGACCACACCAAGCAACTTAGACTTAGTACTCCTTACTTAGTGTGCTCTGCTTGGAAAGGCCATCCTCTACCAGCTCCCATGGACCCACTCTCCATCTCCACCCACCTCTTCTGGTCATTATCAAAGACCCAGCTGAGACATGACTACCTCTTCTACCCTCTTCTTCCTCCCCTTCCTCCTGTGTAGCACCTGGTCCCCAGAAGATCTCTGTAATGGTATGTAAAATGAATAATCCAAGGAACAAGTCTAAGATGGTAAATAGGAGAATTGGCTTTCAGGGCCAGTTTCGTATGAAAAGATTGAACTGAGTGGCTGGGGGCTAAGGCTCAAATGTGAGCAATTGAAAGACCCCAGGCAGCACAGGCAGGATGCTCAGGAGTTGGTGGGATGCAGCGTTTGGGGGGCTGAGCAGCAGGCAGCAGGCACGGTAGGCTGGCAGCACTGGGGGCCCGGTGGGAGCATCAGGGAAAGGCTCAATTCTGAAAGCACCCAGCAACCATCACATGAGGTCCCAAACTGGTAAACTGATCTTAACCACCAAAATCTCCTCCTACCCCACAGTCTTCCCCAAACTGGGAAATGGCATCACTGCTTTTCAATTTCTCAGGCCCGAGACTGGAGTCACTTGATTCCCGTTCCTCCCACACCCCATGTCCCATCTGTCAGTGAGTCCCGTTGGCTCTACCGTGAAAACATAGCCAGACCACATACTGTAGGATTCCATTTTGATGACATTCTAGAAAAGGCACAACTGTAGGGACAAAAAACAGATCTGTTGCCAGTGGCTGGGGGAGGGGAGACTCCAAAGGGTCACAAAGGAATTTGGGAACTGATGGGACCCTCCTATGCCTTGATTGCAGTGGTGGTCACTCAACTGTATGCATTTGTCAAAACTCACAGAACTGGCCGGGCACGGTGGCTCATGCCTGTAATCCCAGCACTTTGGGAGGCTGAAGCGGGTGGATCACGAGGTCAGGAGATCGAGACCATCCTGGCTAATACGGTGAAACCCCCTCTCTACTAAAAATACAAAAAATTAGCCGGGCGAGGTGGCTGGCGCCTGTAGTCCCAGCTACTCGGGAGGCTGAGGCAGGAGAAGGGCGTGAACCCGGGAGGCAGAAGTTGCAGTGAGCCGAGATTGCATCACTGTACTCCAGCCTGGGCGACAGAGTGAGACTCTGTCTCAAAAAACAAACAAACAAACAAAACCTCACAGAACTGTACACTAAAAAGGGTGAGTTTATTATACCCCAGTAAAAATATGGGAGAAAATATACTAGGAATCCTGCCATTTTTCACCACACTGCCGTCATCCTGGGCCAGGCCAGGCTCCATCACCATTTTGGAATTTTTTTTTTTTTTCCTCTTGAGACAGAGTCTCACTCTGTTGCCCAGGCTGGAGTGCAGTGGTGCCATCTCGGCTCACTGCAACCTCCGCCTTCTGTGTTCAAGCGATTCTCCTGCCTCAGCCTCCCGAGTAGCTGAGATTACAGGTGCCCACCACCATACCCAGCTAATTTTTTTGTATTTCTAGTAGAGACAGGGTTTCACCATGTTGGCCAGGCTAGTCTCAAACTCCTGACCTCAAATCATCTGCCCGACTTGACCTTCAAAACTGCTGGGATTACAGGCATAAGCCACCATGCCTAGCCTTGGATTCTTATTGCAATGGGCTCATAACTGGGCTCCCTGCTCCTGCCCCCCCCCCCCCACTGCCATCTGTTCCTAACACAGCAGTCAGAATGGTCCTTTGAAAACAAGCAGCAGATTGTTAATCCTTTGCTCAGAACTCTCCAGAGGTTTCTCTTCTCAGAGACTGTACGTGAAACTGCCACCTGATATGTCTCTGGCCTGATCTCCCGCAGTGCCTCCCACTCTCCCTTCCCCACCAGCTGGCTCCACACTGCCACGATGGCCTCCTCCTTTCCTGGGACCTGTTGCGTGGGTCCCTTCAGACTGAAAGGCAGAGTTCTCACAATGGCTGCCAAGGCCCTCCGTGGCATAGCCCTCTGTGCCTTCTCTGGCAACCTCTTCCTAACCCCCTCCCTCAGCTCCTCCCCTCCCTCAGCTCCTCCCTACCCATCAGTCCTCAAGGCAACTGCAGTGCCCTGCCTGCGCTTCCTGGGTGTGCGTTCCATGCTCCTTTCTTGGGGTGCTCTGTCTGGAGTGCGCTGCCCTCTGATTTCCATTCACCTGGTCCCTCCCCTCATCTCTTCCAGGTTCTTCGCTCAAGAAGCATTTTCTCAGTGGGGCCTTCCCTGAGCACCCTTTTTGCAATCGCAGCCGCCCTGCCCCCAGCCCCACTTGCTATCCTCTCACCCTCTTTTTCTCACAGACCACAGATCCGTCTGACATACCGTATTTTGTTTATTGTGTGATTCCTCCTCATATCTGTGAAGGTATGAGGTCAGGGGTTTTGTTTTCTGTCACCCTCCAGTCCACAGATCATGGCTGCTTGCCTGGCTAATCAGAGACACTCAGTTAAATTTTGTGGGTGGAAGAAAAGAAGGGAAGAAGGAAAGAGTGTTAAGAACCAGCAGTAGCCAGGCACGGTGGCTCATGCCTGTAATCCCAGCACTTTAGGAGGCCGAGGTGGGTGGATCACCTGAGGTCAGGAGTTCAAGACCAGCCTGACCAACATGGTGAAACCCCGTTTCTACTAAAAATACAAAATTAGCCGGGCATGGTGGCACATACCTGTAATCCCAGCTACTCGGGAGGCTGAGGCAGGAGAATTGCTTGAACCTGGAAGGCTGAGGTTGCAGTGAGCCAAGATCAGGCCACTGCACTCCGGCCTGGGTGACAGAGCGAGACTCTGTCTCAATTAAAAAAGAACCAGCGATCACTGTACTCTTCTGTCACTGCCCCTGAATATCACTCAGTTCCTTACTATACATAGTCTTGGACAACATGGGATGTGGTACGAATGTAGGTTTGTGGGCTCAGGAGTTTTGGGGTAGTGGCTCTCCTGCCTGCCTTACCTTTCTGTTTTGCTGCTGTCTCAGATGGCGAAGTTAACAGATGCCTCCTCTCCAATTTCTCTTTAGAAGCAGATGTTCCAAGAGAGGAGCAGCCGGATGCTGCAGGCCTTGTCCCCGAAGCAGAGCCCTGTGAGCAGCCCAACCCGGAGCCGGTCCCCTTCCCGCTCCCCATCGCCCACCTTCTCATGGCTTCCACTCAAAACCTCACCCCCTTCCTCACCCAAAGCAGCCTCGGCCTCCATCAGCAGCATGAGTGAGGGGGATGAGGATGAGAAGTAGAGGCTGCTGGCAGGCAAGAGCCGCACCACGCAGGATGGGGAGGAGGGCGAGGGTCACAGGGTTGCCTGGGTGATGCCTGAAGGGTAATAGTCACAGGAGCTGCAGCTCAGCAGAGAGACCCTGAACTCTGCTAAGGGAAGGTCTTGGGACCAGTTCTCTCTCACTCTCCATACAGCTCAAGAGTTGGGCGAGGTGCAGAGATTTCCAGCCGGACAACCTACACAAACCTTAGCGTCATCTAGAATCACTCTAACCTTGCTAAGGAAGGATGCAGAGTTCCCTAGAGAGACTTGCACTGATGGGGTGACTTCTGCTTTTGTCCTTCCACCACCCCCACCAAGTAAACCACGTGTGGAAGCGGCTGTTCCCTCAACCTGCTACTTCTGCGTCCATAAGGGTCCTGCACGTTGCCTCCCACCACCCCAGCTCTGCCAGAATAAAATTGTTTCCAATAGAGGTGGCAAAGTGCTTCTGAAATAGTCGAGTTAAAGACAAATTCCAACCTTCTCAGTCCAGCCACTGAGACCTGATGTTGGAACGCATCAACTCCTTCCAGTTCCATGAACGTGGCTCATAGACAAAGCCTTGCTTTAGGCCGGTTATAAAAGATCATCTAGTGTGAACCTTAACTTTTTATTCAAAGGACAGTTTTGTCAAGAACTCCACGTAAGGCCTGATGTGCTCCTGGTTGTACTTTCTCATCACTGGTTTGACTTCATTGTTTTGCAGAAATTACCTTAATCTGTGGGAACTGCAACAAAGAAAAACTTCCTAATATATAAAAAAGAGGAGCTGCTTTGCTTTGGCTCCAGGTTTAGCAGACAAGAAATGTCTCCTGAAGCTTCTCCTTAAAGGATGCTATTATGGAATGGCTTTTCCCATTTCTGACCACTTAACGGTTTCATAGACCTCAAGTAACAGTTTGAGGTATCAAACATAGTATACCGATAGGGGGTGCTACCTGCACGTATCTGTTCTATATATGCTCCAATATGCCATCCCTGGGTGTATCCCATGTGCAATATGAGTATATAGTGGTGGCATTTTATAATAGACCCCACTCCTGCGCTCCACCGTAATACTCCTCTGAAATCCTTGGTCTCAAGAACCATCTGTTCTCTTGTGACTTGGGCACTTTGTCAAGCTCATTCCAGATTCCTGTGGAAACGTTTTATCCCAACCAGGAAATTAGTATGTTGTTCTTGTGACCTCCTATAACATTTTTGGGTGAAGAAGAACTCAGAAGACTTTTTACAGAGAACTGTGGGCTCAGTTATGATCTCAGCATCTGAGTGGTCTAGGTAGTATCACCATTATCTCTGGCCCTAGGTTTGCCAAGTGGGATGAGGACTCTTAAGTGTTCCTGCTGAGTTGTCTGAAATTCCTGCTCCTTAGTCACCTGTGTGAAATGAGCAGGGAGAGTTAAGGTCTAGAACCAAACTCTTTGGGTTGTTGTATGGGTATGCCAGTAAAGTCAGAGACACAGCTGGGGTCTGACTGAATAGAGGCCCAAACCAGCAACTTGTAGGCAGAGCCCGGAATCTCGTGATAGAAATAACCCTTTTCAGAGGCCTTGGGAACCAGCCTTCTAGGTGACAAGGGGGCAACCAATGAAGGAAGGCGGCATGTGTTTCCCCTTTGTGTTGGGGTTGAACTACCTCCCTATTCACCTGGAGATGAGTGCTGTCCACTGGGAAGCAAAACTATGAGGCTGAGCTGGCTTGGAACCTCTTTGTTCTTGGCACTTTCCTTCTCCAGGACTCTGGGAAGCACTCATGTGAGACAGAGAGCTGGCAGGAACACGGCATGTGAAGAAGAAAACTTCTTTTTGCAGTCAAGGGCCACCCAGAATATTGCTCTTCTGAGAGGGACAAGGGCCCCGTTCTTCCATTGTGTCCATTTGGTCTCCATCTTCCATCACGCACTCAGGTCAAACCATGCAAGTCTGCCTACCATTTGAGTTAGTTGGCACTTGTACCAGTCAAGGATGAGGCCAACCAGGCAAGGGAAGGTGGTGGGAACAAGGGAAAAGGAGGAAAGAAGTTCCTGGAGGGAGGAAAGGGGGATAAAGAAAATCTGCTCTCATAAAACCATTTCAGGACCTCACTTTATAAGTGAGCCTCTCTTGGGAAGGCCTTTTGTGCTCCTACTCCATGGCCCAGGGCAGATAGATCCACTTTTACCTGAATCCTACACTCTGGAGCAAATAGTGTATCAGGCTGCCTATACATTTGCAGGCCTTACACGCCATACTGACAGGTGCCACTTACGTGACTCATCAGATAATGTCACCATTGCTGCCAGTTATGGGAAACAACCATTGCTCGTTCCAGGGATGAGCCTAAACCACACATAAATGGGTTCTAAATCTCACCCTCCTAACCTGTGGTGAGCCCCCCCACCCCACCCTCTTGAGGCTGCAAATCTACTGAGAAGGAATGGGGAGGATTCTGCAACCCAACTTTTGATACTTTTTGGCCATCTCTCAGTCTCTCCCAGCCCCTACCCCCACACCACCTCCCTGCTCCCAGGCAGAGAACGGGTTGCACTTTGTTAAGGCCAGCTGGTCAACTGTAATGGCCAAGAGTGAGTTAAGGCTGGAATGAGAAATATGCCCCAAGCTTGGAGGGGTAAGCAGGAATGACACAAAGCAAGGAAAGAGATTCTTTTTGCCCTAGTGAGGAAGCTTCAGACTGAGGAGGGCTAGAGGATAGCAACTTAGGACTGCAGAAGAGGGCAGCTTATGAAGAGGGGAGAAAGTGGGACTGAAGCGGTGGGGGAGCAGGAGGGTAGTGATTTTCTGCTGGCTTTCTTCCTTTTCTTTCTTTCTCTCTCTCTTTCTTTCTTTCTTTCTCTCTCTTCCTTCCTTTCTTCTTTCTTTTCTTTTTTTTTTTTTTTTTTTGAGACAGAGTTTTGCTCTTGTTGCTCAGGCTGGAGTGCAATGGCGCAATCTCAGCTCACTACAACCTCCACCTCCCGGGTTCAAGGGGTTCTGCCTCAGCCTCCCAAGTAGCTGGAATTACAGGCACCTGCCACGTTACAGGCGCCTGCCATGACGCCCAGCTAATTTTGTATGTTTAGTAGAGACTGGTTTTCACCATGTTGGCCAGGCTGGTCTCAAACTCCTGACCTCAGGTGATTCGCCCGCCTCGGCCTCCCAAAGTGCTGGGATTACGGGCTGAGCCACCGCGTCCGGCCGATTTTCCGCTCCCTTTCAAGTGTTAACTCACCCCCTGACAGGTGAAGAGGGAAGGGTTCCTTTTACGCACAACCAAGGTTAGCAAATGCCCACGCAGGATGTGGGGTCCCTGCCTCTCTGGTTGCTTCATTTCAGCACTTCTACATTAGCTGCTTATGGGGACCCTAAAATGAACTGGTCACCCCTCCACCAGGTAAGAAACAAGGGTGGAATTGCTGTGCCGTAAGTCACACTGAATGACTTGCTTCTGGCAAGCATGCTCCTGTGTATCGGGACCTTACCAAGGCAAAGGAACGCCAGGCTCAAGAGGAGCAGGACACGAGACATTGGCCTGGCTTCTAACCTGGTCTGAGTGGAAGAGACACAGCTTAGGGATTTGAGTTTTGCTCTTAGGCTACTAGATACTGTGATTTCACCCCCTGGGGGAAGGACAGGAAGAGCACGGATTTATTTTCTCTCCGTCTTCAGTACTTATTTTAGCATCTAGTCATACCCCAGGGAGAGATGCGAGACGGTGTCACTGGCTCAGCTGAAGCAGATGAGCCCGTCTCTAGCAGAGATGTGCCTGTTTCTTAGGCATCCATTCAGCACTAGTCTTGGCCATCAGATTTTTAAAAAAGAAATAGCTCATGAGGCATTTGCAACTTCTCCTCTCTAGACTTCTTTCTAGTTTTCTTCTGTTGTGTCACTGCGATGAGTCCAGGGACAAAGCCATAAGTAGAGCATACATACTTAAGACTATGCTGTACATATAAGATAAGACCCATCTGGGTTAAAGCACGACTTTATGCCCAAGCATTTGCTCTGGTGCTGAACAACGCAAACTACTGGAATCAGCCTTCCCCAACTCCGCGCGCCCCCTGCCCTCCCTGCTCCTATCCCATTCTGGCTCTCAAATGGACCACACCATTCTCAACTCGTTTATAAATAAAGGGATGCAGAATTGCACTTTGGTGTGTCACTGTCATGTTTCTTAAAAGTGTGCTGCTGTGTGTTCCTATTTATGAACTCTAGCTCAATGGGGAAAAATACAGGCATCGTAGCAGCTGTCCTGGCCCACTGGCTGGCTCTGCCCAGCTGTGGCCCCAGCACTTCAGAAGGATGTGACTCTGTAGCGTACAGAGCAGGGCAAAGCCTTGGAGTTGCCAAAGGCCCCACGTTTGACTTGAAAGCTAGTTAGGAACAGCACCACGTGGAGGGAAGCTCACATGGTGAACCCAGTCAGAACCCTGAATTGTAGGCTCCACTACCAACTGACTTTGTGACCTTGGCCTAACCTTTTCACTTCTTTGGCCTCAAGGAAATTATTTCTAAGGTCTCCTTTGCCTGTAAAGGTCTCTGAATGTATGAGGCAGCCTGCATCGCCCCAAGCTTCTCCCAGCTGTGATGCTGTCACTGAATGACCATGAGAAAGTACTGAACTCTCACTGGAGAGGTGGTCTTCCAGTCCCCTGGGGCCTCCACAGCTGATGGCATTAGTGGCTGCTTTCATGCCTTCAGCCTCCGCACTTCTAGCATCAAGATAAAAGGCTCTTGAGTTCCATCTGCTTTTCTTATCTTGTAACTTGACAGAATGCTTCCCAAGTGTACCTAAACTTTGGGAAGTGGCCATTTCAACCACTTTTCCATCTTTGGGGGAAAAAAAGCTTCTTTGATCAGCTAGACGCAGATAGATGGGGGTGGAAGCACTAAATCTGGATCCCAAATGTCAACAGCGAAGGCAGATGTCAATATTCTGAGAACCGTGCTGGTGCCCTCCACTTGCCAAATTAAGGAGATTCCATTAACTCCATCTGGAGAGGTTGAGCTTTTTGAGGTGACCACAGTTCTGACATTAGCCTCGGGTCCAGAATAAATAAAGCCAGTCTGGTGGTTAGCAAGGGAATGAATTTAAAAACGGAATACCTATTATTCATACACCATATTATTTGGTTTTGCCACATAGATCAAACGCATTCTTGACAGGTTGTATTTCAAGCAACAGTTACAAGTTTCTTCTTGACTTTCATGATGCCTGAGATGTGTTCTCAAGGGGAAAACAATCAGTTACAAGGTGTAATAAAACCCATATTTAAGAACCTTGATATTTGCCCCCAAGAGAATTAGCCTTTGTTAATGAACATAATTTCTGGGGGAAAAGGTACACTATCAAAAATGTTCCCACACACATCACACACACAGTCCTCTTGGAGTCTTCATTGGTTACTGGAGTTGAATGATGACTTCTCCAGGTATTCAGCAGGAACAATTAGATTAAAAGGACTCCCGCAGAGATGCTTTCGAGACAGAGTGTGACAGTACATAAGCATCAAAGTATACTTGGTGGTCAACTTCTTTAAGAAACCATCAAGTAAAAACCAATCAACAGTAAAATCTGAAGATTTCATTAACAGCCCAAATATCTATAGTTAATAGAACCCTTATGTTAGTTTTCGACACTACTATTACGTGTATTCTAGAAAAGGCATCATATTGGCTACATTTCAGCTGCAGTTGACCAAAATGTGAGAAACTTGGAGAAATGTACAGAGCAGGGTTGACATGTACTGTTCCTAGAAACAATTTTTATTTTTATTTTTATTTTTTGACACGGAGTCTCGCTCTGTCACCCAGGCTGGAGTGCAGTGGCAGGATCTCAGCTCACTGCAACCTCCACCTTCCAGGTTCAAGTGATTCTCCTGCCTCAGCCTCCTGAGTAGCTAGGATTACAAGCACTTGCCACCACTCCTGGCTAATTATTATTATTATTATTATTATTATTATTTGTATTTGTATTTTTAGTAGAGATGGGGTTTTGTCACGTTGGCCAGGCCGGTCTCGAACTTTTGACCTCAAGTGATCTGCCTGTCTCGGCCTCCCAAAGTGCTAGGATTTACAGGCATGAGTCACCACCCCTGGCTTCACCTATAAACAATTTCTATTCTCCTTAACTTTATAATCTTTCTTGAGTGGAGGAGAAATAATTAAGCTGCAAGGTTCCTGTACTCTATTCATAAAGAGTTCTGATGGAGGGATTAGATACAAGTAAAATATTTGATCTGTAACCTTCCATTTAAAAAGAATTGATTTTCTACTTGAAAGAGTTGCAGTACTTTACCCTTTCCACAAGGACCTTTTCAACGGACTATACTTGCAAATAACCCTGTCACTCTAAAATGTTCAAGTCCAAAGAAAACTTGTCATCGTCTGCCTTGTGCATAGCAGGACATGATCCATTACATAGTTTGAGAAGATAACCAGTCTTTTTAATCTGTTTGGTGGTCATGTTCCACTGGGAATATGTTGACAAAATGCCATTTACCAGCCTGATCACAGATCCACCTTAATACCCCTGAGTCACTCATTCTTTTTCTATTTGTTTCTATATCTGGTACCCAGGGATTAATGATAGATGAGAGAAGTGGAAAAGGTGTGTATTCGTTTCCTACTGCTGTAACAAATTACAACAAACACAGCAGCTTAAGACAACACAAATTTATTAAATTACAGTTCTGAAGGTCAGAAGTCCAAAATGAGTCTTATTGGGCTAAAATTAAGGTGTTGGCAAGTGGCAGCTGTTCCTGTCTGGAGGCTCTAGGGGAGAATCTATTTTCTTGCCCTTTCCAGCTTCTAGAGGTTACCTGCATTTCTTGGCTCATGGCCCCCTAACATCTTCAAAGCCAGCAGTAGCCAGTCCAGTCTTTCTCATGTCACATCACTCTGACACTGACTCTTCTTCTGCCTCCTCCACTTATAAGAGCCCTTGCCATCACATTGGGCGTATCCAGGTAACCCCAGGAGCATTTCCCTATTTTCAGATCATCAGCAATTTCATCAGCAACTTTAATTCCTTCTTCGTATGTAATACAATATATTCCTAGGTTCTGAGGATTAGGATATGGACATTTTTGGGGAACCATTATTTTGTCTAACTCAAGGTGACTGAGGACAGTGGTCACAAACCCTTGAATCTTTTCCCAAGTCCTGACAGAGTTGAGGAGCAGTAACTCTCATGCAGATAGAGATAATTTCTTCTTTTTATCATTCTTATTTAACAAAGTTCCTATTTAACAGCTACCAGTGATGATCTTGCTAAAATGTTTGAGTTTTGATGTCCACAAGAGAAGCATGGGCCAGGTGTGGTGGCTCATGCCTGTAATCCCAGCACTTTGAGAGGCCGAGGTGGGCGAATCATTTGAGGTCAAGAGCTCGAGACCAACCTGGCCAACATGGGGAAACCCCATCTCTACTAAAAACACAAAAATTAGGCATGGTGGCATGCGCCTGTAGTCCCAGCTACTCAGGAGGCTGAGGCAGGAGAATCGCTTGAACCTGGAAGGTGGAGGTTTCAGTGAGCCGAGATCGTGCCACTGCACTGCAGCCTGAGAGACAGAACAAGACTCTGTCTAAAACACACACACACACACACACACACACAAGAAGCATAGAATAGATATAATGGGGATATCTGACCCAAAGGAACATGCTCCCTGGTCCATGAGGAGAGGAACTGTTGAAACCTCAACTCATGAACATGGAGCCATGGCCAGTAAGGAAGGAAGTTAAAGGACCCCACCCCCCATTTCCTTGTACATATCCTCCAATCCATACTTGGCCATAACAAGAAGTGAAAATGGTAACTAATCAGTCTTTGACCATTGGATATGTTCCCACTAAAACAAACCCAGTGATACAGATTCTGGCTGTCAGGCACAATCTGTTTCCTGCCTATTCGCCCTCTATTTTTTTTTTTCTGGTTCTTTGGATGCTGATCACAGCCAGTTTAAGCTAGAATCACTTTCAGCCACAACAGTGTCAAGCTACTCCATGCTCCTTTCTAGAGTAACTTATTTTCCTTTGAAAGTTGTGACCCTTGATCCACATTTTAACTTAAGGTCTGGCACACATTCCCATCCGAAGTACTCAACAAACATTTGAGTGGGCCACTAGGTGCTGCGGATACAAAGCCTAGAGGGGACACAACCCCTGTCCCTTGCCCCCAATTTCAGTTTACTAGTCTGGCTCTCAGTCTCCTGACTGGCCCTATCTTTGACTTTACTGAGCTCTTAAGGAAAACTCCATGTTTCTGGCCACTGAAACTTCTGATTCTACCAACAGAATCTTACAATTATTTTACTTACTAATTTACATGATTTTACTCATCTCTTTGGGGGTGATGTGCTCTGTCACTGAGTACAAAGATTACCAACTCTGAGAGTGAGGGAAAATAGGAAAAGCAGATTTTTGAAAGATGTTCTATTCATTTGAAACTATTCTCTGAGTATGCTGAAAAGAGGAGACTGACAATGATATCCCTTAGCTAGGCCCATGAATGGCAGTAAGGTTCTGTTTTGTGAGGGCCTTGCATGGAATAGTTTAAATGCTCCTAATTGGACAGGGCTGCTTGACGGATGAGATGGTCATTCTCAGTCTCACCTACATTCTTTGATTGCAGTGTGCCTGATGGGCCTCCCTCACCTGAATAATGGGGCATTTATTTGTCCTTATACACTGTTATTTCATGACCAGTTGAAGCCCTAGGAGAAGAGTGATTTTCATATAGGAAGCTCCATTCCAATTATTGTGCTAAGGTGACAATAATTATCTCTAACTTTAGAAATAATTACACTATTATATTAAGCTGTCACTAAGGAACTGTTGAAAGCTTCTGCATCCATCACTGTTGCTGAAATCATTAACATGTTTATTTTGTTTGAGGACTTGCAAACACTGTTTAGACAAGAATGCCAGAGAACGTAAGAGTAGCATTAGCCTAACTTAGAGTTTCTTGCAGAGAAGGAAACGGCAAGGCTGCTTAGTTGGCCCAAATCCAAACTGACAAAGCCTTTTCTCCTTTTTAAGTATTTCCCGATTGCCATTAGGCAGATTATCAAGAAAGTCACAAAGCTCGTAGGCCTGCTCTGTGCCAAGGAGACATGACTTGGTGCAGCCAGCATTCTAGCTATTCCCGATGACTGGTCTATAGTTTGAACTTTGTCAGTGGTTTTCAACCCTGTTGCATGTTAGAATCTCCCAGGGAGCTCATAAAAAAGACTCCCCAGCACCCCTCTAATGGATCTGAAGTGCAGCCAGATTGAGACCCTCTGGGCTATGATAATAAGTCAGCTCAGGGAACAAAATAAGCCCGAAAGCAAATGGATTCAAAGAGGTAGATGATCAATGGCTTGTGTAGCAAAGACGAGAACTGATCTGCCATGTGGCCACAGTAGGAAATGGTCTAAATATCATTTTATCTTTTTTAACCAAGGAGAGAGAGAGATGATTATGTTGATGAAAGTGTCATCAGTGGGCAGAGGGAAAACGATTTATTGACAAAGGATTCATTTTAACACCAACGTTTAAAAATGACACAACTGCTGCAAAGGACCCAGCCTGGTGACTGGTGAAAACGGGTGCTCAACATTAATTTTAAATAATTCAACAGATGAAATGGCTGTCCAATATGGTTGCCACTAGCCATATGTGGCTATTTAAATTCAGAAAATTAAATAAAATGTAAAATTCAGTTCCTCAGCTGCACTAGCCACATTTTCACTGTTGAGGTGGCTAGTGGTGGCCATATTGGACAGCACAGATATAGCACATTTCCAGCACTGCAGAGAGTCCTAGTGGTGGATGGTGGTCTACAGAAACCCTTCTCAGAGGCAACCCCTTTGCCTTATGATTTATTCATGTGATCAAAGTATAAGTATGTTATTATGAAGCGAATATCTGAAAATATCAGTAGGTAATCACTTGTAAGCATGCATTATCAAGTCATTTGGAAAGGATTTTGAAATGAAGGACAAAGAAGTAAAACTATACACTAAAGTGTGATGCTCTGCGGCAGCTACATGGAACTGTGCAAACTTGAGTTAAAGAGTCTCTTTGTGAACCTAAACTGCACATACTTTATGGATTTCAAACGAGGGCAGGAGTGGCTGCTACAAAAATAAGATTCCCAAGTCATCGATGCAGCAGCTGACCTTTGGTAAAATACAGATGGATAATACTAAAATTCTGAGTAAAACCACTGTCAATTTCAAGAGTCACTGATTTTGTATTCCATATACATAGATACATAAAAACAACATGAAAGTAGATTAGTAATTGCTTCTCATTTTAGGTTTTTAAAGAATGCCACAAAACATCAAACCTGGAGTCTGGAATCCACGTAGTCCAATTCCCTAATTTTATTCATTCATGCATTCATTCATTTTTGAGACAGGGTCTCTGTCGCCCAGGCTGGAGTGCAGTGATGCGATCATGGCTCACTGTAGCCTCGACCTTCCAGGCTCAAGCGATCCTCCTGTTTCAACTTCCTGAGTAGCTGGGCCTACAGGTGTGCACCACCACACCTGGCTAAATTTGTATTTTTTTCTAGAAACGGGGTTTCGCTATGTTGCCCAGGCTGGTCTCAAACTCCTGGGCTCAAGTGATCTTCTCGCCTTGACCTCCTAAAATGTTGGGATTACAGGCATGTGCCGCTCTACCCAGAAACTCCCTAATTTTGTAGATGAGGAAACTAAGGTGCAGTTAACAGAGATAATTGGTAGCTGAACAAAGACAAACATGATTTCCTGATATGAACACTCCCCAAGGACCACTCAAACCCAAGGCATTTGCCTCAAATTTTTGAGAACTTTTGTTTTTTAGCGTTAAACGTGGAAGAGAGCAGTTACATGGCTCTCCGATTAAAAAATGAAAAGGAACCTCTTCACCATGAAATGTTTAGTAAAAGAATTACACACCGCTAAAGAGCATGAGGACTACATCTGTTAATTATTGGGGAAGCACTTAACTGCAGCCAAATGTCTTTGGAGGCACCGGGTTCTGGTGTTGGTGCTGCCCAATTCATTATAAAAGACTATGGAACCAATAGCACTTTCACTGAAAAACTCAAGTTGTCTTCTGAAGATGCAGTGTGGCAGCAGTTTGCAAAGTTAGGTTTTAAAACAATTCCCCCGGAGCATTTGTCCATATAGATTCCTGGGCCTACCCCCTACCCCCTAGAGAATCAATCAGTAGAAGAGCTGAGGTAGCGCCCAGGAATCTGCGTAAGCCAGCATTTCAGGTCGTTCTGGTGTGGGTGGGCCATGGCCAGGCCATCTCAGTTCGCCCAGGACAGTGCCAGGATACACCTGCTTACACGGTTTACAGAAATAATTGTTAATAGTGCTCTTTTTCATTCTCAAAAGTGTCCTGACTTAGACAGTACAGTGTATGGCCCTCTTTCTTCTATCCATGGACCATATTTTGAAAAGTACCAATTCTAACAGTTTACTATTAACAGCTACTATATTTCACCCATAGGATGCTCCCCCAAAAAGGTGAGTTCCATGTTCCCTGCTAGAGACTCCAAATAACCTATATTCCTTCGCTCAATCATAAGACTTTAAGTAATCATCTTTGTCTATTCCCAGCAATTTGCAAAGGTGCTTGGTGCCATTAATGTACTGAATTTCAGAAACCAAGAGAGAGAATTTTATAGGTGGGAGTGATGAAAAATAGACCAGGGTTCACAAAACACCACAGTGACACACAGTGAATCACAACTACCATTTTATTGTTCTGATTATTGGGGTACAGAATTGTCCATATGCTCCAGGACTAGTTTGGCTATGACAGACACCACAGACTGCTCTGCAACTTTCGGGGAACGTTATCTGAGTCACACACTTCTCTGGTCATGTTTTTCCAACCATCAAAATGAAACAGTTTTCTCTGTGGAATGTGGAGTGACAAATTATCTCAAACCAAAGTCATCTTTCATTCATGATGGCATGTACCAATCAGGCTACAGAACAGCATAGAACTCAGGGGACCAAGCTTCTTTCTATAAACAAAGCTGCTTGGGAACACTGGACTCGTGTGTACGTTTATCACTGTAAGTAGACTGACAGAGGCACAAAGCGAGCCAGGTCAGATTTTGACTTATGAGTACAAATATTGTAATGAACTTTTATTTCACATATAATACTTTTACCCTATTAGCAGCTGTTCCCAGTTTAGACACCGCTTTTATGAGTCAAGGAGTTATGATGAAAAATCAGCAAAGTAAGGAACTTTACATTTCATTGCAGCATCAGGTATGTTCACAATGGCATATTTTATTCCACAGTGCTGTTTCTTATTTGGTTCAAGCATGTCTTAGGTAGTCACAAGTTGTTCTAGATCTGGGAAATATTTAAATTTCAAGCACTTGCGTACTTTTGAGAGGATGTGAACTTAGAGCAGCAGATGGTGTGTATACTAAACCATAAGCAGCAATTATGACCGCAAATGATTTAACTCCAAGGAACTGCAGAGATTAGGGTCAGCCAGAATGCCAAAGTGGTATGTTCTGCTCTTCTTAAAAATGGGTCCTGTTTTCCAGGACTGACTCAAGCACAACTCCAGTTTCTAATCAGAGTGTAGCACTCAGTTCTACATGAGAACTGAGCGTCACAATGAGAAGAGAACATCACAATTGTAACAATGAACATAAAGGAAATGAAGGAGGCAATAGAATTCAATTCCTCCAACAGTGAATAAAGCCAATTTGAATTTTTTAAAACACTCCATACTTTATATTTCCTAAGTAAACTTCGCCTTGACTGTCCATTCAAGAGTCAAGATACACTTGGTACTTTTTAAATAGATGCACAATTCATTGGTCAAAATCACACATCAGCTCAACTCATTGGTCAAAATCACACAGCTTGCTTGAAAAGCAAGATACCAAAGGACTTAAAGTGATGCTTTCCCCAGGAGTTACCCAAGGCACCTAGGAGAAAAGGAGCAGATCTAGGATCTCATCAAGCCCCTTATATTTTTTTAATGCTGGTTACAAGGCTGAGAAGATTCTGCCTGGTCCCTCTTCAGCAGCAGGCAGTCTCAAGTTTTGTCAAATCCCTAAAGTGACAGACTTTAGCTGTAAATATTCTAAAACATGCTCATTAAACATTTGGGATATTAACTTCAACTTTTTTTCAATGAAGGCATAAGTCGGTTCTTCCTGTAAGTATATAGTGCTTTTAAAAATATGGACTGAGGTTTCCCATGGTTGTAACAGTTCAGAGGACAAAAAGCAAATGGAATATAAGAAAGCGGTGCCACGATAGAAACAACAGTAACATTTTCTACTCATCCTGTTTTCACAAACTCCTTTTGTGACACGACATTTAGCACGGCTCAATGGCGGACACCACTGACTGCAATCGGATTTCACTTTTGTAACTGCCTTTTTCATGTCTAGCATATGTGAAAAGCCAAAACAACTAGAATTGGATGTGAAGATTCTTTTCTTTCTCTCAAAAGGAATCTCAAGGTAAGAATATTTTAAAACATTAAGTGGTTCTGTTATTAATATGCATTCCATTCTAAGCTTGCCATTTTCAACCAATTTGGAAAGCAAAGATGAACTAAAGAGTAGTTAAAACCAGGGCTATGTGCCAGAGTTAGACATTTCTTGAGTTTGCTAACTGGAGGGCAAATATTACTCAGTACATACGTGATTGTTGATACTTGCGCTATTTTGACCCATTTGCAAAAGTTATCCAGAGAATTCAAATTAAGAAGCCACTTTTAGGTTCACTGATGTTAGAATTATCTAACGGAATGTTCTTTTAAGTGAAAGCTTATTATCCCCAAAGGAGTCAGTTCCAATGGGAAATAGAATCCTCACTGAAAAGCCAAAAAGCAAAATTATCAAACAAAATCAAATTGTAGGGTTTTTCTGTGAAAATCCCAGAGAAGTGTGATAAAAGGGATCTGTGCTTATCTCCCAGACAAAGGAAATTTGGATGTCATTTATCATGAAAAGAGCAAGGTTCAGGCTTCTTGGATAATCTTATGTTCCTGAGATTACAATACTCTAGTTTTGAAGCTCTAGCTCTGAAATTTACGTATGAACTAACAAATCTGAACACACTGTAATAGAGTTCCAGATATTTCCATGGGATTCTTATCAAAGGCTATTCCCTGAGACAGGCGGGGGTAGTGAAAATGTAATTCTCTGAGTACAAAAAAAATACATATAAAATCATTTTGATCTCTTTACTTTTCCCTTTAAAGAAATTACTAAAATAAAAAATATTTATCGCTATAGTCTAAACTCTTATGTTTTATCTTTGTAAATGTTTTTCTTTTAAATGAACACTTATTGCAAGGCCAGGCGTGGGCGGGATGCTTTCATATACATTCTCTTTCCTGATACTTCTCTTAAAATCATTATTTGTGTAGAAATAAAAATATGGTCTGACAATATACACAAAGTTAGTGAAATATTAAAATAATTAGCTAGAAAACAATTGTAATTCTTTGTTTTTGGAAATTATAACATGAAAAAAGTTAAGCAAACTTAATGGAATCCTAAAATGAGTAGAACTTTTCAAGAATGCAATTGCAATCCTGTACTAGAAAATATAATGTGAAAAACAAATCCAAAATACCTCTCTATGTAAATTAAAGCTCAAGCCATGGTATTCAAAATTAAAATGATTTACATAATCTACTATACTTTGTGGGTTTTTTAGTAATTAACCTTCCTGAGGTTGATTTTGTTCTCCTTAGTGTTTGCTTAACTAAAGTGCTTAATAAAATTTCTACAGAATATATTACCCTCTCCATAGATGAATATTATTTTGAACTACAATCTGACAAAAATCTAACTACATTTAATTATGCTTGATTAATCCAAATGTCACTGAGAGATTTATAGAACAGAGAAATACTTTTCAGTTTAAGTTCCTACTCTTCACTGTAAGCTTCCTGGATCCGGTATTACCACAAATTTACTATCTCATGTTTCTAATATTGTTTTTAACATCCCACAAAAAACATTCCCAATAGTCCAGACTGGACCATGGGACTCCAGAGATCTCTGCTGCTTCTCCTTTTCAAGAGACAGGCAAACCTCTATCAAAGAGGAAGTCGCCACTTCCAATAGGAGACACGCTGCCCCTGCAGCGCCGCCAACACTTAAGGGGAAAGGATGGAGAGAAGTGAAGTCAATTCGCCGCCTTTTGGTGTTTTATGCCAAAAAATGCACATACAGGATGCATTATGAACTTATTAAAACACCGTAAGGATATTAAGACAAGGTAAGGGGCTGCTTTTCTTTTAATGCAGGCTCGTAACTGTATCAGACATTTGCTTAGACGCTTTGAGTAACGATGCCCTAAGGTGCTTTAGTTTATATGCAAATAAGTTTGTTTAAAGGGTGACAAATTGGCTCTACCTATAGGGATAAAAACACATCCCATCTTCTTCTCCAGTCGTTAAATCTCCTACTGCTGGGTCACGCAGCTCTACCCCCAGGGACGACCAGACAGACAACGCGTTCTAAGGCGTGGAGGAACTGTCATGAGGGGCCACCTGTGTCACACACGAAGTAACAGTGTCCTGGCCGCCCTAACCCTATCATCCAGATCATGGGGAATTCATGTCCCTATCTTAGAAACAGAAAGGTAGAAACAGAGGTTTCTCGGGAATTCTGTGACCAAAATATTGTTGTCATTTTATTTTCCTTTTGGGGGATGAACACAGCTGATACCTGTGGACTTGAGAGGGAGGCTTTCCCGAATCATCCTTTCCTCCACCTCTAAAACAAGTTTACAAGTGTTAAATGGGGTCTCTTCTGACAAGCAGCTGTTTTAGCTACAGCATCATCATCCAGATGCTTTCAACTTCTATTCAAATAACGAGTTCTAAAGTCCTAAAAAGACACATCTGGAAACTGCCGTCATTACGGGGTTTTGTTACAAGGAAACAGCAGCCCACACTATTCAATGAAGTCTGATTGTAAAAGCTGCCTCCTCTCACCTGACCACAGTTCCCCGTTGGTCAGCAAGACAATGAACTGAAATGGGCTCCCATCTGCTCTGTCTACCCAAAGCTACAGTGTGGGGACTTTGACAGGGTCCCCTGCAGAGCTGAGTGCAGAGCCAGGCACAGAAAACAGACCCTCCAAATTCAGATCAATCGATGTGAAGGTGAGAAAAACTCAGGAAACACTAACACTTCATCTTCTAAGGAACGCACCTGTCCACGATGAAAACAACATTGAGAAGATCCGGTGCCACCTCCTGCATCTCCCTTTCTGGCTGCATTTTTCTCCATAGCACTCATCTCTCAATTGTACTATTCAACGTCCTTATTGTGTTTCTAGTCTGTCTCCCCTAATAGAAAGTGGGTTCATGAGGCAGGGATTTCTGCCTGCTTTGACCCCTGCCACGTGCCCAGCATTCAGCACAGTTTCTGGCACACTGAAGACACTGGACAGTATTGCAATGGAGGACTAAAGGTAGCTTTCCTTCACGACTCCTCTCTCTGCCACCCTCCCTTTGTTAGCCTCTTTTACATGCGGGTACTGGTCTTCAAGTCTCCATTTCACACCAGGACAGACACTAGGGAAAGGTGCTGCCCAGGGTGGAGTTTGGTGCATACAGCAAGGTTGTCACTAGTGCTCCTTGACCGTTATGCCAGAGCTCTGAAGGTGATGCAAGTTTGCTGCTGGATGTCTGGTGCAATGTGCTGACCACCGACGCAAGGAGGCTTCAATTCTACAAACACGCCAAATAAAACCCCAGCCCCAGGATCTACCTACAAACACACTTTCAAAACATTAACTCGGTGTGCTTTGGTGGTGGGCTCCAGGTCTCCAAGCCATGGGAATATATATTCATGAAAAACCAAAAGGAATCCTGATGAAGACTTAACACCTTTCTCTTTCTTGATGAACCAAATTTTAAAATGGGTTGATTGAAAAGACAGGTAAGAAAACCTGTGGCACAGTTAAGGTCTCAGAGGTGTTAACCCCCCTCAGTGGCACAGCTCCACCAACAACCTGTTCGTAAAGAAGAGGTTAGGCGTCTCTTGGTAACTCTGGTGATGTGCTAGTTTGGAGTATTTTAACATATTTAATCAGCTAACTAATAATTGTCAATGGCTGATAACTTAAGTTCATTAAAATGTCAAATGTCCTCTATTTTCAAACCAGAACGTACTGATATCTCTAATCAATGAGACAGGAACCTGACTTAAAAGTTATCTTTCCACACAGAACAGTAAACGAAAATCTCGTATTAAGTTGTTAATCGTCCTTTCTTGCTGGCAATATTGCTTCCTTCTGTTTGCTCAAATACAGATTATGAAGGACATTAGCTTCAAAGTCAATGTTTAAGCATCTGGACTGCTGAAAAGATGGCAGAATAAACGCATGTTTATATAAGTGCTCTTGCCCTCTGACCCACACATCCAAAAGTTGAACAACAAGCTATCTATAATGAAACTAGTAAAAGTCACAACTCCATACCACGGACTCCAGGGCAATGTCTGACAGATACAACCAAGTTGGGGATGAATTGAAGAAGGGGTCTTGCACTTGCCAGGCATTTCTCCCAGTCCCCGGTGGCCACAATTGCTGGGCAGTTAATGAGAGGATTCCCAAGACTCTACTGATCATTTGTTAACTTGGCAAAACAGGACTGGCAACAGTCGGGAGCAGCTGAGAACACTCTGTGCGTGCATGTTTCCAGAAAAATGAGGAGGGGAGGTTGAGATCTCAGATGAACCATGTGTGTTCATCCCCTCTGGTATCCAAAAGAGGAAGAGCGGTGAGAAGCAGGACCAGAGGAGAGAAACCAACTCTGGAACTGATCTCACAAATATGTGCTACATGCAATCCAGGAGAGCAGAAGTACAAACCCATCAAGTTCCTGCTAGGATGACCACTAGTGGGAATGGGGAAACGCAAAGAGGATCTGTCTCCCAATGGGACCTGGCCACCCCCAGGGCAGAGGATTCAACAGTGTCTATGGAAGGCACTCACAGACAACACGTTCCAAGGAGGCTTCGTGTCACTCCTTATTCCCCCAAATCCAAACAGAATGAAAACCAAAAACACCCTCCACCACTACAAGCCATCAAGAGCTAGCCTTAGGGTTCAGGTGCTAAGGTTATCCTTCAAACACGTCTCGCTCACAGGAGGAGTCAAGGAGGATTTACCCACATTCTTCTTGGACAGGTAAAACTGGTACCATGCAAAGACAAGAAGCAGAAGGGGTCATCATGATACTTGTGCAACAAGATAAAAGCAAACAATACAAGAAAAGGAATGAAAGATGCAAAGGATAGATAAATACACTCTAGAAAAAGAATGAGCTCATAAACCATGAAAACTGTAGACAGAATTGTTCAGCCCTGGAAGAAATAAGAAATCAAAGAGGACAACATAATGAGCTAAGGAAAGAAGGAGATAAAAAATGAGACTAGGCTGGGCAAGGTGGCTCACACCTATAATCCAAGAACTTTGGGAGGCTGAGACCAGCGGATCACTTGAGGTCCGGAGTTTGAGACCAGCCTGGGCAACATGGTGAAACCCTGTCTCTACTAAAATACAAAAATTAACCAGGCATGGTGGCATAAGCCTGTAGTCCCAGTTACTTAGGAGGCTGAGGCAGGAGAAACGCTTGAACTCGGGAGGCGGAGGTTGCAGTGAGCAGAGATCACACCACTGCATTCCAGCCTGGGCACAGAGTGAGACGCTGTCTCGAATAAAATAAAATAAAATAAAATAAAATAAAATAAAATAAAACAAAACTGTAACAGAAGCGGAAGCCACATTACAAGGAACAGTACAGTCAACAGTACAGATCAACATTACAATCAACAGTACAGAAAACTGAGTCAGTCAGTGAAATGGAGGATAAGACTTGAAAAAAATCATACAGCGTGAAGAAAGATGAGATGAGTGGCATCTAAGGAAAGATAACTGTGAAGGACAGATAACAGAGAGCCAATATAAAAATGAAGTTTTCAAGAAGAGAACAGACTAAACTGATACAAAAAGCAGTGAGGCCTGAAATGACCATATCTAATGCTCACTGCATTCCAGAAAAAGGCAACAGACAACAGTCAATCCTGAGATATACTCCATTGAAGTTACTAAATCTCAAGGATAAACAAAGAATTCAAGTATCCAGGGCAAACAATCAGGTCATCTACAAAAGGGGAAGAAAAACCCATCAGGACTCAGACCTCTCAGCACCACCAGATATGGACAACAATAAAGTAGCAATAACACCATGTCTCCAGAGAATTCAAGGAAAAAGGATGTGATCCAGAATCTGATAGCTGGCCAAGTTATTGTTCGTAAGTAACAGCAACAGGAATACATTTGTAAATATGCAAGAAAACCCAACCGAAGCTGTAATCCAGTCTGCAAAAAAGATAAAAACATCAGCTCTCAAATGTGGAGTCTTTGTATGAAAGGGCTGGCAGTGAGCACTGAATTCATTCAGACACAGAATTAAGTCGAAATAACTCTAGTAATTACCTACAGCAATCCACTTTAAGTTGCCTGTCTTTTTTGGTAAAAGCTGCCAAATCCATCTGATTATCTCCTCTAACTATGCCAAAATGGAAACACACAAAAGAAACGCTCTCCTGAACGGAATTAACTTGCTCTACAGATAATTTGGAGTTTAGAGCTTACCCTTTGAGGAACAGTATACTGAAGAAATTCCTCAAAGGAGGTAATACAAATCACCTGGTGTATTGTTTCGAGCACCCAACTGCTCGCTTTGGCCCTTCCATTGACTTACCATGCCACCTTGGCAAACTTAACTGCTTTGGGATTCATACGAAAAACCGAGATATAGCTGCGTGGTTCACCTCATGGCATCGTAAGGATCAAATGGCATGCTGTATGCAAAAGGTCTTTGGAATCTATTCGCAAGGCTGTAAAACTATGTCACACTGTTTGGATGAAAAGAATTCTGTACTCAGGAGCCAAAATCAGATACTGAGAGACTAAAAAAGGACGAGATGGCTCCTGTGGATCTATCCCTCCACTTCCTTTCATTTCTCCACATTTTAAAGTCATCTCTTAGCACTACAAAAAGGAAATTCAGCACTTTCACAGCTCCTGACCTGAACTTCCATACTTTCTTTTTTTTTTTTTTGAGACGGAGTCTTGCTGTGTCGCCCAGGCTGGAGTGCAGTGGCCAGATCTCGGCTCACTGCAAGCTCCGCCTCCCGGGTTTCCGCCATTCTCCTGCCTCAGCCTCCCGTGTAGCTGGGACTACAGGCACCCGCCACCTCGCCCGGCTAGTTTTTTGTATTTTTTAGTAGAGATGGGGTTTCACCGTGTTAGCCAGGATGGTCTGGATCTCCTGACCTCGTGATCCGCCCACCTCAGCCTCCCAAAGTACTGGGATTACAGGCGTGAGCCACCGCGCCCGGCCAACTTCCATATTTTTAATTTAGAGACAAGGATGGTTTAAGAACTTAGAAAGATGTTGCCCTACCACCCAAGGAAGATGTCTGACAGTTTTCTATCTTTGATTCACCTACTATTTATGAATATTATTCACTATTTTAATATTATTTATTAATATTGTTTATTAAGCACCTACTATGTGTCAGGCACTATTTTAAAGAGACACAGTCCCCACTTAAAATCAAATAAATGAGAGAGCAATACAGAACAATGGGAAATAATTTAGCTGAAAAAGGGTCCATGTCTATTTGTGTTACAACCTATGTGGGGAAATCTGACCATTTGCTTATAGGCAAACCCAGTAAACAGCCAGATTCTCTGCCTAAATTAAGAGAATCATGTACAGTTGACAAAAAGGATAAATGAATACTTGGGTAAAGAGGCTAGTAAGCTAGAAGAACACAGATGTTCCTGAAACTCTTCTTGCAGTTGCTTTAGGATTAAAGATAAAATCTTAATGAAGAAAACAAAGACAGGAGAAGCAAGGTTGTACTGGGGTCAGATAGATGTGAGGAAGACAAAAAGTGTGCTAGTAAAGAACTACCGATTAAGTCATGAAGACACTGAAATCAATCTTTACTTTTGAAAAACACTTGTAAAGGGAAGAACGTGATGAGATTTTTCTACACCATATTTTCCATATGCGGCCCCTTACATGGTACTGCTTGTGAGGATGTGGTAATCGATGGGCCTTCCTCAAACAAGAGAAACGCTGTCAGAGCCAGGCAGTAGGCAGCACACCCTAAACTGCTGCTTCCTCTCTCCTACAGTGTATCACACTGGGAAGCATAAAGGAGTATCGTTGGAAATTGAGGCCAAGGAAGATATTACCTCATGTTTATAAGGAAGCTAGGGTCGGCTGGGCGCGGTGGCTCGCACCTGTAATCCCAGCACTATGGGAGGCTGAGGGGGCGGGTCACTTGAGGTCAGGAGTTCGAGACCAGCCTGGTCAACATGGTGAAACCCCGTCTCTACAAAAAAATACAAAAACTAGCTGGGCGTGGTGGTGCACACCTATAATCCCAGCTATTTGGGAGGCTGAGGCACAAGAATTGCTTGAACCTGGGAGGCAGAGGTTGTAGTATGCCAAGATGGTGCCACTGCACTCCAGCCTAGGAGACAGAGTGAAACTGTGTCTCAAAAAAAAGAGGAAGCTAGGGTCTTTGCATGTAAACGACCATTTTTTGGTTTTTTTTTTTTTTTTTTTTACATCTTTTACGCCACACAAAAATAATCATATGGAGCAGTCCCATTCCCAAGACACTGACTCGGTCCTCAGACCTATGGGCTTCCTACGGCCCACCTCTCACCAGTCTCTCGGAAGTACATCAGTATTTCTTTTACCTGATTGATTATATATGAGTTCTCTGATGAGATCCTTCTAAGGATGGAAGAGATGAGCTCTTTCTAAAGATGAATGGAACTACCCTGAGCTCAGGTAATATAACGAAATAAAAGAAAAGCAGATCCAGTGGAATGAAGAGAAATAGGAATGCAATCCAGCCACATGCAGCTGGGCAAAGCACACCTCGTCTTGGGGAGAAATCCCCCACGGTGGTGGGAGTGGGGCTAATTGCATTGGTACTATCATATGACTAAAGCAGGATGAATGGTTTACAAGTCAGAACTTCTACATCAGTGGACTCAACACTTACAAATTGGACTGAAACATTTATACGGACATTAAAACAGGGCGGAAGTCAAAACAGATGATATATATGGAAAATTATCATGAAGAGAAGCACATCCTGTGGAGCTGTATATAGGATGCTGGTATCAATCCGGATTCTTCGATCACTTCTATTCCTAAGGGTAAATATAACATCATTCCTCTTTCCTTATCCCAAATCGTCTGCTAATTCCCACTTCCAACTTTTAGCAAAAAGGATTGTGAAAATCAGACTGAGCTGACAATTCTAAAACTAAGATGAATGAAAATGAAAATTATCAAGACCTGGAGCATTTTTCAAAAATAAACTAGAGAGGCCTTTTCCCTCCGATAGTCTATTTTACAGCTAGTAAAGTGCATCACACAGAAACTTCCAATTCCTTAGAAGACTACAAAGGAATAAAATATGACACAGGTACTGTATTAGATGGATAGAAGTTTGACAGAAGCATAAAAACTCCACTCCACACTCTGTGCAAATGTGGTATTGACCAGGAGGCAGTTTTTCACTTAAGATCTTTGAAACCAAGCAGTTGGGTGAAAAATTCGAAGATAACATTTGGAATGCTTTAATCAACAGAAATATACAAATGAATTTTAAAATAAAACGAAGGCAACAGTGAAGAAGATCTAACATGAAAGTCGCCACAACCTCACAATGAGAATCCGATCAGATGGAAGAAGGCAAAAGCCTAAATCATAGAGTGGCGGAGGGAGGCATGGGAGAGACGGAGGGCTCTGGGACTAAATCATCAGGGCATGGCCAGCTGATGTCTTCCGCTTCCAGGGTCCCAGGGCCCTAGCTGGAGGTTTGGGACAAATATGATATTTGGTCACAAGGAGCAACAGTACGATCTGCTGTATCTGGAATGGGAAAGGCGCACAGAATCCTGGAAGGACTGAAGACATCAGATGCTATGAAAACAAGACGGAGTGTACGAGGGCACAAGAGCTGTAAGGAGGCTCGGTGCTCTTCGGTGACAGGCATCAATCACACCACAACAAGATGTCATAAAAAAGTTACTACTTTAGTGGAAGATCTGGAGTAGCTACAGGAAAAGCTCCTTGGGAAAGTCCAGGTGGTACAGAGAAAATACACATTCAAGCACTAGGAATAACTATGATGCCACGCTCAGAGCAGGGAGAAAGCAGTTCTCTCTGGTTGACTTGCAGAAGGCAATCTTTCTTCACAGAGAGGACCAGAGCATTCAGTCCTCTAGAAAGTTCTATTAGTCTTGATCTTGTCCCTACAAAGAAAACAATGAGAATATCCATAGTGAGTTTGTGAGTACAACCTCCTCTGTTTTGACCAGGACTTAGAGCATTTCATTATAGTGATAATTCAAAAACCCTTGCCGTATCTCAGAATTATTTTCTACAATTACTACAGAAACAGAATGACCATTTAATTACTTACATATACTTTAAAACGGTTCTTTACTGTCAGTGAAAACTCTGGTTAGATATAGAGTGACTGCTAAAAAGTATGAGGTTTCTTTTGGGGGTGATGAAAATATGCTAAAGTTAGATAGTGGGAAGGGCTGCACAACTCTGTGAATATAGTAAAAAATATGGAATTGTATACTTTTATTTATTTATTTATTATTGAGACGGAGTCTCGCTCTGCCGCCCAGGCTGGAGTGCAGTGACAAGATCTTGGCTCATGGCCACCTCTGCCTCCTGGGTTCAAGCAATTCTCGTGCCTCAGCCTCCCAAGCAGCTGGGATTACAGGCGCCCGCCACCGCCATCCGGCTAATTTTTGTATTTTTAATAGAGATGGGGTTTTGCCATGTTGTCCAGGCTGGTCTTGAACTTCTGACCTCAAGTGATCCACCCGCCATAGCCTCCCAAAGTGCTGGGATTACAGGCGTGAGCCACTGTGCCTGGCCAGAATTATATATTTGTAAAGGGTGAAATTTATGTTGTGTGAATTAATCTCAATAAAACTCTTACTTAGAAACTGTTTTGAAAACAAATTTTCTTAGAATCTCCCATGTATAAATACCTAGTGAATTTACCATACTTACTAAATTCTTTCCCCAAATCTCTACTGATTATTTGTACAGTTTAACAATTTTAATTGTCAGGCTAAGCATTTTAAAATTTTAAGAATTGCTTTCTGCTTAAATTTGTTCATCTAATAACATATGAGAAGTTAAGACTAATACTTAATTAGCATACAACCTGAACTACTTAGTTTTAAAATTGCCTTTAAAATAATATTCAGTTAAAGCCACCTTTTTACAACCAAACATTTTTCTAAAGATGGCTTCTGCACTACTCAAATTACTCCACATATCAGAGCAATAGTTTGAACCGTTTGAATCAACCGGTCACAGTGATGCTCAACATACTATTTGACATACATACAGACTGAAAATGGAATCAACAGAAATTGGTATGATCCAGGTATTTCAAGCTGATTTAGCTTAAACTTGGCTGGGAATAGTGAGAGTATGTATGTTTGTGTCCACAAACCAAACTTCTCTAAACTTCATCATTTGAGATGAGTGGCCAGTCCAGCAATATTGTATAGCAGTCCACCATGACACTTCCATAGAAAAAAATAAACATCCATATGGATATCATTTATAACACTTGTCAGAGAAGACCAATGCTACTAAATGGTACAATATTGCAAAGCTATATAAACTGTATTTGTATACAAATATCTTTCTGTTGCATTATGCTAAAGTTGTTAAAAAAAATCAAGGTTTTCAGAGTAATAAGAAATATATACAGTTAAAATATATTGGGGAGAAACATTACAGTGCTAAAATAGAATAAAATATCAATATGAACTTATGATTTAAAATATATTTTAAATATAGCTATATTTTATAGCTCTGTCCAGGAAAAGGTATGCCTAGAAAAGGTATGCCTAGAAAAAAAAGCTCTGCCTAGAAAAGGTATAACAAGCATTCTCAATTCTAAGATTAGCATCTCTAATACTGATTAAAAAGAAATAGGGCTGGTCGCCGTGGCTTATGCCTGTAATCCCAACACTTTGGGAGGCTGAGGCAGGCAGATCACCTGAGGTCAGGAGTTCGAGACCAGCCTGGCCAACGTGGTGAAACCCCATCTCTACTAAAAATACAACAACAAAAAAAAGTAGCCAGGCGTGGTGGCTCATGCCTGTAGTCCCAGCTACTTGGGAGGCTGAGACACAAGAATCGCTTGAACCCAGGAGGCGGAGGCTGTAGTGAGCTGAGACTGAGCCACTGCACTCCAACCTGGGTGACAGAGTGTGACTCTGTCTCAAAAAAAAAAAAAAAAAAAAGAAACAAGACTCCTTGGGGGAGAATAGTTGATTCCAGGACGCGGGCACAGAAGGTATAAGATGAACCTAGGATATCATCTTGGGCAAGAAACGCTTTCAAGGCAATAGAACACAAAGGATCCAGCTGGAAATAGCTCTCACTGGCCAAAGGTATGTCAATTCAAGCATCAAAAAGGAAATGACTGTTACATACAATAACATGGATGAATCTCACATAAAGCCAGACACAAAAGGGTATAGACTATGTGTTCCTTTTAAGTTCAAGAAGAGAACCTACGGTGACAGAGTTAGAAAAGTAATTATATGGTGGAGGAGGGAGGGAGAAGTGTTAGACTAGAAAGGAGTCTTTGGGGGTAGAGGAAATATAGATGTAAAAAAAAAAGCTGTAAACTTAAGATGTGTGCACTTTACTATTACTACATGTTATGCTTCAATAAAATAAGTGCCAATTAAAACATATCAAAGTAACAAAATCTATAATACTACTAAAAAAGACAAAGCCATAAACTCATTTGTTACCATTTAAGGTGGCTTTTAACATATTTCTTACCTGGAAAATTGGTAACTTGAAGGGAATTTAATTGTCCCTTTAAATGTAAAAGGAAGGAGTTAAACACTTATCAGAGGAACTATACTTCAAAATACCTAAATGGCCTTATTTGATGAGGAAGAGCTTTACTTTATAGGAGAATAATTGACAAAGGAATCATTTTTTTAAACATCCTTTTATAAACCCAAATAAAATTACTGTATTAATTTTAACACAGGCCAAAATGATCAATTGGGGTAAAAGCCATTAGGTGAACAGCTGATGGGTAAGTATACATTTGCATAGTGCCAAAATAACACCACACAGATTATTTTCTAGTGAAAAGGGGAAAAATAACTATAACTCAGAGGGATCAGACAGCCATCACCTAAACTATGCTCAATCATAACATCACTAATGGTGGGTCATGAGATGTCATGGGTCTCATAGTGTAATTCTGCAACAGTGCTTATGGATATTCTAGCAAAAAATGTTCCATTAGCTCTTTCTTTCTTTCCTTCCCTCTCTTTCTTTCTTTCTTTCTTTCTTTCTTTCTTTCTTTCTTTCTTTCTTTCTTTCTTTCTTTTTCTTTCTTTTTCTTTTCTTTCTCTTTCTTTCTTTTTCTTTCTTTCTTTTTTTTTTTTTGACAGAGTCTCACTCTGTTGCCCAGGCTGGGGTGCAGTGGCACATTCTCAGCTCACTGCAACCTTTGCCTCCTGGCTTCAAGTGATTCTCATTCCTCAGCCACCTGAGTAGCTGTGATTACAGGCGTGCACCACCACGCCTGGCTAATTTTTGTATTTTTAGTAGAGACAGGGTTTTGCCATGTTGTCCAGGCTGGTCTCGAACTCCTGACCTCAAGTGATCTGCCCACCTCGGTCCCCCAAAGTGCTGGGATTACAGGCATGAGCCACCGCACCCAGCCGCCATTAGCTTGTAATGAACTCCCAATTTATAGAAAATACAGGGAATGGGGAATAAGCTAAATGACATTTCAAAGAAGAAATTAAACAAATCAAGGTAGGATACTTTTTCAGTACAACTGGCATGGTCTCTCAATAACGAAATGCAACCTAAGTATCCATCAACAGATGAATGGATAAAGAAAATGTGATGTGTATGTGTGTGTATATATGTATGTGTGTGTGTGTGTGTGTGTATATATACACATATATACACAGATACACATACAATGGAGTACTATTCAGCCATAAAAAAGAATGAAATCCAGTCATTCGCAACAACATGGATAGAACTAGAAGTCATTATGCTAAGTAAAATGAGCCAGGCGCAAAAACATAAACTTCACATGTTCTCACTTATTTGTGGAATCTAAAATTCAAAGTAATTGAAGTCATGGACACAGTGAGTAGAAGAATGGTTACCAGAGGCTGGGAAGGGTAGTGGGAGGGTTGAGGAGAAGTGGGGATGGTCAATGGGTACAAAAAAATAGAAAGAATGAAAAAGACCTACTATTTGATAGCACAATAGGGTGACTACAGTCAACAATAACTTAATTGTATATTTTGAAATAACTTAGAGAATGTAATTGGATTGTTTGTAACTCAAAGGATAAATGCTTGAGGGGATGGATGCCCCATTCTCCGTGACGTGCTTATTTCACGTTGCATGCCTGTATCACAACATCTCACGTACCCCAGAAATATATACACCTACTATGTACCCACAAAACTTTTTTAAATTAAAAGACAATAACAACAACTTGAGACTACCCAGATGTGTTATGTGGTCCTGGAATAGATCTCGGTTTAGACAAATCAGGTGAATGATTATTGACATGGAAAGATGGGATGGTTAAATGAAACAAAAGCAGGTTGTAAAACAGTATGAATAGTGTAATCTCATTTGCAAAAAAATACATATATACACAAATGGCAAAATGTCTGGAAGAACATACAGAAGCTATAGCAGTGGCAATGTCTGGGTTTTGGGAACACAGAGGTCTCTCCTTTCTTTTTTGGCTTACTTATGTCCTCTATTTTTTCTTTTCTTTCTTTTTTTTTGAGATGGAGTCTAGCTCTATTACCCAGGCTGGAGTGCAGTGGTACTATCTTGGCTCACTGCAACCTCCGTCTCCTGGGTTCAAGCAATTCTCCTGCTTCAGCCTCCCAAGTCGTTGGAATTACAGGCGCGTGCCACCACACCCAGCTAATTTTTGTATTTTTAGTAGAGACCGAGTTTCCCCATATTGGCCAGGCTGGTCTTGAACTCCTGACTTCAAGTGATCCATCCACCTCAGCCTCTCAAAGTGCTGGGATTACTGGCATGAGCCACTGCGCCCAGACAACGTTTTCTTATTTTTTTATAATGCACATATACTGCTTTTTTGTTAATACAGGATTATTTTAAGTTAAATGAAGCAGAACCCTACTGTTGCTAGTAGAGTTGAAGCTTAAGGGTAGGTAGTCAGAAGAAAACTACAGATTATTTTCCTTATTACCATAAAACAGTGAAACTTCTTCTGTGATTGATAACTTTTCCTTTATAATGTTTAAATTTTTTATTGTGATAAGCTACACATAACATAGAACTTACCATCTTTTTCTTGTTTGAGACACGGTCTTGTTCTGTCCCCCAGGCAGGTGTGCAGTGGTGCAAATCATAGCTCACTACAGCCTGGAAGTCCTGGGCTCAAGTGATCCTCCCGCCTCAGCCTCCTGAGTAGCTAGGACTACAGACACACACCACCACACCTGGCTAATTTTACCTTTTTAAATTTTTTGCTGAGACGGGGTCTCACTATGTTGCCTAGACTGGTCTCGAACTCCTGGCTTCAAGAGATCATCCAGCCTCAGCCTCCCAAAGTGTTGGGATTACAGGCGTGAGCCACCACACCCAGCCCAGAACTTACCATCTTAACCATTGCTACACGTACAGTTCAGTGGCATTGAGTACATTCACACTGTTGTGCAAGCATCACCACCATCCATCTCCAGAAGTTTTTCATCTTTCCACCTGAAACTCTGTACCCATGAAACAATGACTCCCCATTCCCTCTTCCTCGCTAGCACCTGGCAACCTCCCTTCAACTTTGTGTCTCTGCATTTGACTACTCTAGGTACCCCACATAAGTGGAATCATAGTATTTGTCCTTTTATGTCTGGCTTATTTCACTTAGCATAATGACTTCAAGATTCACCCATGTTGTAGCACATATCAGAATGTCCTTCCTTTTTAAGGCCGAATATTATTCCATTGCATGAACTGATCACCTTTTATCTTGATTGATCATTTTAACTTATTTTTCATTTTCAATCTATAACGTTTATGATGACAAACTGCAAATTTAATTGCTTTTTAAATAAAATTCATGGCAGGCCAAATCCCTGCTCGCTGTTGTGAATACCTCTACAGTGCAAGAATTCCTGGAACAGTGAGTGGGACACCTTTACTCAGACAAATCAGATACTTTGTAATGGAAATCAAAGTGGTATATTACTGTTTCGCTTTGTATTTTGAAGCATCCCTGGGTTCACTGCTGGGATTGCTCCAATCGTCGGCTTCAGGCGTGGTCTTGTAATGGCGCCATGCGGACTTATTAAAAACTGGAAGTCTCTCAAATGACTCACTTGAAAGAGCCTATTGGAGAAACAAAAATATACATCAAAGGTCCACAGTGTCATTTTCTCAAGTGAAATAGTAACCCAAATTTTATTATGTAAAACATCAGAAACTTTAATACATATTTTCAAAATGATATTAAAAATACACCTTAGTAGTTTACTTAGACTGGCCAGGAAAACATTAAACCTTTTTTAAAGGAATGAAAACATTTGCTCATTCAAAATCAGAACTGAAATACACATGACCAGAACAAAACATATTTTAATTCAGCTCATACTGCTTTGATCAACTATTTTTACTATACCTGGTGATTGGTCTCACAAAAGGCCCAGGAAGAAATAAAGTCTCATGCATCCCAGGTTTATAAACACACACCATCAAGTGATATTAAATATCACATTACTTAGAGGCATGGGCATCTAAGATAAATACTCCCAATAACTGGTTAAATTCTGGTGTCACATACACAGGTTGAGTATCCCTTTGAAATGCCTGGGAACAGGCCTGACACAGTGGCTCACACCTGTAATCCCAGCACTTTGGAGGCTGAGGCAGGTGGATCACCTGAGGTTAGGAGTTAGAAACCAGCCTGGCCAACATGGTGAAACCCTGTCTCTACTAAAAATACAAAAAAATTAGCCGGGTGTGGTGGCGCGCACCTGTAATCCCAGCTACTCAGGAGGCTGAGGCAGGAGCATAGCTTGAACCCAGGAGGCGGAGGTTGCAGTGAGCCAAGATAGCGGTACTGCACTCCAGCCTGGGTGACAGAGCGAGACTCCGTCAAGAAAAGAGAAGAGAGAGAAGAGAAGAGAAGAGAAGAGAAGAGAAGAGAGAAGAGAGAAGAGAAGAGAAGAGAAGAGAAGAGAAGAGAAGAGAAGAGAAGAGAAGAGAAGAGAAGAGAGAAGAGAGAAGAGAGAAGAGAGAAAAGAGAAA
This sequence comes from Mandrillus leucophaeus, assembly GCF_000951045.1. Classification (NCBI taxonomy): domain Eukaryota; kingdom Metazoa; phylum Chordata; class Mammalia; order Primates; family Cercopithecidae; genus Mandrillus; species Mandrillus leucophaeus. Next base: position 460,187 of record NW_012103377.1, read on the forward strand.
AGAGAAGAAAAGAAAAGAGAAGAAAAGAAAAGAAAAGAAAAGAAAAGAAAGAAAAGAAGGAAGGAAAGAAGGAAGGAAAGAAAGAAATGCTTGGGACCAGAAGTAGTTCTGATTTTTTCTGATTTTGGAATATTTGCATTGTGCTTACCTGTTAAGCATCCCTAATCTGAAAATCTGAAATCTGGAGTACTCCAATAAGCATTTCCTTTAAGCTTGACCTTTGAGCAAGCATCACATTGGCGCTCAAAAAGTTCCAGATTTTCAAGCATTTTGGATGGCAGATTCTTGGGTGAGGGATGCTTGACCCGCAGTAGCATGTTATGCCACTGTTTAAAAGAATGAGCCAGTTCTACATAAACTGTTCTGGAAAGATCTCCAAGACAGATTGGAAAGTAAAAAAAATAAGAAGGTGCTGAAATTTCATTTATGTGGGAAAAATTCTATTTTTCCCATATTTATAAACGTAGAATCAACTCTAGGAGGAACCGTAAGACGCTAAGACCTGTGGTGATCTCCGCTGAAGAGAACTGGTGGTTTAGGGCCAGTGGGAGGAGAGACTAATTTTTCCTTTTGCAGCTTTTAAATTTTTATTATGTGTCTATATTACCCATTCAAAAAAATGTTACAAATATTCTAGAGTTTAGAAATAAAAGTCCAATTATCACCAATGAATAAGAAAGACAGTGTTACAGAGAAGTTTGTTATGAAATGAACCTTTTATCTAACCATATTATGATTACTGAATTCTTGTAACTTTGGGAAAGCCAGTGAGTTTTTAAAACCAAAGACCAAAATACTTCAGTTTATGAAAATCTACCTCCTTTTAGATCAGATCTTTCAACAGGCATGCAGTTTTTTAAGTCACAATTTAAAATTATAGTTTTAAAAATCAGCATTTTAATTTTTTTTTTTCTCTTTTGAGACGGAGTCTCATTCTATCGCCCAGGCTAGAGTACAGCGGCACCGTCTTAGCTCACTGCAACCTCTGCCTTGCGGGTTCAAGTGACTCTCCTGCCTCAGCCTCCTGAGAAGCTGGGACTAGAGGCGTGCACCACCACACCAGCTAATTTTTTGTATTTTTAGTAGACATGGGGTTTCACCATGTTGGCCAGGCTGGTCTCGAACTACTGACCTCAGGTGATCTGCCCACCTCAGCCTCCCAAAGTGCTGGGATTACAGGCATGTGCCACCGTGCCTGGCCAAAATCAGTATTTTAATTTCTATACCTCCACGTTTCATATTTTGCTATACCTGAGCATAGAATCAAGGGTGAGGCATAACATGGTTTTCATGGGTAAGTGAAGTAAATCTGCGATGAATCTAAGAGACGATCGCTATTCTCAATCAGTGATTAGAACTTAAAGCTTTAAAAAGCAAAGATGCCTCATACTAACAAATAAAATGCAGTACCTTCAAATAAATGACAGCATCAGTACCCACTCCTTCCATGGAATACAGTTTCAGATCTCCTTGAAAATATCTAGCATACAGACGGGAAATTGGCAAACCATAACCAAATCCAGCCTATTGAGAAAAGAAAATTAATACAGTGAGACATGCACAAATGCTAACACATTTTATATGATGACCATTCAGAGAAGGTTAAAATAAATTCTTGATTCAGATTTAAATCAAAGAAATTACTGACTCAACCTTTACAATGATGTATATCCTCTTCTATGGCAAACAACCTCTTTATTTTCACCCTGCAAAAACATGTCTTATATGTTTGGATAATAATAAAAACATTCTATTTTTTGACTAATACTTTTTTAGCATTTAAAAGCAAAGTTTTATCATTTTTAAAAAGCACATTCCAAGGCTGGGCACGGTGGCTCACACCTGTAATCCCAGCACTTTGGGAGGCTGAGGCAGGTAGATCACTTGAGGTCAGGAATTCGTGACCAGCCTGGCCAACATGGCGAAACCCCGTCTCTACTACAAAAATTAGCTGGGCGAGGTGGTGGGAGACTGTAGTCCCAGCTACTCAGGAGGCTGAGGCAGGAGAATCGCTTGAACCTGGGAGGTGGAGGTTGCAGTGAGCTGAGATGGCACCACTGCACTCCAGCCTGGGTGACAGAGCGAGACTCCATCTCAAAAAAAAAAAAAAAAAAAAAAAAAAAAAAAAAAAAAAAAAAAAGCACATTCCAAATCAAGAGGAATGTGACCTGATGACAAAACTAAACCACATCATTTCAACGTCCCACGATCAGATTTCCCTGCTCTTAGAACTGAAAATCAATAGCGCAGTGCTGAGTGCAAATCTACCAGTAACAAAATGAGAACACGGAAAGGAAAACAATTTTCTGAGAGGCAACTTCTAAGGTTCCAGGAATGTGAGAATATTTTGGTATATTATAGTTCAGATATTTTTAGAGATTAAAAAAATTTTCAGTACCCTCCTATATCTCCATGTCATGGAACTCTAACTGTCAGGGAGAAAAAAAAAGGTCTCAGGTATGGACAAGAACAATACGAATCGAAACTAAATGTAATATCGTTTGCGGTGGCAGTGGGGCAGGGTGTGGAAGGAGATATTTTAACACCAAGCTTCCTCACTTCTGGTTAAATCTATGAACAAGGTTAAGGAAGGAGGGCAGGGGACCATGTGCATAGAGTCACATGGGCCTTAGACTCAGACAGACCCAAGTTGAAATCCACTTTGTGTGTGACTCTGAGCAGTTTGCTCAACCTCTTTGAGACCAATTTTTCATCTGAATATATGATTTTAAAAAAAAACTGGCCGGGCGCGGTGGCTCAAGCCTGTAATCCCAGCACTTTGGGAGGCCGAGACGGGCGGATCACGAGGTCACGAGATCGAGACCATCCTGGCTAACATGGTGCAACCCCGTCTCTACTAAAAAACACAAAAAACTAGCCGGGCGAGGTGGCAGGCGCCTGTAGTCCCAGCTACTCGGGAGGCTGAGGCAGGAGAATGGCGTGAACCCGGGAGGCGGAGCTTGCAGTGAGCTGAGATCCGGCCACTGCACTCCAGCATGGGTGACAGAGCAAGACTCCGTCTCAAAAAAAAAAAAAAAAAAAAAACTGACCTCAGAGCTGCTATAAGGATTAAATAATATAACAAGTATCAAATCTTAGCACAGTGCTTACCACAGTAAAACTAAATAAATCGAAGCTGGTACTCTAGCTACTGGAAGCAGCAATTTTATGAAGTTACATGGATTTCTGCCCTTTTCTAACATCTCTCCTTGATACCTTCTCTCAGGGTAGCGTCTAACTGAAAGGGCAGAGGGTAAAAGAACATACTCCATTATTTGAGGGCTTTAGGACTTGCTGAATATGGCCAGTAGTGAAGATGAGATATCTATAGCAGTGACTCAGGTAACCACAGCAAAGAAACTAGCTCACTCTAGGAAGAGATGTGAGGAAATCTGCCTTCTATGCTCAAGCAAGGCCCAGAGCCTGCCCTCAGGTCCAACACAGAACAGGCGAGAGCTCCGAGGCCAATGCAGATGTGAGTGTAAGCCCAGACTCCCAGAGTGCAGAGGAGGGGTCTGGACCTCGGATTGGCTGAGGTTCAGGAAAGGTTTCCCAGAGGGTCAAAGCATCAGCAGGAGTTCGCTGGGTGGATATTCTCACAACAGAAATGCAAGTGTAAAGGTACAGAGGTGTAAAAGTGCAAGTTGCTCAATGAGGAAATTATGTTTTCTAGTGGTACATATCCATGTGCCCACTTTAAAGCTGAGGAGAGTTTCTTTTTCTTTCTTTTTTTTTTTTTGAGGCAGAGTCTCGCTCTGTCGCCCAGGCTGGAGTGCAGTGGCATAATCTTGGCTCGCTGCAACCTCCACCTCCCAGGTTCAAGCAATTCTTGTGCCTCAGCCTCCTGAGTAGCTGGGATTACAAGCGTGCGCCACTGCTCCTGACTATTTTCATGTATTTTTAGTAGAGACCGGGTTTCACCATGTTGGCCAGGCTGGTCTCGAACTCCTGACCTCAAGTGATCCACCCGCCTTGGCCTCCCAAAGTGCTAGGATTACAGGCCAGTTTCTTAACTGGGAGAGCCACTCGTGGAAGCATTTCTTCAAAAGGAAAGGCCACATAGTACACTGGAAAGAACACAGACATGGCCAGCACCAGCTCTGCAGTTCATTAGTTCAGTGACTTTGGGCAAGGTCATTTCCTCATTTCCTCATCTATACAATGGGAGTGTGCGTGCGTAATTTTTAAAGGTCTCTTACAAGTCCCCAGTTCCTCAAGATGCTATTTTAAGACCTGGGAGAGACTATCTATATTTCTTTTAAACAACTGGGGAAGGTGCTAGATTTGTTTGTGCTGCCTTTTTTCCTTTTGATGTGTATTTAAGTGCATGCCAGAGCCTAGTCAAGGCAATGCCTCTCAAACGTGATCTTTCATGAATTTTCTCGAATCCTATATAAATGATTTCCTGTTTCCAACATGCTGAGTTAACAAACTCTGTCTCAAATAAAGGATGCAAAGTGTTTGATTTTATTCATACAAATAAAATATAATCTTATGTGCTTATCAGTCAGGTAGGACTTTAAAATGAAACTTAATTTATACCCTGAACCATTTTGCAGACTGATAGATATGTTGCTGTGTTTAATGACAAAGGGTTCAATTGTTGTTTGTCAATTAGAAACACTCAGCAGGGGAAGCAAGTGTGGCCCTACCAGGATCTAAATGCTACCATGGTAACCAGAGGCTTTTCTCACTGCCTTAATAGGGCTGAAGGTTATTTCCAGAGTGAGACAGAAAGGGCTCTGAAAACGCATACACTACCTATATGTTTCATGCTAATGTTATTTAATATAAAAATTTAATGTTTCCATAATTTAACATTTTAATTATATAACAAATTTGACAGTGGAGATTCCAAGGCACTAGGTGATTCGCGCCTCTGTGGTATGCACGCCAGAGTGTGCAGGACCAAGCGGCAGCTATGCATTCAGTACTGTCCCTTTGCTCACCCACTGGTAACTTCTACCCCTTCCAAGGGTAGCACAAAGTGGAAAATGGTGCTCCAGTAGCAGTCTTACCACGATGAGGTACTTTTTCTCTGTATTTGGGAGTGAGGCACTCAGCTCGGAGTGTTTCTTAGAGATAAATCAGAGAGGAAATAGAAGTACAAAGAAAGTAGCCAAGGCAAAAAATTCCCCCTCCTCCAAACCGCAACATTCTAAATCAACTACACTAATGTGACAACCTGGGGAGAGAGGCAGCTCCCTCTGAGCCCCTTCCCGTGTTTATGATCTTTCCTTCAGCAGCAGTTTGAGATGCTTACCAAAGGGGCAGCTCTGGTAGGCTCCAGGCTGGGTCTAGGAGCAGTCGAATACATGTAGTTAAAAAGACGATCTATTTTTCGAAGTGGGACACCACCGCCTAGGTCACTGATCTGCAATGTACAAAATGTTAACAATCAAAACAAAGAAGTTGATCTATACTTAGTAGGAGGCAATGGGTTCATTAAATAAAGTACATAGCAGATTACTCTAAAATGTACAAGGACTTTGAATCCCCAGTGACATATGGTTCCTTTGTGAACAGTGTAAAGCAAAGGTGGCCGAATCGTACAGTAGGATCCAACAGGCTTGGTGTTGAGGTCTTGTTCAACTCCATGAATAACAAGGTTCTAATGAAGTTTAAATAAGGTAACTTAAGCCAAGGATCTAGCATAGAACTTACAAATAGGACACTCAATAAATGTCAATTTTCTTCCCTCTGATTTTTCAATGTCTAGATACTATTAAATCACAACTGATAATTAAAGTATACATGCACATAAAACAGTTACCTTAATGGATAAGTCTTCTTTACCCAAAGTAACGAGGGTTTTAACAGCGGGGTAGCCCTCTTTTCTGTCTTCATAGAGTTCGACTGTCGCTCTCATTGAGTTCTAAAATAATAAGATCTTTTTGTTAATCATACTGCCGAATCACAAACCACAATTTTTAAAGAGAAAGAAGTGCAAGATGACTTATACCCAACAACCCTTTTTTGGGGCAAATATTAGTTGGATTTTTATGGCACTTTTCCCTCTAAAGAGCTTAGCTAAACGTGCTCAAATCAAGGAAAAATCTCCTGACACTTTGTTTTTCACCTAGTTTTAGCCTCATCCAACATGCTAAATATTTATTTTTCTCTCCTTCTTCTTCTTCTTTTTTTTTTTTTCTGCTTTACGGTATTTAAATTATTCAACTCAATCCAGAGGAATGTTTTTATCGCATGTAATGAGGCTATGCAGAGGCTCATTTGTGTACTTTAAATCCTATTTATCAGTCTGCATTTATAGAGCACCTTTTCTCTAAAGGAGGCAGAAAAACTGAAAGGATGCATGCTTCCCACAAAAATTAATCATTTGGCTGAAAAAAGTAGAAGAAATATTGGTTAAAAAGAAATTCTGAAAAAGCCACAGCTGCTGAAGAGAAAGTTCACAATTGAATGCCCATTTCAACCTTAAAGCATTACATCAGTAACACTCTAATTTTTGGAAGCAAATCAGCATAACTGATTTTTCAGGTGTTCAATTTAGTGTTTCACGCATTGGAAGAAATGAAATTGTAGCTCAAATGCCTTGTGCCTGTAATACTGCTACTGTAAATGTCATTAGCTACTGATTAACAAAAGCAACAGCTTAAGTTGCAGAGTCTAAAGAATTTGGTGGGGTGGTGGGGGCTGGTTCTTTTGGTCCAGCTCATCTACATCTTTCTCTGCCTCTCTTAGATCTTCTGAATTGATTCAAATATTTTATAAAAGGGTTGCAGGATCTCTCAGGATTGGAACAACCACTAATGTACCAGTGTGGTTAATTTTCAGAAGCATAAATATGTATAAACATGTTTTTATTTTGATCTGGCTACCACCAATAAAGCCTTTGCCAGGTTTGGAAACTAAAAAGCATCTCTAATCTCATAACTAAAGAAAAAAACAGTATGGATTTTACATAAAATCACTAAAGTGCAATTAAGCCTCAAAATCGATATGTACTAATATTCACGAAAACTATACTGTACACAGCAATTTTTCATCTCACAGTGTACAAATTATAAAACCCACAGGATATCAGAAATAGAATTTTTAAAATGGTTATGCAAAACCTTTTTCTTATGCTAATCTAATGAATCCATTATGCTCTGAATCAAAGTAATTTAAAATGAAGACTTCTTTCCATGTTTTTAAAATTCCACTTACCTTGAACAACTCAAATAGCATATGAAACAGATGTGAGGGCACATAAACCACCTGAATAGGTTTGTCTGGCGCTTTGGCTGAAAACAGAGACAAAACCATCAATCAATAAGGACCCAAACTAGGAGAAACTCAAGAATGATGTTTGCACTCTATTTTCCAAGTGTGTAAAACACAGCTCTATAAAAGGCTAACTTGGGTTTCCACCTCTAAAGGCAGGGCTGAGCAAAAGCATATGCTTTGGAATCAAACAAACCTGGGGTGAAACCCCGTTCCTTCACTTACCAGCTATGTGACCTTGGATAAATCACTCAATCTCTTTGAAACTTTGTTGAGCAGAATTGGAATATTATCACCTATGCCATAATATCCTGAGTATTACAGAAGGCCAGACAGATATCACTGGGTGTTTTTCAAATTGGGGGCTACCTTCTGCCACTGACCCCAGGGGGAATTCCATGGGGAATGTGGAGCAACAGGGAAAATAAACAAAGGGCTGGTGAACTGGACTAAATGGCAGTGTTCAATTTTGTTAAATTATGACAAACAAGACGTCTTATAGCATAGAATGTAAGGTTCACGTAACTTTTTCTCAAGCAGCTAGCAGATAAACCCCTAGAGACCTACGATTTTTTCCCCTTGCACCATGGATCGTCTGAAGAAAATCTGAGAAACACCAAAACCCGGGTCAAGCACTAAGAAGAGTGTGGGATACAGAGTAGATGCTCAAAAATATAGTCCTTCTTCCTCCTCATGACCCAAAATCACTTAAGAGATTGAAACTACATGAACTCTCTCAGGTAGAATGCTGTCATTTCGACCAGCTACTTCCTCTAATAAAGTAATTAACAATAATATAAATTAGAGTTCACATTTGCTTGATTCTTAGCAGTCTACAAAGAGCTTTCACATACATTATTCAATTGACTCCTCCTGACAACATTTCCTGGCTCCTAGCAGGGTGGTGGTGTTTAGCGGTGTGGAAACAGGCTTTGGGAAGCCTGTGTGACTTGCCCATGGTCCCAGAAGTGGCACCGAAACTGGACACCTGAACCGAGAGCTTTTGATTCTAATCCTGAACTCTTCAAAGAGCAATTATTTTTATTTTTATTTATTTATTTTTTGAGACAGTCTTGCTCTGTTGCCCAGGCTGGAGTGCAGTGGCGCCATCTCGGCTCACTGCAACCTCCACCTCCCAGGTTCAAGCGATTATCCTGTCTCAGCCTCCTGAGTGGCTGGGATTACAGGTGTGCGCTGCCACTCCTGGCTAATTTTTGTATTTTTAGTAGAGACGGGGTTTCCCCATGTTGGACAGGCTGGTCTCGAACTCCTGACCTCAGGTGTTCGCCCACCTCGGCCTCCCAAAGTGCTGGGATTGCAGGCGTGAGCCATTGCGCCTGGCTCCTTTATTGTCATTCTAATGGGGCTCGAGGAACAAGCTGGGTACTCAGTTTATCTTGTACCAAATGGCATCATTAGTTACATAAACAGCCTTATGAATTCAACATTTTCACCCCAAATCTCAAGAAAAGGCAAATGCCTTTTATATAGTGGGGTTTTTTTTGTTTTGTTTTGTTTTGTTTTTTCAGTTTAAACAACATTCTCTAGGAGCCATCTAAAGGCTTGCTCAATTACTTGCACTTTTCTTTGGGAACATTATAGTTTAGATTTCTTTCCTTCCTTTTAAAACCATGTCAGATGTTTTTGTCCATGACTCTTTCCTAGTTCTGGGTCTCGAGGCTGGCTGTTAAGTAGTAGATGCTTAATAGATGTTTGCTGACTTATAAATAAGTAGAATATGAATTTTCCATCTAAGGGCACATTTTAAAAAGTCAATTAAAAAAATGGCCTAGGTTTGTCATGTTTAAGACTCCAGAAATAATAAAGTCTCTATTTTGTACAATCATTGCTCCAAATGCCATTAGTTGAAACAGCATTTAAGAAATACCATTAGATATAAGGAATTTTATTTCCAGACAGTTCTCCTTCCAAAATAAAAAAGCATCCACTTAAGGTGTTCAGGATCAACCTCCAACCTGCATCTCCAACATAGAACTTGTTAAGGCAAAAGCACATTCCTTAATCATGTTCACAGAGAGCTCTAGCATTAAGAAATTATACATAAAAATAATCACTACACTACCCAAAGCAACATAAAGCTAGAGGCTACCTAGAAACACCAGCATTCATTTATCTTAGTGATAGGACAAGGGGCTTCAGAACATGATTGAAAGGGGGCTTCTGTAATTCGTGAGACAATGCCAAAAAGAGTCGGAAAGCTCCTCTCCTGGTGGGTGAGCTGCCCAGCATGACAGCCTCAGTGGGGACGGAATGTGCTGACATGGCTGGCACTTGGGAATCAGCAAGAACAGGCCTGCTGCTTTGGCCTTTAGAATGAGGGAGGCTGCCACTCACGCAAAAGAGCAATTTGTTACTACCTGTGGATGTGAGGTCAGCTCCTGCCTAGTTCGTATGAAGAGAGAGAGAGAATATTAAGATGGTTCTCATCAGGAACACTCCAGACAAGCCCACTTGGTCCTGGTAGTGTATTTATTCAATGGGGATATGACTCTTCTCAGAGAACTCAAGAGACCTTGAAAGCAGCTTTGACTTCATGCCTTCTAGTCAAATGGAGGGGCCATGTCCTTCAACAGCAGCCTGAACTCCTTTCATAGTTTAATCTCATTATAAGAGAAATACATTTTTAATGTACTTCTGAGGGGGAATTTGGTTTATCTTTCTTTTTTTTTTTTTTTTTTTTTGAGACAGGGTCTTGCTCTGTCACCCAGGCTGGAATGCAGTCATGTGATCTCGGCTCACTGCAGCCTCTTACCTCCTGGGCTCAAGCGATCCTCCCACTTCAGCCTCCTGAGTAGCTGGGATTACAGACACATGCCACTATGCCCAGCTAATTTTTCTATTTTGTGTAGAGACAGGGTTTTGCTATCTTGCCCAGGCTGGTCTCGAACTCCTGGGCTCAAGAGATTCTCCTGCCTCAGCCGCCCAAAGTGCTGGGATTACAGGTGTGAGCCACCATGCCTGGCCTGGTTTATCTTTAATTGTAAATGCTCACACCCCGTCATTCCACATCTAGGAATCCAACCTGCAGAAATACTTTCATATGTTCACAAATTTTTCCACCCTCCCCACCTCTCACACTCTTTCATAGCTCATTATATGGAATATAGGAAAACCGGAAATCCTAAATGTATACCCATAGGAAAATAGTTAAATAAATTATGGTAAGCTACACTATGGATAATCTCTAAATGAGATTAATACTTGCAAAGGTCTTCAAGGTGAAGTGAAAAACACGTTATAAATAGGGTTAAAGCTATACATGCTTTATGCAAAAACCAAAACTCTGTATGGGACCGAGAAAGTAGTGGGGGATTTCCCTTTTCACTCACATTTCTGTATTTGTATTTTTGTGATGAGCATGTCTCTTCCATAATTTACAAATAAAAAATAAAAGGAATATGTAAATAAATATGCAATCATATGATGAACATAAAAATCATCTGTAACCCCATTACCCAGAGAGCTGCTATTTGTATTTTGGTAGTATAAATCCTTCAAAATATTTTTCAATGAACTTCCACTATTATAAACTTTTATAGCCTGTATTTTTTAAAAACATCTCAATTTTTCCCATACATTATTCGTTTAAAGCATCATTTTAAAGGGCTGCATAGTATTCTAAATTATAGGTGTACCACAATTCAGTTAAACAATGCTCTATTGTGGAAAACTTGGGTTGTTTTCTAACTTTATAAGAAAACTACTGTGATCATCAATCTTGTACATAAATCTGTACATCTCTATTTTCATATATTTTTGTTTGTTTTTTGAGATGGGGTTTCACTCTATTGCCGAGGGTGGAGTGCTATGGCACTATCTCAGCTCACTGCAACCTCCGCCTCCTGGGTTCAAGTGATTCTCCTGCCTCAGCCTCCCAAGCAGCTGAGAATACAAGCATGTGCTACCACGCCTGGCTAATTTTTGTATTTTTTGTAGAGATGGGGTTTCGCCATGTCACTCGGGCTGGTCTTAAACTCCTGGACTCAAGAGATCTACCCACTTTGGCCTCCCAGAGTACTGGGATTACAGGCATGAACCACCGTGTCCAGCCTCTATTTTCTTATAATAAATGTTCTGAAGTTTAATTTACTGGACCAAAGAATATGACCATTATTAACTTATTTACTGGGCCAAACAGAAAGAACATTGTTGGCATTTTTTAGAAAGGGTATACCACTGTAAGCTTTTTTTTTTTTTTTTTTTTTGAGAAGGAGTCTCGCTCTGTCGCCCAGGCTGGAGTGCAGTGGCCGGATCTCAGCTCACTGCAAGCTCCGCCTCCCGGGTTCACGCCATTCTCCTGCCTCAGCCTCCCGAGTAGCTGGGACTACAGGCGCCCGCCACCTCGCCCGGCTATTTTTTTGTATTTTTTAGTAGAGACGGGGTTTCACCGTGTTAGCCAGGATGGTCTCGATCTCCTGACCTTGTGATCCGCCCGTCTCGGCCTCCCAAAGTGCTGGGATTACAGGCTTGAGCCACCGCGCCCGGCCACTTTAAGCTTATACAAGAAATATATGTGCTGGTGAGAAAGTATTTTTGTGGGCACAAATTCAAGGCATTAAAATGTTTTAATCACTGTCATTTTGAAAGACAAAAATGGCATTTCTGGCCGGGCGCGGTGGCTCTCAACTGTAATCCCAGCACTTTGGGAGGCCGAGGCGGGTGGATCACCTGAGGTCAGGAGCTCAAGACCAGCCTGGCCAACATGGTGAAACCTCGTCTCTACTAAAAATACAAAAATTAGCCAGGCATGGTGGCAGGCACCTGTAATCCCAGCTACTCAGGGGCCTGAGGCAGGAGAATCACTTGAACCTGGAAGGCAGAGGCTGCAGTGAGCTGAGATCACACCACTGTACTCCAGCCTGGGCAGCAGAGTGAGACTCCTTCTCAAAAAAGAAAAAAAAAAAAAGGCATTTGTCTGTGTTTTTGTTTGTACTTCCTTGATTAGTGAAGTTAAACACTTTTCCATATGTTTATTGACTGTTTGCATTTGTTACTTTGAGAAGAGCCTATTTATACCTTTGTACATACTCTACCTTGATTACTTCTGTTCCAAGAATTCTGGGGTCTAACACATTACACATTCCTGTATAAAAACTCCTTACAATAATATATCTGGTTGACCAAAGGCACAGAAAGTTTACAAAATATATAAGAAAATGAAAAAATTTTGGATCTCACTGAAATATGGCTTAGGTATAAAGAGCTTCTTAGTCAGCTTTTTTGAATGTAAGGTTAAAATTAGTTTTCTTTTACCATTGAATTCTTCAACTTCCAGCTCTGGAGCTACCAGGTAATACTGTTCACACAGCATCTTGGCTGTTTCATATGCATCTACAAGAAAAGGAAAAAGTTTAGCTGCTGCACTAATAACATATAGGCACAAGCATGTATGTGTGTGTGTGTGTGCATGCATGTGCATGTATATATCTATAGGTATATAAGATAAAGAAACTGTCTAAACAGATGGATGTAGAATTAATCAACTACAACCTTTTACAAAATATCCTTTTGTGGCTTTAATAGAATTACCATGACTAAAACAAAAGTTCTCTTTTCTATTTTTTCCAAGACAGCGTCTCACTCTGTCGCCTAGGCTAGAGTACAGTGGTGTGATCATAGCTCACTGTAGGCTCGAACTACTGGGCTCAAGCAGTCCTCCCACCTCAGCCTCCCAAGTAGCTGGCCTTACAGGCACATGCCACCATGCCCAGCTAATCTCTCTTTTCTTAAAGGATTTTTTTGTTTGTTTGTTTTTTGAGACAGAGTCTTACTCTGTTGCCCAGGCTGGAGTGCAGTGGTGCCATATCGGCTCACTGCAACCTCCGTCTCCCAGGCTCAAGCGATTCTCCTGCCTCAGCCTCCCGAGTAGCTGGGATTACAGGCGGATGGCACCACGTCCGGCTAATTTTTGTATTTTTAGTAGAGATGAGGTTTCACTATGTTGGCCAGGCTGGTCTCGAACTCCTGACCTCAGGTGATCCACCCACTTTGGCCTCCCAAAAGTGCTGGGATTACAGGCATGAGCCACCGTGCCTGGCTTTCTTTTCTTAAAGTCTTAATGACCATAACAATGGCAACATACTAGAATACTGGCAATTCAACTAGCTCTATACCAAACACATATTTGTTTAACTTATAACTATTACCAGAAGATATTTTTCATGAAAATTTAGGAACTCAAGACTATACTTTCCAAGCACCATGCAACCTGACTAAATTGTAGCAAAATAATATTTGTCATGATCTTAAAAATAATAATGCCAACAGTCTTGTGATTTGCCAGAGTTATTTGTAAGTGAAACCTCAGTAAGTATTTGCTGAATGAATGGATTTCCATGAGCCACACAATTTAAATTACTGGAGATGCCACTATCACTTTAAAAGGTCCTTTCAATTAGTTAAAGGTAACAGGCTGAGGCTGATATTTATCAAAGTCTGAGGAGCAACAGTTCACTTTTTAAAGGATAAAATAAAAAACATATGGTAAGAAGATCAGAGCCATTACAGAAATAGCTGGAAGACAGAATTCAGGAGATTCAAAGATGGGGAGCAAATTCAGAAAGTAAAGGTGCATTACAAGACATTGGATACTGCATGTATGCCTTTTCTCTCGAACTGTAAACAATCTGAGGTCAGTGTTTGTGTCTTAACACTTGTTTTATAACTTGCATAGAACTTCGTATAGTGCCTATGTAGATGGTCAACAAACAGTCCTTGAGCCAGGTGCAGTGGCTCACGCCTGTAAACCCAGGACTTTGGGAGGCCGAGGTGGGCTGATCACTTGAGGCCGGGAGTTCAAGACCAGCCAGGCCAACATGGTGAAACCCCGTCTCTACTAAAAATACAAAAATTAGCCATGCATGGTGGTGAGTGTCTGTAATCCCAGCTAGTTGGGAGGCTAGTTGGGAGGCTGAGGCAGGAGAATTGCTTGAACCCAGGAGGTAGAGGTTGCAGTGAGCCGAGATCGTGCCACCGCACTCCAGCCTGGGGGACAGAGTGAGACTCCATCTCAAAATAAAAAATAAATAAATAAAAATAAATTAAAAATTTTTTAAAATCCTTGGTTTGATAAATTTTAAACCTTTTGGTAATTTACTTTTAAAAAATCTTTATTGGAGATAATTATTATACCATACAATTCACTCATTGAAAGTAAAGTTTACTTTTAAAAAATCTTTATTGGAGATAATTCTTATACCATACAATTCACTCACTGAAAGTAAAGTGTACACACGGCCGGGCGCAGTGGCTCACACCTGTAATCCCAGCACTTTGGGAGGCCGAGGCAGGGGGATCACTTGAGGTCAGGAGTTCGAGACCAGCCTGACCAACATGGTGACACCCCTTCTCTACCAAAAATACAAAAATTAGCCAGGCATGGTGGCGGGTGCCTGTAGTCCTAGCTACTCAGGAGGTTGAGGCAGGAGAACTACTTGGACCTGGGAGGCAGAGGTTGCAGTGAGCCGAGATCACGCCACTGCATTCCAGCCTGGGTAACAGAGTGAGACTCCATCTCAAAAAAAAAAAAGTACATACAACTCAGTGGTTTTTAGTATATAGTCAGAGCTGTGCATTAATCACTATAATCAAGTTTACATTTTCATCACTACCAAAAGAAGTTCCAAACCCGTTAGCAGTTACTCCCCTCCACCCAGCCCTAGGCAACCATGGATCTACTTTGTCTCTATAGATTTGCTATTCTGGACTTTTTACATAAACGGAATAATATGCGGTCTTCTGTGACTGGCTTCTTCCACCAGCATGTTTTCAAGCATCATCTACATCATAGCATGTATCAGAACCTCATTTCTTTTTATTGCTATATTATATTCCATTGTGCAAGTATACCATATTTTCTTTATCCATTCATCAGCTGGTAGACATCTGGGTTGTTTCCACTTTTTGGCTATTATGAATAGTGCTGCTATGAACCTTCATGTCCAAACATTTGTGTGAACATATGCCTTCATTTCTCTTGGGTATATACCTAGGAGTAGAAAATTGCTGCTTCGTGGGCGCATTTGGAATGTTCTCAACAGGATTATCAGCTCTTTGGAGACAGGCTCTTATTTCCTTTATATTCCCCACATCAATACTGTGCAAAAGTAGATATTGTGCTTGTTTAATATTCAAGAGGTGAGAAAAAGAAGGAAGGAAGGAAGGAAAGGGGGAAAAGTAAGCCCTACAGAATGTCAATGTTAAAAATTGACATTATTAACCTACAATAATACAAAGATAAGATTAGGGTATGTTCAGACTATAAATTTTGGTTCATTGACTTCATATTGCTACCAAATTAAAATTTTATCTATTATTTGACCTCAGAGTAAGAATTCTGATTCTTTTACTAAACTTTTAGAATTAAATCCCTATAAAGAACCAAAGATAGAGATATTAAAATAACTCAGACAAGGTGAAATAATGAGGGACAGCAAAAAGGAAACAGCAGTAAGAGGAGAAAAAAAATGTTTCAAAGAGTTGGTCAGTATGAAAATAGACACTTAAGTAGGATTGAATTTCAACCCTGAAAAAGAAAGAAAGTTAAAAATTTTGAATTATACTAAATTTACAAGTGTTTTCCTAGGCTATAATAAACCTTATCAAATATCTCTAAAGTACTTTTGTCAAAAGAAGAGAAATCAAGACTCACTCCTCTTGCTTAGCCTATGCCACCAAACAATGCTACATCTCCACCTAGTGACGTGAAAGCACAAAGTTGAACAGGAATTTCCAAGATCACAAACACTGAAACCTAAAAACGATCATTCATTATCCATACACAAAGCCAACACATCTCCACAAAACAACTCCTCTAGGTATGTAATAAAGATGTTTAAACAGTGCTCTTCCATTCACTACCAAACAAAAATAATCTACACCCACTAAATGTCCTAATTTCTCATGGAATTCGCTTGCCCAGTAGCATGATTATGACAGCGCTGTTAAGAAAACGTGCTACACAAATTTAACATGTGAAAGACCAAGCCCGGACAGAAGCAGCCAACTCAAAACACAAAGACCCAGTACAGCTCCTAAAACCACGTGTGATTAAGAATTTTTAAAGCATCACTACAAAATATAGTGTATCAATGCTATAATTAAGAATTGCATGATGATCCTTGAAGAACTCAAGTCATCACAATGTAGACTCACATACACCAGCTAGCCAAAAGGGCAATAATGATATTATCTATATACTATGCATCTTTGTAAATTCCTTGGACACAATGCATGTTGCAGTGCCTGGGACACAATACACACTTAGTGAGCATTTGTTAAATGGAACGATCCTCTGGCCCATGATTAAGTTCTCAACATGCAGTAAACTACATTGACAGGGGGTGTTCCTTTTGGTGAGACTGGGAATTAGAGGCCTAGAGTCATTCCCCAGTCTAGCTGTGTGTGGGATTCGTTACCAGGTTTGAAAGAAAGAGTACAGATTATGAAAGGAACCCCTGGAAATTCTGAGGCAGTAGCTCTATGTTGAAGCCTGAGAGTCCACATTCTTAAAATTTAGCAGGTAATTTGGAAGAGAAGCTAGACCACTTCCCTGGAAAGTCAAGTCTGAGTCACACTAATTCTGCCACTCATCTCTCCTAGGACACGAATGCTTATGAGGTACTGGGGTGACAGCACTTATATACTCAAACAGGATATTTCTGTTTAAGTAAAATAATTTAACATAAAAATGAAAAAGCTTTAAGAAATCACCATCAAAACCAAAATTCAACTAATGGCTTGTAATTTACACTTAGAGTAAAATGCAAATTCTACTTATAATAAGCTTTCTAATCAAACTTTTCTATTTTTTAAATTTAGATATCAAAATATCAAAAAAGATAACTGCCAAATTATTTTATGTGCAATATATTGGAGCCAATATTTACCATCAATCTTTAGAAGAAAATATTAGAAAATTATTATTGCCGTTGAATATAAATTATATGCCTTATTTTAGGAATCTGTTTTCAAGGGTTTTAAGGTATTGATTATAAAATAATTAACAAAACTGTAGGTGTGGCTCATACATACTTCCCCAGGTTAAAATAACTAAACTGTAAATACATGAATCAAAAATTTTTTTTTTTTAAGACAGAGTCTGGCTCTGTTGCCCAGGCTGGAGTACAGTGGCGTGATCTCGGCTCACTGCAAGCTCCGCCTCCCAGGTTCACATCATTCTCCTGCCTCAGCCTCCCAAGTAGCTGGGACTACAGGTGCCTGCCACCATGCCTGGCTAATTTTTTGTATTTTTAGTAGAGACGGGGTTTCACCTTGTTAGCCAGGATGGTCTTGGTCTCCTGACCTCGTGATCCGCCTGCCTCGGCCTCCCAAAGTGCTGGGATTACAGGCGTGAGCCACCACGCCCGGCCAAGACTAAAATTTTAAAAGGCTGAGAACAGGGTGAAGGTTCACACAGAAATCAGCCCAACAGAACCAAACTAGCCATGAATCCGTTTTAATAAATAGCACACAGGAAAATTAAATAGATAATGGAGGTTGCTTTATCAGATTTTCCTATTCAAAATTCACCACAGAACTCTGTTATCAAATATTAATTAGCCTCTATCTTGAATACATGCAATCACTTGAGACAACAAATATGAGAGGCTGGACTAGGATGAATTTGAGTGACTGTTGAAAAAATTAAAATGAAGGTGCCAAGATCCCTAACTTTGAGTCTAATAGAATACAGAAAATCATAAAGCTGAAGTTTAAGAAGCCACTGTCAGAAAAAGGTAAATGTAAATGACCAGAAAACATTAGAAAAGTGCTGATAGGCTGTTTTTAATTGTTTTATTTATATTTTCTTAATAAAAACAATCCCACAGCATTTATTGTCATCTGGTAATAATATATATGGATAAGGGAAACAATCTGAACAGACATTTTAGAACTATACTCCCAACAAAGGACACCTAAAAAAACAATTTCTCAATAGTTTCTCACTTCCTTGATCATTTCTGGTTAGAGACATTTTGTGGCAGAATATGATCTCCTTTAGCACGATCTGACCCAGGGGTTTTCTTGGCTTTGTTTCACAATGAATCTCTTCTGCATCATCTGATACGAGGTTTACAGACTCATCTAAACCAATGATATGGCCCTCTATCAGCATATTCACTTGCTCATAGAGTCATACCTGAATCCGAGATCTATTTTGCAAGTATCTGAAGATGAAGGTAAGGCTGATGGGCTATATTCACCTTCTGCACTTTTTGGCCCTGGCCACAGTGCACCATGGTGGAAGCCCACAAAGACAACACTGACCCGCACCGCACCTTCTGGAAGTGATATGCTGCCTTTTAGGAACACTTTCAAGTCTCAGAGAAATTCTAATAAGGCATGTCTATCATCATCCTTCCTATCCCAAACCCATCCTGAGTGGGATCCAATGGGGATTTTTTAAAGGAGTAGGCCCCCACATCTCATGCTCCAAACCACAGCAGACTGGGCAAATGGGAGTAGAACATCCAATGTAAGGGCAACCAATCTCCAGACTGATCAGAATCCTAAAACTTGTGATCATAGGGAGAAAAAAAAAAGATAAGCTGAGTTAATTAAATGCATCTTTTGGGAATTTAGAATCAAGACAGTTGGGGTGATCAGGCAGGGCAGAAGCCAAAAGGGTACACTGAGAATTATCATGAGATCTGTGAAGGACTAGAGTGCCCAACAAGATGCCACTGAGTCATCCAGTATACAGACAAAAACAGGTAAATGCAGCAGGCATGGAGAAAGGCGGAGAGGCCATGACTTGGCAGCTCCAGTTGCAAAGATACACAGAAAACAACCTTGTTTTCTGTTTCCTAATTCCAATTTCTTTTTTTTTTTTTTTCTGATGGAGTCTCACTCTGTCACCCAGGCTGGAGTGCAGTGGTGCAATCTCAACTCACTGCAGCCTCCGCCTCCCGTGTTGAAGCAATTCTCCTGCCTCAGCCTCCAGAGTTGCTGGGATTACAGGCACATGCCACCATACCTGGCTAATTTTGGTATTTTGAGCAGAGACGGGATTTCACCACGTTGGCCAGGCTGATAATTCCAATCTCTATAGCCCCAACTGTAAAGTGCTTCCTGTCCTTGGATTATCACGGGACCTACCAGGTTCTTTTGATAAATCTTTCTTGAGCTAGCATGAGTGGGTCTCTGTTACTTGTAACCTGAAGAGCCCAAAGTGAGAGCACAAGACATTATTTCTGAACCAGAATAATGTCACGCGCTCTGAGGATACCATTTGTGTGCTATTATATTAAGCAATAATAGCATGTAGGAACAACACAGGCAACTTAGCATCACTGCGAGAATTGATTTTTATACCAAGTATTTAAGTATATACCTTTAAAATGATCTTACAGCAGGATTTTCCATTTTATTTCCTAGTTTCTTACAAAGAAAGGAGGGAAAAGGGTCACAATGGAAGGCACCTCCCAAAGGATAATAGGACCTGCTTTACAACACTAATTCTAGCATTCACTACCTGGAGTCTATAATTTGCAGATGTGTAAAGGTAGATATTAATGTGCTAAATAAGCAGCAAGGAGGCATGCTTCAGTGTTCTGCACATTCAATTAATGCTACACAAGATGCACCCCATTTTTATACGTTGATACAACTGTCTAGTCAAAAATAAAAATATTGTCTCTACTCTTCTACATAGTTTTCTGTAATCTGTCTCAAGAGATCTGAGGATGGGAGTGGGCTTAACACTTGCTTTGTTGTTGTTGTTTGTTTGTCTGTTTGTTTGAGACGGAGTTTCACTCTTGTTGCCCAGGCTGGAGTGTAATGGTGTGATCTCGGCTCACTGCAACCTCCATCTCCTGGGTTCAAGCAATTCTCCTGCCTCAGCCTCCTGAGTAGCTGGGATTACAGGTGTCTGCCACCATGCCCATCTAACTTTTGTATTTTTAGTAGAGATGGGGTTTCACCATGTTGGCCAGGCTGGTCTCGAACTCCTGACCTCAGGTGATCCACCCCCCTCGGCCTCCCAAAGTGCTGGGATTACAGGTGTGAGCCACTGCACCCGACCAACATGTATTAAACCTATAAAACACACATGTGTGCATACAAAGAGGCTCACCCACACATGCCCACACAGGGTCATTTGGGCTGGACACCCGACTATGCTTAAACCATGTAGGATCTTCACAGCTAAGAAAATCATTAGTAGGGCTGTCATTAAAACCCAGAGCCCTTACTCTTGCAACATCTAACTGCTTAAAACAAAAGGAAGGAAATAAAAGATTAGCTATAGAGATTCTGAGTTAGAAGATTAACTAAGAAATCTCAGAGGATAGTGGAAGAAGGTAAAAAGCCAGGGTGAAAATATTAACTACTCTAAAAAGAGGAAGGCAATAGTAAGACTTCACTAAGAGTCAAAAGAGGCTGACATCCATTTCTTCCTTTCCTTGGCAACACTTGGCAGGGATTGGTAAGAAGAGCTGGTGAGGCCTGGGCCTCTTGAGACTTTCTGATGGTTGCTCCTGGGGCATTTGGGGATGGAGACTCCAGTGCCTTTTAGCTAGAAGACACAGAAGAAATTTCAGGCCTTTCGACCTTTGGTGCTCTGTGCCTTCTTTATTCTCTCTCAGTCTTACTTGGAGCTAGAAATAGCTTCTGCATAAGTATTTGATGCTCAAAAAATTAAGAGGAGGGTCCACAGGAAATGAAGCAGACAGTTCACTGGAGACATGTGCTTTGGTCTACAAGGAAAAAAGAGGCCTGCAGGTTTCCTTCTAGGTTGCCTAGCCCATTTGCCAGGGTAGAAAAAGTAACTGATATAAGGCCAATCCCCCACTGCGAAATAAAGGTTATGCACACTTGGCTGGAAAGACCATTTGAATATACAGATAATGAGTATCACAGATTAAACACAGGAAGAACTCCAACAATATTGACGCAGACAGCAGGATAGAGGCTTCTACCATGGGGTATTGAATTCAGCCAGGAAGGGTGTGTGTGATGGGCATTAGTGCTGGAGATAGAGAAATACACAAATACTATGGATTTCACGGAGACAAAGATTAGACACAATATTTGCAGCTGCACACCTATCTATAAATCTGATGAGTTCAAATGTATAAAACAATGTTCTCACTAAATTATGAAAATGGGTAATTTTTATTCTCTTCTCCCTTTTCCCACATTTTCTGAACTTTCTTTGATGAGCACTTTTATGGTTTTGGTAATATGGCAATAGTCTTCTTAACTGTCCCAACTGGGAAAAGGAGTTGGATGATTAACAGAAATGTTGGGTAAAGTGGGAAACCATAAAATTTGATTACTATCATAAACATTAACTTAAAATGCACATTTGAACATACAATTTATTTCTCTGTCAATATATTCACATAAGGCCTTTCCTTTGAATGTGGATCAGTTTGGGGTTCCAGTTCGTCTTTCTTGGATGAAGAATATCACTTACATCTATGAATTCTAATTCCTATTTCTTTAAAGTATAATAAACTTAAAGATACTTGTGAGGCAACCTGGGTATGAATTCCAGGTAAGATTTTTACTCTGTGTTGCCATGTAATCTAATCGTTTTCTTACTCACGGTAATTTCATAACATTTTTAAGAGTCCTTCCAAAGCATTCAACTTGGTTTTAACAGAAATAAGTCTCTTTTATGTATATATATTTCTTCAGTTTACGTAACATTTAAATAAATTATATAGTCACAACAGTGAGTATAACTTACACCAATGGCTTGGGTACAAATAAGTTACCCTTAGTAAGCATGCACCTCACCAGGTGGAAGCAGAAGTACAAAAGCATTCCAGAAAATGCATATAAGCCAAGAGTATTTCGTGTGCTGTGGGTATGGTATCCATCATTTATGAAGGGAATGAAGGATGTCAGAAAGTTGATTGTGTGACTGCTGCTTTAGAGGGTTATACACTTTCAGAATCTGAAACCAACTCCAGTGTTTTTTCCTTAAGGGAAGATGCTGTTGAGAGATGAAAAAACATGGTTTGAGAGAGGTGTGGGGAATGGGGAGCGTGCCAGCCCTTCCTGCTGACCCCATGAGTGTGGGGGTGGGATTTGTATGTGTGTACATGTCCATGCGTGTGTGTGTGTGTGCTGGGGGAAGGGGGATTTTGAGTCACAGAAGGGCACAAGAAGTGACTGTTATTGTATAGGGCTTCACTAGGAACTCCAAGCTTTAATTATGCCAGTGAGCGGCAGAAATGATTAAAGAAGAAGAAGCAGTCAACTCTGTTCACAGTACAATAATGGGTATAATACAGTTAATAAGGGCAGGAGAAAGACTGAAGATAAAGCTGTGGGTACAGGAAGAAGGAAGAAAAAGGAGGGGACTGTGGCTCAGGGTCAAAATTGTGACTAAAAGGGACAAAGCAAACAGGAGGCTATGAGGTAGACGTTGGCATAAACTTCCAGTGTTTTCTTTCAAATACGTATTGAACTATTCTTCATATAATCTTCAGCTACTTTTTGGTACAAAACTTCTGACCCTAAGAGGAGTGATGCAAAAGCATATAAGAATAATTCCAGACCTTTAGAAACTGACACCCTAGTTAGAGAGAGACAAATAGGCCAGGCACAGTGGCTCATGCCTGTAATCCCAGCATTTTGGGAGGCTGAGGTGGGAGGATCACCTGAGGTCAGGAGTTCAAGACCATGGTGAAACCTCATCTCTACAAAAATACAAAAATTAGCTGGGCATGATGGCGGTTGCCTGTAATTCCAACTACTTGGGAGGCTAAGGCAGGAGAATTGCTTGAACTCAGGAGGCAGAGGTTGCAGTGAGCCAAGATCGCGCCATTGCACTCCAGCCTGGGCAACACAACGAGATTCCATCTCAAAAAAAAAAAAAAAAAAAAAAGTACAAATAATGACAAGGCCGGGTAATATGTACTAAATATGAGAGAAGAGAAACACAGAGAATAAGTGCCATAAAACGATAGATTGTTTCCATGTTAAAAGTCAAGCCACAGTCGATTCCTCCTCACATTCTCTTATGATACCTCTGACTCACTTTAGCACCACTTAATCTCTCTCTGTTCTATAGAAGTGATAACAGTTTCATAAAACTCCCTGTTACTTATCTGGTTGTATTTGTTCTTGGTTAAAAGCTCCCTAAAAATTAGTGAAAGACTTTATTTGTGGAGAGACAATAAGATGATGAAAACAAGTGTTTTTAAAACTTCATTGATATGGTTTGGCTCTGCACCCTCACCCAAATCTCATGTTGAATAGTGATCCTGAGTGTTGGTGGTGGGGCCTGGTGGGAGGTGATTGGATCATGGGGGGCAGAGTTCCCTCTTGCTGTTCTCATGATAGTGAGTTCCCACGAGATCTGGTTGTTTAAAAGTGTGTAGCACTTTCCCTTTCGCTTGCTCTCTCCTGCCACCAAGTGAAGACGTGCTTACTTCCCCTCCACCCTTCTGCCATGATTGTAAGTTTCCTGAGGCCTCCCCAGCCATGCCTCCTGTACAGCCGGCAGAACTGTGAGTCAATCAAACCTCTTTTCTTTATAAATTACCCAGTCTCAGGTAGTTCTTTATAGCAACATGAGAACAGACTAATATGTTTACCGTGAAGAATTCCAAACACATACCCAAGTACAGAGCATAGTATAATGAACCCCATGTGCCCATCAACAGCCTCAAGAATTTTCAACAAATGCCCAGTCCTTTTCACTCCCCTCCCTGTGCATAACTTTTAAGCAAATCTCACATCATTTCATATCATGTGTAAATATTTTAAAACACCTCTCTCAAAGCTAGTACACCTTTATAAAAACACCACCAAATACCAATATCACACTTAAAAAGTTAACATATTTTTAATGTCAAATATGCAGTGTTCAAATTTCCAACTGTCTTATAAAAGCCTGAAATGACTTTTAAAAATATTTTATAATTTATGCCAGAAACAAAATAAAGGCACCAACCTATTATAGAATCAGTGGCGTAAATGGGAAGCCAAATGACATGTCTGACACCCAAGGACTATCTGCTGCTAGTAAACCTGTCTACAGCCTTTACTGTGTACTAGCATCGCTTTAGGAGTTCTACAAATATGAATTCATTTAACGCTACAATATAGGTGAATTACCAAGAGCATCATTTTACAGATGAAGAATGTGAGCCCCAAAGAGGTTACTTAACCGAGTCTAAGATCACCCAGCTAACATGAAGAGAAAAATAAAATGTGTTATATTCATACAATGGAATATTTTTCAGCCATAAAAAGGAATAAAGTACTGAAAGATACTACAATGTCAATGACCCTTGAAAATGTTATACTGAGTGAAAGAAGCCAGTTACCAAAGACCATATATTATATTGCTTTGTTTATATGAAATGTCTATAATAGGAAAATCTATATAGAGTCAGAAAGTAGATTAGTGGTTGTCTAGGGCTAGACAGAAGGGTAGAAGGCAGTGACTGCTAACGGGTCCAGGGTTTCTTTCTGGGGTGATGAAAATGTTCTACAGGCCTGGCGTGGTAGCTCACGCCTGTAATCCCAGCACTTTGGGAGGCCAAGGCGGGTGGATCACGAGGTCAGGAGATCGAGACCATCCTGGCCAACATGGTGAAACCCTGTCTCTACTAAAAATACAAAAATTAGCCAGGCGTGGTGGCGTGCGCCTGTAATCCCAGCTACTCGGGGGGCTGAGGCAGGAGAATCGCTTGAACCCGAAGGGCGGAGCTTGCAGTGAGCCGAGATCGCGCCACTGCACTCCAGCCTGGGCGACAGAGACTCCATCTCAAAAAAAAACAAGAAAGAAAAAAAAAGAAAATGTTCTACAATTGGATTGTAGTGATGGTTGCACAACTCTGTGAATACACTAAAAACCACTGAATTGAGCATTTTAAATGGGTGAAGTTTATCATATGAGATTATATTTCAATAAAGCTGTTTTTAAAAGTATATTTTCAAAAGATTTAAAATGTATCAAACCAAGGAATATTTATTAATCGCCTACACAAGCACTACACTTGGTTCTATGCAAGTTATAAAACAAATGTAAGACACAAACCCTGACCTCAAATTGGTTACAGTTCAAGAGAAAAGGCACACATACCATATATCACAATGCACTTTTGCTTTCTAAATTATGCCTTTTTCTCAAAGGGGTAATCAACTGTCTGAACCAAGTTTTCTGTTTCATAAAAGGCACTGAGCTAGGGCCTAATGAACATATAAGCTATGATAAGCCTGACCCTTTCCTCCTTGCCCCTGGAGGCCTTTGGAGGTTCTGATGAACCACAAAGTTATCTTGTGAGAGAGCAACCAATAGGATTCCTAGAGAGCTGAGGCTGGGCTGATTCACCTTATAACTGAAATAACGTGAGTAAATGTGTTGTGACTCAACAAAGGCCAGCGCAGCTTGACAATCCTAGGCTAAGCTAAAACCAAGAGGTCTGGTCCTCCTCCCTGGGTTTAGGAATGCCCACGGTAAACAAATTGCAGAGCTTTTCCTTTGCCATGGCTGCTGAAGAGCAACGAAGATCCTTGATGAAGATCAGAGAGAATTGCACCCATGAAACTTGTGAGGTGAGTGTTTAGAGAAGTGAGATAAAGGCTAACACAGGAGATATAATCTGCAGAAAGGGACAATTTGGGGATATGAGGTTGCACAAAGTAACCATAACACTGAAGAAAACTGAAGAGGTACCTGGTGGATCGCTCAGAACCAGGAAGGTTTCTTGGAGACAGCATTGATCTTAAATGAATAAATAATGAAGAAACTGCTGTTCAAATTCAAAGTGCCTGGGTACCAGGGACTTACGGATATAGGGCTTGGTTCTTCCCAGAGGATACTGGAACAATGTCTAGCTTAATGTCCAATGAACCCATGAAACTTACATGCCACATAAATTCTAAAGCCAGATGTGAACAACAGAAAGATGTTTAAATTTTATAGACATGTGAATTCAACCTAATTTTATGACAAGAATTTGGATTCTCTGAAATTTTCAGATAACAGTGGCACTCAGAATCTTACTTAAAGGTTTACTGTTTGAGACAGAACTACAAATGAAACTCTAACCAATAAAGTAGAAACTCACATTTTGAGCATTACCAATTATGCATCTTTCCTGAACTGCCTAGAAAGAACATTTCATCTGGATCAGGTGGCTTGGGCCCAGAGTGACCTGATGAATCAGCAGACTGCACTGCAAAATAACCCTATAGACAAGTTGCCTCAAATAAACCACGATCCAATTTGTAATGTAATCGATACCATTACAACGGTCTCCTTACCTTTCACCACATCCGCCACATTACAGGTGGGATCAATACTTCCTATGTGTTTAGGATGAACAGGATTAGTGTCACCCCCAAACAGAAGTGCTAGACGAACACAAAAGGAAAGGGAGGGGATTAAAACACAGCAGGCTGGGATGGTCACGCAGGGAAATACAGGGGCTTATGTTTAGAAAGGATCTCTTACTTGTAAAAATCATTTTAGCATCCACAGCAACTTAGAGCAATGGAATACACACAATTCATGGGTGAGCAACTCTTATTGGTCAATGAAGGAGGAGGATGTGCTTTAAGGTCTGTCAGCTGCAGTCAGCAGGTTCTAAAGTAGTGACATGTGCCAGGTGCCCAACCCATTCTTCCGCTCCCAATGTGACATGGATGAAGAAACTTACTTTCATCCTTAGTCAAGTATACCCACCTTCTTAGTACTACTCCAGACACTTATTCCTACTTTCATTAAATATTTAGAACACGTAGTCTATACCATTTGGACAAGCCTGTAAAATGTCTTTGCTGGCAGCTTTTCAGATGCCTCCCCCAAGAAGATTATGTTTCAATGTTGTATACACAAACAATACTTGTTCAAGTATTTTTAAAAATACACTCAGATAATTTCACAATATACAAGATTTGCAAAATTTTGTTTCTGAATAAAAGCCAAAATAAGCCCCAAAGAAAAAGCAATCTGCATCCAAATATTTATAGGTGTTATTTTTAAACGAAGCAAAAATTGTGACTAACAAAAGAAGGATGCCTAAATAAAACAGGGGAGATTTTAAACTATGAAAAATGATAAATACAGGCATTAGGCCAATTAATAAAGTTCCAACTGATTAAGGTGAAGAAAAACAGAGGTGTGTAGGCTTAACTAATGACCTAAAAACATGCACGTATATATGTGTACACGTGTATTTAGATCAGAAAGCAATTGGAGTTATCTAAGTATTTAGTTGAATAGTATTTAGGCTCTTTTATTCCTGTGAATTGTCATACATTTCCATTTTGAGGATATACATTTAATATAAAGCCACATTTAACAGTTGTGTAACATTCACTTATCCAAATAAATCAAATTAGTAAAATAAAGACACTTTGTCCACTTTGTAATGCAGCAAACAGGGTGAATTACGCTCTAGACATGTGGATGCTTTTCCTTAAGGATTATAAAATCAGCCAAAGAGACAGTGCTGAAGATAAGCCAAAAAGTTTTTTGTGTGTAGGGAATTTTAGTTGTTTTTTTCATATCTGCTTAGTACCCTAAAGAGCAGACTAAAATTCTCAGTACGGGATTATGGGCTGACAGTCTGGCTTAATCTGAATTCACTGATCACTGTGAAACAAAGAACTGATGGCTCCTATCACCAACATCCAATTCAATATTCCCAGTGTTAATGTTTTTAAAACTAAAAAGGAAAACACATAACATCCAGGATAAAGAAAAGAATACAACCTGAGATACATAAAAGTATTCAGAGATGAAGGCCCGGCTGCCATTAAAGGCGGTCCCCCATCCCCATCAGGGCTGTATCAGCAGAGACTCAAAAGGTACGCAGTGGTCCTGTCTCTAATGTGAGCCTCATAAAAGCCTTTCAAAAATTTCTTTTAACCAAGAATACAAATTAATAGCTTTTCAATGGCTAGGATTCACTTAGGAAAAACTAAACTAGAAATGAAATTTCTACAACCAAAAATGCAGGTCAGTAAATTAACAACAGGAAAACATTTGGGAGAAATCACTATGGTTACCTTTTCAAAACTGGACCAACAAACCCCAACTTACTGTGCTGATTAATAAGCATGCGGAACGAGATGCGGTTGGTATAAAACCGATCCAGAAAATACTGGATGTTAGTGCTAATGAAAGGATCAAACCCAAACTTCTCCTTGTATTCAATCACTCCTTGCGCCATTGTAGGAACCACATCATTGTGTCTATTTCTGACTTTAATCAGAACTTGTAGAAAGCTGTGTGAGAGGGAAACAAAACGTGGTCAGTCTTAATATCTCATGGGCTGATGCAGACTTCCCAGCTCTGTCCCCAGACTAGTTGTCTGCTGGTATTTTTATAAGTAAAGACTTTATTCTTACTACATACAACAAGGAACCACTCACAAGAAACTAAAAGTATGAGCCAAGTTTT
This sequence comes from Mandrillus leucophaeus, assembly GCF_000951045.1. Lineage (NCBI taxonomy): Eukaryota > Metazoa > Chordata > Mammalia > Primates > Cercopithecidae > Mandrillus > Mandrillus leucophaeus. Next base: position 488,811 of record NW_012103377.1, read on the forward strand.
TGCTTGCAACCTTATTTCTACAGAAACCCTTCTTTCAGAGGTGCAAAAAGTAAAAGGTTCTAGTACAGAAAAAAAATGCTCAAATACCCTTTTAGGAATCCACTGACTTTTTGGATAAGTGATTACATATAAATACAGGTTCTATAAAAGTTGAATAAAGAATTGCAGAACATATCAGTATTTCTTCTGAGAACATGAGGACAATCCCCCAAAATCTCCAAGGATTGATTAATGGAATCTCAAAGCAATAGCTTCCATGAATAAAGAAATCACGTCACACTGTTTTTTGAGTTTTGTTTGTTTGTTTGACGGAGTCTCACTCTGTCGCCCAGGCTGGAGTACAGTGGTGCGATCTCGGTTCACTGCAACCTCCGCCACCCGGATTCAAGCAATTCTTCTACCTCAGCCTCCCGAGTAGCTGAGACTACAGGTGGATGCCACCATGCCTGGCTAATTTTCATATTTTTAGTAGAGACGGGATTTCACCATATTGGCCAGACTGGTCTTGAACTCCTGACCTCGTGATCCGCCCGCCTTGGCCTCCCGAAGTGTCTCATACACACAATTTAAGAGTAAAATTTGGAAATAAATATCTTGCAGCAGTAAAATATAGTGATGAAATGCAGATAGAACACAGGCAGTTCAACTATTCAAGTATCTGGCATATTACTGTAAATATGCATAGGGGAAAATACATTAAGAATGGTAGAAGACAAGTCAGTCAATGGAACTAAACAAAAAGTTTAGAACTAGGCCCATGAGTGAGTATGTATATATAAAAATTGAGCATATTGAGAAAGTGACATTGCAAATCAGTAGGCAAACAATCAAACTAATAATCAAGTTAACTGGAACAGTGGGCTAACAATTTAAGTCACATCCTAATTTCAAGACTTAAACCAAATACTGGATTAAAAATGTAAAAGGGTGAAATCACAGAAATGATAACAGAAAAATCAGGTGAATAAGTATATAATCTTGGGATAAGGAGGGCTGTTCTAAGCTTAATACCAAAGGTAGAAACAAATAATATGAAGAAACAAATGATATGACTATGTAGAATTTTAGCAATCCTATAGGGACACGCATTAATAAATTAAGTGAAAAAAAAAAAAACCTTAAGAAAAGGAAAAAAACTAGCACCCCATCAGAAAACTAGGCAAAGGATCTGCTATCAATACAAAATTTACCAAAGAAGAAGCACAAATGCCAATTAACTTCACCCTTACAAATAAGAAAAGCAAATTAAAACAATGTGATACTTATTATTCTCCATGTATCAGCATCAGTTAGAGTTTGGGGCTTAACTGAGGCACTTCTCAGGACAATTAACAACATACAGCAAAAGCCCAAAGAAAATAATTCCACTTCCAGGAATTGATCCTAGGAAAATAACTGGACAAGGTGAACAGCTGTTTGTGTGTTTATTTATTTATTTATGAGACAGAGTCTTGTTCTGTTGCCCAGGCTAGAGTGCAGTGGCACAATCTTGGCTCACTGCAACTTCTGCCTCCCGGGTTCCAGCAATTCTCCTGCAGCCTCCCAAGTACCTGGGATTACAGGTGCCCGCCATCATGCCTGGCTAATTTTCATATTTTTAGTAGAGACAGGGTTTCACCATGTTGCCCAGGCTGGTCTCAAACTCCTGGCCTCAGGTGATCTGACCGCCTTGGCCTCCTAAAGTGCTGGGATTACAGGCGTGAGCCACCGTGCCCGGCCAACAGATGTATTTAAAAGTTGTTCTTTAAAGCATTGTTTATAGTAGCACGAAAACTACAAACCAGTCTAAAATCCAGTGATAGACGATCAAATCACATGAACTATCTGAAGATGGACTATTAACATGAATATTATGATACTATTAATAATGGCATAGATCTACAATGTTGACACTTGTTATGTTTGTACAAATATTTTACACATATAAATATATGCATGCCTAGGGAAAAGCATGGAAGAAAGGAAAATAGTAATAGTTGTTGTCCCCTGGTAGTAGAAATTGGGGCGGCTTTTTTTTTTTTTACTTATCTGAATAGTCTTATTTTTCTGAATGATGAAATATTTCTGTAACAAATACATACATACAATGACAATAAAGATGTAAAACTCTGAAATTAGGCCATCATTATTCACAAAAAAATTTATAATGGACAATTTGTCCTTTATGTAATACTCATTGCAATGTATTTGTAAGTTAAATATTACTAAAGTGAAACGATTCATTATAGTAGAGAAGTGCGTCAACTTATCTGAAGTGGGGAGACTTACCTCAATGGCTCAATGCTCAGAATTCTCCTCTAATCTTCCGGGCTCTTCTAAACTCTATCATAAATGATCAACATGCTTGTCTTCTAAGCTACTTTTGCTTTACTAAAATGATTTCCCTGCTGGTGATCCCATACAACCTCTTGGTAAACAGAAAAGGCTGCTACCATGGTACTCGCTCACCTTTCACTCCTTCCTTCACCAAGAACATCATACTTCTCGAATGCCAACTATCGTAACTAGCCACATGAACCTAGGCAAGTTACAAAACTCACGGAGTGAGAGCTCAGCTATTATTGCGATGGTCAAGCACACACTGGATTAAGCACTGACAGTTTGCAAAGCAGGCTCATGGCCATAAATCGCATCTGATAACCTGTTCCAGAAACTGAGATGGGACTCCAGGAAAAACATAGCAGAAATTTAATATCATGTATAGTCGTCTCTCAGTATCCGTAGGGGACTGGTTCCAGGATCCCCGAAGATACCCAGATCCTCAGATGCTCAAGTCCCTTGTCTAAAACAGTGTATACAGCCTACTCACATTCTCTCTGATACTTTAAATCATTTCTAGACTAGTTATAATACCTGATACAATCTAAATGCGATTTAAACAGTTGTTAAACTGTATTTTAAAAATCTGTATTATTTCTTATTGTTGCATTGTTATTTTTTATTGCTTTTTTTTTTTTCCTGAATATCTTTTCGATCTGCGGCTGGTTGAATCCAAGGATGTGGAACCTGCCAATACAAAGGACCAACTATACTTCTACAAATCTGTTCTAAAATCTGAAGCTAGAGTGGTCAGCCCTAGGTTTTCCGATTTCCACCAAATGATTACCAGCTAACGACTTTTGAGAAAACAAAGCTCCTGGATTGAATTCATTTAATCCTGATCGCTTAAATGACAGCAGTGGCTTATATCACGGAAAACGCTACATCTGGGGCTCTAACCCAATGCTTCCCCGCCTTCCACATTTCACAGATCCATTAGACAAAACACCCAACAAAGTATAAAATAGGTGAGGGCTTTTGTTTTTCCTTTGAATTTTAGTTTACAACTAGACTAGAACTAGCTACTCATGGCTCAAACGAAAACATAACTTATAGGTCCAGCTTTGCTATGAATGGTCAAAATCTTGGGCAAGTCACTTCACATCTCTGACCTCAGTTTCCTTATCTGTGGATTGAGAGGACTGGGTTAAATACCTCCTAAGGTTGCTTGTATAACATGGTATTTTCCTAGTTCTTCTTATGGAACATCTATTAAGTCAGGTGTTCAGTCTCACAACTATGTGGACTAGTTTATACTTAGAAATTCCTCAGTACAACAGGCCTACCATATGCATCCACTCACATATACATAAAACAGGAAGAAATTAATGTGAAAGGGATATTTAATTTCTCTTGGAGGGGAAAACATACTTACAGCTAGAGTTAGTGTTCCTGGGATAAATAAAAATGAGAAACAGAAACATCTCATCGGCATAATTTGCCAGTCTGTGCATAATGGGAGCAATGCAATAGAATTCAGGTTGCTATATAAAAAACGTACTCTTTTATGCCTCTCCAAAACAAAACCACTACAGTTTTTGAGCTCAAATGTAATATCCTGTTGAAATTTTTTTTTTTAATTGTAAAGGATTGAGTAGATAAATTCATGTATATACAAAGGCCACTGCATTCTTAAAACTACCACTAGATGGAACATTTACTGCAGTATTCATAGTGAGTGCCCAGTTCACCTTGGGTAAAGGTATGAAGAATTAGATCAGAAAAGCAAAACTGAAAGTGTCATTATTACTTTTGTATTGTGTTACATTCTTAACTCGAATTAAAAAAAAACTCAATGTTGAGTCATTACTCATTAAGAAAATGAATGCTTTTGTCCACATCATACTCCTTGAGTCTTAATGACTTGAATTACATTTACCAAAATCTTTCTTATCTAGATATTTTTACTTTCAGGTAAGTGGTACCATACTTACTTATCCAAGACCTGTGGATCCTCAGGGCTCTTATTTTCATATTCTAAAAGTTCAAGAAAACTCTGCATATACCTAAAATGAAAAAAAAAAAGAAAAAGAAGAGTTACTGTGTTAGTTGCCTGCCCAGCATCCACCCCTCCTCTCCCTCTTCCTAAGAACACTCCAAATTTTCACTCAGGTCTCCATCCCATCCCCATCCCCCATGTGGCTCAAGTGTATCAGGGAAGCCGGTGCCTCCAAAGATCCTGCGTGGTCCCATTCTTCTCTGGGCAATCCTATTTCTCTTGCCACTAATTATTCATTAGCCCAATAGTGTAGGTCTAAGTCTATCACTGCGTGCATTCTCCTGAACACAGGGAATGGCTCAGGAAGGGACATACTGTCTCAATTCAGGCTAGTAAAATGACAGAAAAGACTCACTGGAGGACTCTGGCAGAGAAACCAACCTGCTCTGCTTTTGTACAGTGTGCTGTTTGGATTGGAAGCCTGGAACTGCTGCAGCTATTCTGCCACCAGGAGGGAAGCCAACGCCATCGAAAGCAGGGCCTCGACAGCTTCGTGAATCTCTGAATCAAACCAACACCAAAAGCTTACCCTACGGCTGGACCTTCTAGTGACATGAGCCAGGTTCAGTTTCATTTTCTCTACTTACAGACAGACACATCCTAACTTATATATCAAGTCTATAGTTTGATTACCAAAAATGTACATACATATTTTAAGAAGCACATGTGTGACGCTGAAGTGCCTGCCAAGAACTTAGAAACTAGACGTGAAGAAGTTAAATTAATTTCATCAATACTTAATGGGGGAGGAAGAATGCCAATTAAACTCTCAGAAACAGCTTCTGGATTAAGAATAGCTCCATATCTCAATCAGGGCCAGTATAAGAAACAGTCTGTCCAACATTAAGATCTGGAGAACATAGAAAAATGACATCCAGAGAGGCCCATTAGTGCAGTAGCTATATCAAGCCAGGATCTGTTGGATCTGGTGGAGATTCAGATATTCCAATTAGAGATATGTGATCTCTATTTGGGGTTTTAACATGTTCTGAAAGAATTATCCCTTTATTCTAATTATTTCTAACCATTAACTGCCACTAATCCTATTATCTACACCTTTGGATAGAGGATGAGGACACTCCAATAACTAAAAATGACTGTTACACATATAAATACTCCAATGAGAATGCCACTTGATTCATCAGCCTCATGTGAACTCTGGACAATGCATTTGATACTAATGAATGTTCATCACTGGACATATTTTTTAAAAGTCTCTGGAAACCAGGCGTGTTAGCTCACGCCTGTAATCCCAGCACTTTGGGAGGCTGAGGCGGATGGATCACTTGAGGCCAGGAGTTCAAGACCAGCCTGGCCAACATGGCGAAACCCCATCTCTACTAAAAATACAAAAAATTAGCTGGGCATGGTGGCACATGCCTGTAATCCCAGCTACTCAGGAGGCTGAGGCAGGAGAATCGCTTGAACCCAGGAGGCAGAGGTTGCAGTGAGCAGAGATTGTGCCACTGCACTCCGGTCTGGGAAACTGAGCAAGACTCCACCTCAAAAAAAGAAAAATAAATAAATAAAAGTCTCTGGGCACATAAGGCTATGGATTAGATATTGTTAAAATCACTGGGTCAAAACACCAAGAGGTCAAAGCCAGCCAGCCCCAGTGATGCCCTCTGCCCTGCCACACGCAAGCAAGCTAGGTAGGCATCCTGTCCTTTCCAGAGGGGACAGTTGAAGAAAGTCTTAAATAGAAGGGAGCCAAAGATTATTCTGAGGTTCCCAGCCTGACAGTCAAGAGAGCAAGGAGGACATACTGTGACCAAGGGGACAGTGGTGGGGTTCATAGCCCATTATGCATAATATTCATTTTTAAAAGGAAAAAATGGCAGGGAAACACAATGTATGATCCTGAAGTGGATTCCTAAATCAGGAGGAGAAATTGCAAAAAAAAAAAAAAAAAAAAAAAAAAAAAAAAAAACAGATGTGGGTAGTATCACAACAATTAGTAAAGCAAGAACAAGTTCTACATATTAGAAGACATTACTGTATCAATGTTAAATTTCCCGAATTTGATGACCACATTGTGGTTTTCTAAGACCTGTTCCAATGAAATACATGCTAAAGTATTCACGGCAGAGGGGCATGATGTAGACATCGTGTATGTGTACCATATATGGGTCTGTGTGCCATATATAGACATAGATATATATATGTGTGTGCGCACACGTGTGTGTGTGTGTGTGTATGCAGAGAGTGAGACAGAAAGAAAGAATATGAATGACAATGGTAGAACGTGGTCAAATGTTAACAATGTTCACAATTAGTGAATCTACGTGACAGTATACGGGAATTCTTTCTACCAGTTTTGCAACCCTTCTGTTAAGTAGGAAAGTATTTCAAAATAGAATGTTTAAGAAACAAGAAAGAAGAAATGGCATGCATTTGTTTGGAATGGATGTGGAAAAGGAAGAGTTAAAAGACAAAAACCAAACAACAGAGTTGACATAGCAATTTGTTCGAGCCTATACTTTGCCGGTATCATATAATACATTTAAGTACATTTGGTCTTTGTCCCTGCTTCCTGGCACAGAGCTCCCAAAACCCTTGGAACTTTCTGAGTGACAGGAGTGTCTTCTGCTATCCATAAAGAGCCCCCTTTGACCACACCTGAGTTCATGCTAATGTGGTGACTTAGGATGGGATCTCTAGATAGCCTCAGGACGGGGCTGGTCACCAGAAAGGCCAAGCAATTCGAGGACTAACTTTCAGCTCTATTCTCAACTTCTGGGGAGGGGAGAGGGCTGGAGATTGAGCTCTATCAAAACCCTTGAACGACCATCAGAGTTTCCAGGTGGGTGAACGTATGGGGGTACTGGGAGGGTGGTGTGCCCAGAGCGGGCATGGAAGCTCCATGCGGCCTCCCATACCTTGCCCTATGCATCTCTCCCATGTGGCTGTTCCCGAATTGTACCCTTTCTAATAAACCTATAAACATAGGTAAAGTATCTTCCTGAGTTCTGTGAGCCGTTCCAGCAAATTATCAAATCTGAGAGAAGGGGTGTGGAAACTCAATGTCCAGCCACTCAGTCAGAGGCACAGGTGGCCCAGGACTTGTGACTGGTGTCTGCAGTAGGGGAGATTCTTGTGGGGCTGAGCTGTAAAGCTGTGGAGTGTGCCCTGACTCCAAGTAGGTAGTGTCAGGATTGAACTGAATTGCTGAACCCAGTTGCTGTCCAGAGACTCGGAGTTGGTTGCTGATGTTGGAAAACAACACGAAAGAGCCCAGCAATTCACTTTGAAGCCCTTGACCCAGCCTGTACATAAGCAATAGTAAATGTTTAACTGTCACCACCACCAGGATCAGGGGACTTGATCCTGCCTACCTAGAATCCCCACCACAGTGGCCTCTAATTGGGATTTTATACCTTCTACTGGAAAATCTCTAATGATGGCCTTGAAGCAATAAAGAAGTCTCGTGCAAACAAGAACTTGCTGCTCTTTCTGAAACAAGCTATGGAACCAGAGCAGGATGCAAGGAACTATATGACATCAAAGCCACAGTCACAGTCTCTTTCATTTCTCCTGCATTCCAAAGACTGCACGTCACACAGTGAGAAGCTGCTGCTTGTCTGGAAAAGAGACTTGACACTGTACCTCTGAGACCACCTAATATAGTGTGTCTCAGACAACTCATTTTAACCCTATGAATTTATTATAATTAATACTATGGAGGAATGACTATTGAATGTCCATTCTCTTTCAGTAGCCTGGCCTCCACTAACCCTCTAGATGCGAGCTAATTAGTAGTTCCACTCTCCTTACATCTGTCCACGCCATTCCCTTCTAAAATGCTCTCCCTGTCACCTGCAATCTGTCAGTTCCACCCACCCACCAAGGGGCAGTGCAGAACCACAGCTTGCATTTCTGTCCGCTTCTCTCTGCTCCCACAGCACTGTGCTTGCTTGAGAGGACTGATGGCATCTGACCTCCCCAACTCCTCCAACTTTCTTCACAGTGACTTCCACTTGCATTTATTTATTTATTTATTTATTTATTTATTTATTTATTTATTATTTTTGAGATGGAGTTTTACTCTGTTGCCCAGGCTGGAGAGTACAGTGGCGTGATCTTATCTCACTGCAATCTCCACCTCCCAGGTTCAAGTGATTCTCTTGCCTCAGCCTCCTGAGTAGCTGGGATTACAGGCGCATGCCACCAAGCCTGGCCAATTTTTGTATTTTTAGTAGAGATGAGGTTTCACCATGTTGGCCAGGCTGGTCTCAAACTCCTGACCTCAAGTGATCCACCTGCCTCAGCCTCCCAAAGTGCTGGGATTACAGGTGTGAGCCACCACACCCGGCCTCTACCTTGCTTTTAAAACACAGAGTAGACCTGCAAATGTTTCTCAAACACTGTATATGCAAATCCCTTTCTAAAAACACACCACTTGCTCTTACATCCTACCATTCATTGATCTCACCCTGCTTACCTAGCGGGTAACTTTGCGTCACAAATTCAACGTCTTCAGTTAAATGACATGTGCTTCAAGCATCAGAGCTATAACTGATTTAAGTTTACGTTATACTCTGTCAAAATTTTCCCTACTTTTCATGGAGCAAATGAAGCACAGCAGGGAACTGATATTTTTTCCAATATGAGGTTCCCCTTTAAATGACTTAATTTGTTCTACAAGAAGCACTGACTTCAAGGAATGTCTTTACAAGGAAAACAAAAGGAGTAAGGTTAGGACTTGATAAAAGCAGCAGATGCCCTGTCAGAAAAAGTGCAATCCCACCACACACAAGAAAAACTCAAGAAAGTGTCTAGTATAATTTACAAGCATTTTCATTAAAACAACTTTAAAACAAACAGCACATAAAGAAAAAAAAAAAAACTTTTAATTGCATGGAAAATCCAGCTATCCCAAATGACTCATTCCCCAGATGGGCAGTATGTGCACTTTTACAGAGAATGGTCCCGCTGCCAAATGTTCACAGCATTGTGGGAAGATCCATTTTAAGCCACATTGTTTACTTACCAACTCTGAACCAATCCCACTGAAGGGCGGTTAAGTAAATTATCCGGCAGAAGATTAACTTCTCTCATTGTGTTAGCCAGCCGCACAGGAAGTTCCTTTCGTAGAAACATATATGAAGTTTTCTCACATGCATTATCTCTCCCTATTAAGACATGAAAAATGTTCCATGATTTTATAGTCTAACAGATGGAGAAATAAAGTGCTCCCATGGTAGCACGGTTACTACTGGTTGGAAAGAGAAAATTAAATAATCCTGCAGTCTCTAGTTGAATTTTTATCCTTTGAAATAGCAAGTTGAAGAAAATAATTTAATTAGCAGAAAAAAAGAACATTCATTACAAGAGGCAACCTTGAAAGCAGTTTTGTTTGTTTTTTTTTTTTTTTCTTAACACAAAAACGTTCCTAGCGTTACCAGCGGCAATATAAAAGTGACCTGGGATATAATCTGAACTTGTTTTCAAATAAATACCGTGGGAAAACTGCCAAGTACAAAAGTAACAGAACATGTAAATCCACTCCCGTTCATAGGGCTTTCCAGGAGGCAACGGATCCATTCATTTCACAAATATTCACCTACTGTGTGTGCCAACTGTTTCCTAAGATTTTCCTACAGTGTGTTTCTTCAGGGACCGTAGCTCTGCCCCTCTGGGAAGTAGCCACAGACCCCAGAGACCCTGTGATTCCAGAGGAGAGGCTCTGACTGAGACACAGGGCTGGCATGTGCCAGAGAAACATGCCAGAGAAACTATCTCCTGGGTGTAGTCAGAGGCAGAGGGATCTACTGTGCCACATCTCGACTCACTGTAACCATAAGGAAGGAGGTCAGTGCCTTCTGGAGGCTTCCCTGAACTGGCTGTACATAAAATTTACATAAACAAGATGCCATGAGAGGAAACATACCTGGCCACTTAAAAGAGGAAACCTGAGCTCCTTCCTCTGCTGTCATGTGGCAAGAAGAGTTCTAGCATCAGCCTGGCCTGCAACCCCCAGCCCTGCTGGAAACTCCATGGTGGCTGGTGGTGGAGGGCCTGATAGAAAAGGCATGAGCTTTGGAGACACAAATGTCCTCCAGCCCCAATTCCTCCATTTGCAGGTTGTGAAAACTTTGGTAAGCTTCACTTCTGAGTCTCAGCTGCCTTAATCTGTAAAACGGGGATAAAACTAGTTTGTGTAAGGACTAAATGTGATACCGTGCATGGAGGCTGACACGGAGCAAGTGTTGGACAAACACTGGTCCTCCTGGTCTCCGTGGTATTGAGGAGTCCATCCCATCTCCCTCGCCCTGCCTAGGCCTCTTTGCTGTTCCATATTCCCTGGAAGCTGCGCAGAAATGGGCAACATCGTGGCCAGGCCCAGAGAGAGATGAGCAGAGCTCATTTAACAATTTTCTCTACCAAACTCTCCTTATTCTTCTGTAGGTCATGAAGGCAACAAGTCAGAGATTCAGAAGTAAATCCAATTTTCTAACACTTCCAGTCACATTCTGGTTTATTCATTTGCTCTCCCTACCAAATAAAACTTGAAAAAAAGAACCTAGTCTAGAAAGTCATCTGCAGAACCTTTCTTCCCCACTCATCCTTGACCCACTTCTCCATTCTCAAAAAAGTTACAATAAAAGATGAAAGTCTGAAATAATCCATCCCTCATTTCCCTCATCCTAAGTGAGTATATGGAAGGCCTTTGGTAAATCTTTTAACTAATTGATGATTCACTTTTCTCCTTTGTACTTTCACTGTGATAAGGACCTTAATCCCCAAATACCCACTTCAGGTAAGAGGGGAAGGGGTGAAATGCCCCCGCAATGACCTTCCAACATCTATTCTATACACATTCATTTGGCCTTAGGCAATTAACATTTTAAATGACTCTGGTCTTTTTTTTTTTTTTAGACGGAGTATTGTTCTGTCGCCCAGGCTGGAGTGCAATGGCACGATCTCGACTCACTGTAACCTCTGCCTCCTGGGTTCAAGCGATTCTCCTGCCTCAGCCTCCCAAATAGCTGGGACTACAGGCGCCCACCACCACGCCTGGCTAATTTTTTGTATTTTTAGTAGAGACGGGGTTTCACCATGTTAGCCAGGATGGTCTCGATCTCCTGGCCTCGTGATCCACCCGCCTCGGCCTCCCAAAGTGCTAGGATTACAGGCGTGAGCCACCACATCCAACCAGCTCTGGTCATTTTGCTTCAAATAATATAGAGACAGTCCCCAACTTAAAACAGTTCAATTTATGATTTTTTTATTGTTTAATCTTCTGACTTTATGATGGGTTTATCTAATTATTAAGTGCTTTTTTGTTTTGAGACAGAGTTTCACTCTGTCACCCAGGTTGGAGTGCAGTGGCACGATCTCCACTCACTGCAACCTCCACCCACTGGGTTCAAGCGATTCTCGTGCCTCAGCCTCCCAAGTAGCTGGGATGACAGGCGCCCATCACAATGCTTGGCTAGTTCTTGTGTTTTCAGTAGAGATAGGGTTTCATCATGTTGGCCAGGCTGTTCTCGAACTCCTGACCTCAAGTGATCTACCCATCTTGGCCTCCCAAAGTGCTGGCATTACAGGCATGAGCCACCATGCCTGGCCAAGTGCATTTCTCAGTTACAATATTTTTGACTTATGATGTATTCATCAGGATGTAACCCCACTGTAAGTCAAGGAGCATCCGTATATTATTCCTAAAAGGTTCTGTATGAATATAACTTTAACTTTAAATGCACTAAAAATGCTGCTATTTATCACAGTGAATCTCATTATAAAATGAATTCCCTATTATCTAAGTTAAAATATAAGTCTAGCTTTTCACATGCCGGGAGAAATACTTTGCATCCTGGTTAAACAGAAAGGAAATTCTCTTTAAATCACAAAAGAAACATTGATGTTCTCACTGTGGGATGACAAAGACTCTCTCCTTTGACCAAACTTGAACCAGGTTCTCCTGGGTTTGCTTATTTGTTTGTTTGTTTTTGGAGACAGGGTCTCACTCTGTCACCCAGGTTGCAGTGCAGTGGCACAATCACGGTTTACTACAGCCTCAACCTCCTGGGCTCAAGTGATTCCCCCACCTCAGCCTCCCAGGTAGCTGGGACACCTGGCTAATTTTTGTCTTTTTAGTAAGGAGGGGTTTTGCCATGTTGCCCAGGCCGGTCTCGAACTCCTGGGCTCAAGCGATCCTCCCATCTCAGCCTCCCAAAGTGCTGGGATTACAGGCGTGAGCCAGCGCATCTGGCTCTGAGTCTTCTTTTTGACTAGGCCTCGACTTTGGGTTCTATCTTGACCTGCTTAGTCCAGTCTTACCAAAAATCCTGCTGAGTCATTTCAGTGAAAATCCCCTACCCTTGGTGTCTGATCCCCCTACCCTCGATATCTTATCACCCTGGCCTGCCTTCAACAAGAATCCCCTCCAACCTGGACTTTTCCTCTTAGTAACTTTCCACCCATTGACCCACACCCTGCTCCTTGGCTATAAATTTCCACTTGTCCTTGTTGCACTAGGAGTTCAGCCTGATCTCTCCCCACTACTGCAAAACTCCCACTATAGGGGTCCCTCTTGAATAAAGCCTTCCCTACCATCTTTAACAAGTATCAGATAATTTTTTTTCTTTTCTTTTTGTTTCCTTTTTTTTTTTTGGAGACAGGGTCTCACTCTGTCACCCAGGCTGGAGTGTGATGGTGCGATCTTGGCTCCGCCTCCTGGGTTCAAGCAATTCTCCCTGCCTCAGCCTCTGGAATAGCTGGGATTAGAGGCATCCACCACCACGCCCAGCTAATTTTTGTATTTTTAGTAGAGACAGGGTTTCACCATGTTGGCCAGGCTGGTCTTTAACTCCTGACCTCAGGTGATCTGCCCGCCTTGGCCTCTCAAACTGTTGGGATTACAGGCATGAGCCACCACGCCTAGCCGATTTTTTTTTTTTTTTTCTTTAACAGGAAAAAGGAAGTTCTGGAATAGGGAAGAAGTAGAAGAATTCTGGTGTTAAACTGAAACTGGGAGTATCAGTATGAACTAATAATTTTTTCACAATTACGAGTTTTTGGGGGTAATGAAAGTATACATGTTTAAATTTCCAAGTTGGCAGCCTGTTAGGAGCCACAGGATACAAGCACGTCGTGAGCAGTGAGAGCTGGCTGGCAGGCGTGAGGTGGCCGCAGTCAGGTTCTCATCTCTTCTCTGAAAGTTGCAGATCTAGATGGTTTCAGAATTTAAAGGTTTTCCAATTTTAGGAAGGTAAAAAGGAGTCTATACCATACATTGTACAATACAGAGTATTAGAGAGCCACAACATAGCTGCAGTGAAATACATGAACATCTCCAGTAAGTACGATAAAGACTATGTAATCAAGTCAGTTCAGGTCTGGTTTTGCTAGAAAATGAGTTCTGGCAGCAAATATATGAAAAAGAAATTCAATTTTCAGTTTTTTGGAGTTCAGGATTCAGAGAAAAGCCTATGGTCCTGTGGGCTGGTGATGACAAAGGTCAGGTGCTGAAGTTTGATTGGGGTTTGAATCTTGACTAGAGCATTCACAAGCTTCATGAGCAGGGGTAAGTTTCTTTACACTTCTAAACTTCATTGTAACCACCTATAAAATAAGAACAGTATCTACTTCACGGAGATTTGGTGAGGGTTAAAATGTGCTTAACATTTAAACCAGAGGCAGTGGCTCACGCATGTAATCCTAGCTACTTGGGAGGCTGAGATGGGCAGATCACTTGAGGCCGGGAGTTTGAGACCAGCCTGGGCAATGTAGCAAGACCCCCATCTCCATAAATAAAAATTTAATAAACCACAATATTTAACAGTCACATATTCTTAAAACTTAGAAAAGAGGCTAATAGAAATCACTAATGATGCTGATGATACTCAAACAGAATAGTCTGAGGCCATGGGATACACAATCGAATTGTCAGTTACTGCTTGGTCAGCCCTGAGAACCCATTCCCTGGGCTCATCTGATGATTCTGCAATAATTAAAACTCAATTACTAGGCATGGTCTAAGAGAACCAAATTTCAGGAAGCATTTTCTTCAAGCTTCCTTGGATTATCAGTCTGTTATAAAACTCATGTGGAAAGAAACTTTTATCTGTCTCTGTATCCCCCATAGCACATATTATAGTGCCTCGCCTATGGTAGCTTCTCAATGATTTATTCAAAGAATAGATCATGCTTTCAGAAGTTTGTTTTTTTCTTTGTTTGTTGTTGATTTTTTTTTTTTTTTTTTTGAGACAGAGTCTCGCTCTGTTGCCCAGGCTGAAGTGCAGTGGTGCGATCTTGGCTCACTGCAACCTCAGCCTCCCAGGTTCAAACGATTCTCTCCTGCCTCAGCCTCCCGAGTAGCTGGGATTACAGACGCCCATCACCACGCCCGGCTAATTTTTGTATTTTTAGTAGAGATGAGGTTTCACCATGTTGCACAGGCTGGTCTCCAACTCCTGACCTCAAGTGACCTGCCCACCTCGGCCTCCCAAAGTGCTGGGATTACAGGCGTGAGCCACCACACCTGGTCCAGAAGTTTGTGTTTTTTAAAAAGAGTAGTTGAAAAATCTCAGGTTTTGTCTCTTACATTCTACATGAAGTTTAGGGACAAATTATTTGTACTCAAATACCTTAATTACATATCAGCTTAAATAGGAGGATAAGTCTTTTTTAGTTAATTTGTTAGCCTAAAAATAAGTATGAAATGCCTCATTTTTATAATCTTTCTGTGCTTTCTTCATATACATTGAAAGTATCTTTCCTATGTATTAATGCCAGATACTCAGTTTAAATCAAAAGGTTCTAACAACCATTTTTTTTTTAATAATGAACTTAGCAAGAAAAACATTTTGGTTTTAAATGAATGTCCTTGTCAGAGGGTTCTGTTTTGATGAGTCTTCTGGTATATTGTGTATTTTCCAGTTCTGCTTTCCAATTATTTGACTTCATTTTTCCCCTACTTACTTGGCTTCTCCACATTACTTAATTTTGACTTTCTAGTTTTATTCTGCATTTCTCAATATACTTCATCTCATTCAAATTTACCAATTAAGTTTTTCCCTGGTATCAGTTCAAAGATGACAAAGGGAGCAGGTGAGGGGGCTTGGAAAATTCTGACTTAGTGGATGCAAACAGGTCATTAGACTCAAATACACTCATGTGCATTTCTGCTGTTTTTCTCTTAAGTTTGACGATCCTTTCATTCTCTTCTGTTTCTGGTTGCTTTGTTTGTTTGTTTGTTTGTTTGTTTGTTTGTGAGACAGAGTCTCACTCTGTTGCCCAGGCTGGACTGCAGTGGCGCAATCTCAGCTCACTGCAACCTCCACCTCCTGGGTTCAAGCGATTCTCCTGCCTCAGCCTCCTGAGTAGCTGGGATTACAGGCATGCACCACTACACCCGGCTAATTTTTGTATTTTTAGTAGAGACGGGGGTTTCACCATGTTGGCCAGGTTGGTCTCGAACTCCTGACCTCAGGTGATCCACCCGCCTCGGCTTCCCAAAGTTCTAGGATTACAGGCGTGAGCCACTGTGCCTGGCCTCTGTTTATTTTTTATACTTTGTCCTTTTATTGGGAAGCTGGAGACAATTACTGTATTTGCAAAAGGTATGATTTGCTTTGTCTAGAAAGGTCCCATACAGCTTCACATTCACCAAGACCTAGGATGAGTAGACACAGAAATACAAATGACTTTCAATTTAATGCAGGGCGCCTTCCCGATGGTTGGACCAGGAGGTAGCCAGGAGCATTTAGCTAGCCGCCTGAGAGCAGGAGCTCACAGACATATTTCTTTACACCTGGTTTCCGTAGTGGCTGATAACCCTGGCTTGGCTTTAATCCTCTTTTCGAGTAATTTACAGGCGGCAGAAAAAATAATTATTTCTTCAGTTAATCAAGTCACCTGATAATAAGAAACTTTTTCTTTTTTCTTTTTCTTTTTTCTTTTATTTACTTATTTATTTATTTTTTGAGATGGAGTTTCGCTCTTATTGCCCAGGCTGGAGTGCAATGGCGGGATCTCACCTCACTACCACCTCTGCCTCCTAGGTTCAAGCGATTGACAATAAGTACCTTTTAATTAAAGCAGAGGCTAAGGACATATTTTACACTGTCTTCAATCAACAGAGACCATGCCTCCTAAAATGTAGAGTCTCCTCTGTCTGGATTACTTGAAGGCTTTCTTTGTCCCTTGTTCAGCTTTAGCAGTTGGTGGGGGCTGGGGGGTCATTTGGGAGTGGCAATAATGAGATAAAGAGCAATACATGGAAAAATTACTCGCAAGGCACCAAAAAAACCCAACAGAATGATCCAGCTCATTCTGATAATTTTTATTAATATCATCAAATAAATGCTTTTCATTAATATCACCAACTAAATGTCTGAGTTGGCAATGTATTTTTCCCATTAACCATGTTAAAATTTGTAAAATATAACTGAGAACATATTATTTTAAGGTGAGCTCTTTTTAAAAAAATTTTCAACTTTCATTTTAGATACAGGGGGTGCATGCACAGGCTTGTTCCATGGGGATGTTGCACCCAGGTAGTGTGCACAGTACCCAACAGGTGGTTTTTCAACCCGCGCCCACTTCCCTCCCCTGTCTAGTAGTTTGCAGTGTCTGTTCTTCCCATGTTTATGTCCATGTGTGGAGGTGAGCTCTTCAACTTCTTTTCTCCAGTTGTAGTTATAAGATTTCAATCTGTTGAAAACACTGAATTTAAGAATAAGTCATTAAGTTTTGGATTTACTAGGGTTAAACAATGATTAATTGAATAGTCCTTCAGAAGAAACAACCTGACATGTGAATGGAGACCTACCAAATGATTGTGAATGTCCTTCAAAGAATCCCTTTTTTAAAAACTTAGTTTCTACTTTTAAAATGTTTGTTTTGCTTCATGAGCAGTCTCTCACTGTCTTAAGAGCTTAAGAGTTTTCCTTTGTTCAAGAAAATTTATTCCTGAATCTAAGAAGAGATCAAAATAGGTTACAGATTTCGAATCTGCCAAACTTGGGGCTGCCTCCACTCTAGGCCAGACCATGGTTTGGTTATTATTATTAATCACAGTGAGTCAGTTATGCCTGTAATCCCAGCACTTTGGGAGGCTGAGGCAAGAGGACTGCTTGAATACAAGAGCTCAAGACCAGCCCAGACAACAGAGGGAGACCCAGTCTCTACAAAAAATAAAAAATTAGCTGGGCATGGTGGTGCGTGACTATAGTTCCAGCTACTTGGGAGACTGAGGCAGGAGGATCTCTTGAGCTGGGAGGTCGAGGCTGCAGTGAGCTGTGATTGTGCCACTACACTCCAGCCTAAGTGACACAGTGAAACCCCATTTCAAAAAACCAAAAAAAGAGTAAGTCAGAACTTTAGAGACAAAGAGCCAAAGACTGGGGACTTCACACACACTTTATTCCCTATCAAATTCAATGCCTCCAAGCATCCAGATATTACATGACTTCTTTCAGCCCAATGTCCATATTATGACACTCACAGATGTTGTGAGTCAGGAATTTAGACAGAACGCAGAAGGGATGGCTTATCTGGGTCTCAGCTGGGAAAACTCGAAGGCTGCAGGTTGACTAGATCTTGGGTCTGGAAGCATCCGAAGGCCCCTTCACTCCTAAGTCTGATGCTTGGGCCAGATGACTTCGCAACTAGGATTGCACATCTGAGCAGCTTGGGGTGGCCTCTTCCTGGGCTCCCTCACATCATGGCAGCCTCGGGCTAGTTGGATCCTTCCATCACTTCAGTGAAAGACAGCAGCCGCATGGCCTTTTATGACCCAGGCTCAGAAGTCACACGGCTGGCCTATGTCTAACACAATCAATTAGGCTAAGTAGCCAGGGCCTGCCCAGACTTCAGAAGGAAATTTCGACTCCCGCTCCTGACAGAGGGGTGCCAAGGTCACACTGTAGAAAAGTATCCTCATGGCCATCTTTGGAAAATGTGATCTTCTCTAGGATGTTAATGGGGGGTTGTAGATGATTTATTGCTAAATTATATTTTAAAGCACTCTTCTATGGACAGTCAGGTTTTGTCTCAAGGTCAGAACAAAGGGTGGCCCTTCTGTCTACAGACTTTTAGTTCATTCTCCTGTTTGCACCCAGCCAGCCTTCCTGTCACTCCTGCCCGCTACTGGTCTACTGCGTTGCTGAGGTGGGAGTCTCCTGCCCCCCACTCTGGGCTCTGCAGCACTATGCTCAGCAGCCGCCTCTGCTGCAGTGCCTTCTGAGAGTGTTCTAGACCCGAGAGTTGTCCAATACAGGAACCGGCAGCCGTTACGAGAAATTTATTTTTTTTTCAGTTTTACTTTTTTGAGACAGTGTCTTGCTCTGTCGCCCAAGCTGGAGTGCAGTGGCATGATCCCAGCTCACTGCAACCTGCGCCTCCCAAGTTCCAGAGATTCTCCTACTTCAGCCTCCTGAATAGCTGGGATTACAGATGTGCGTCACCACGCCCGGCTAATTTTTGTATTTTTAGTAGACACAGGTTTTCACCATGTTGGCCAGGCTGGTCTCGAACTCCTGACCTCAGGTGATCCACCAGCCTAAGCTTCTCAAAGTGCTGGGATTACAGGCGTGAGCCACAGCGCCTGGCCCCATTAAGGGAAATTTAGATGGTCCATTTTATTTTTATATCAATGATGAATTCCCCAAGGGTAATAACTGTATCATGGTTATTAGGAGAATGCCCTTAAGCTGAGGACATACATACTTAAGTATCTAGGGGTAAAGAGGCATGATGTCTGCAATTTATTCTCAAATGCTTCAGCAAAAAAGCATAAAGCATGTGTATGTGGGGTGGGGGGAATAGGGAAAAATAAAGCAAATACGGCAAACTAACTAATAAAAATCTTCCTATAACTAGAATCGTTCTATTCTTTAAAAAAAAAATACAAAAATCTCATACAAAACATGCTACTATATGCAGAGCTTCCTAATGGGGTCTGATACCCGTGGTACCCTTCATGTAATGATTTTTGTTCTTCTGATAGGAAAAGGGGGTACCAAGGTGATTGGGACAGAGTTCTTAATCAAGGTAGTAGTCCCTTGATCCTCTCTCTTTAGAAATCCTGTTTGTCTGCTCTTTTGAAATATATATCTACACAGACTAGTGAGAAAACTGCTGCTCTGTATAACAAAGCCAAAGCAAGCTGTGAATGGATTTCTCTGTGGGCCCAGAAGTTGTGCCCTCCGCTAGGGCAATGCCCTCTGCCACTGCCTCGGTCACTGAGTTCTATGAGTTCTACGTCCTGTATCATGATTGCTCAAAAGATTGAAGAGTCCATTAGTACAATACCTAGTACATTGTAGGTATTCAATAAATATTTCCTGGCTGGGCACAGTGGCTCACACCTGCAATCCCAGTGGGAAGCCAAGGTGGGAGGATCACTTGAGCTCAGGTGTTCGAGACCAGCCTGGGCAACATGGCGAAACCCCATCTCTACTAAAAATACAAAAAAATTAGCCAGGTGTGGTGGCACGTGCCTGTATTCCCAGCTACTTGGGAGGCTGAGGCATGAGAATCGCTTGAACCTGGGAGGTGGGGGTTACAGTGAGCCAAGATCATGCCACTGCACTCCAGCCTGGACGACAGAGTGAGACTTTGTCTCAACAACAACAACAAAAATTTCCTGGTTGGGTGTGGTGGCTCACACCTGTAATCCCAAAGGGAGGCCAGGGTGGGAGGATCACTTGAACTCAAGAGTTCGAGACCAGCCTGGGGCATATGGTGAAACCCCATCTCTACAAAAAATACACAAATTAGCCAGATGTGGTGGTGTGCACCTGTAGTCCTGGGTACTCAGAGGCTGAGATGCAAGGATCACTTGAGCCCGGGAGGTCAAAGCTACAGGGAGCCAAGACTGCACCACTGCACTCCAGCCTAGGTGACAGAGTGAGAGCCTGTGTCACATACAAACACACACACAAAAAAAACCTCTGATCACAACTGAAAATTAAAACACCCAATAAGTTCAGTTACAAAGTTAACATAGCAAATAAAATTCAGGGGTTCAAGATAACATTTGCAGGTAATGGTAAATCCCTCTTACAGGTCAATTCATTCTATATATTTGGTTAAGGGTATTCAATCCTTAAGATCATGAGAAGAGCCAAAAGGGAGGTAGGAAGACAATAATACAGTGGCAGTAACAGTCAATATGGTGTGTCAGGCCAGAGAGTGGAAAAGAAGAGACATAATGTGTTCAGAACAGATGTCACAAATAAAGCTGTGACCAGCTAGAGCATGTGAGTAAAGCACTATGCAGCCAAAGCCGCCATGCATCCATATCAACCTAATTCCAGAAGGGAGTTTAGAATCTAGTCCTAATGGTAAATTGGTGAGTTACAGGATGCCTTGTCATGGAAGCAGGAACAGCTAATGGTCACACTGTACTCATATTTGAGGTTAACTGAGGCAAATTGTTTAGTTAGCCATCACAGTGATCAAAGGGAATCCAAAGCAAGTCATACTCAAAGTACAAAAGAGCTGAAAGTGCTATGTTTCTTGGAAAATGATCAGTTTTATACAGCTGAGACCTTCAGCCAACAAACTTGAAGATAATTAACATTCAAGGTTAAGAGCTCCCTACCCAGCTTTTATTCTTAGCAGAAAGCTGACTTCATCCAGGAAATGCTGTCACTAATTTCTCACAGTAAATTCATAACCAACATCTACCAAGCACCTATCATGTGCTATGCACTATGCCATACGTTCTCAGTGTCATCAATGCAACCACCCTATGATTAGCCACTAGCATTTCTATTTTGTAGATAAGGACACTGAAGTATAGTGGGATTAAGTGATTTGCCCAGGCTCACGCTGCTGGTAGGCACCAGAAATTAAGACTGGAGTACAAGTCTGCATATACTGCTTCTCATATTCCCAGAGATGATAATGCAGACTAACAAGTAGCGGTTTTCAGAAGTAGAATTATTTCATTGTAAGTAAGTGGAGTACGTATCAATCTGATAGTTCTGAAATAATAAAATTAGATAAGCATTAGATTATACCATTTCCTGATTGTGTAACACAATAAATTTAGACAAAACCTCAGCATTGCTAATAGAGGCTATATTTGCTATAAATAATTGCATTGGGGACAATGGTATACTATGTTAAACTGAAAAGAGCATAGGTTTAAAAGCTCAATCTTGCTTGTAATCCCAGCACTTTGACAGGCCAAGGTGGGCGGATTACTTGAGGTCAGGAGTTCAAGACCAGCCTGGACAACATGGTGAAACCCCATCTCTACTAAAAATACAAAAAAAATTAGCCAGGCGTGGTGACAGGTGCCTGTTATCCCAGATACTTAGGAGACTAAGGCAGGAGAATCACTCGAACCTGGAGGAGGAGTGAGCCAAGGAGGTTGCAGTGAGCCAAGATCACACCACGTACTCCAGCCTGGGCGACAGAGGAACACTCTGTCTTCGAAAAACAAACCAACCTACCTCACTCTACCTGAATTTTAACCACGGCTTTGCCCCTAACTTTGCTTAGGTAAGAGACTTAAACTATCTAAGCTTTACACTCTTCATCCAAAAAATGGAAACACTTACTTTATGTGGATGCGGTGAGAATTACAGCTAACTACTATTGTGTTTAGCAGAGAGTGGCACACAAATGTAAGTTCCCTTGGCCTCATAAAAAGAATAATTTCTCGTTCCCTTTGGAAGAGGTGGCCAAGATGGTATACCAACAACTAGCTGATGATTGGGACAGTCTCTTCCTTACATGGGGCTTCTACTTTCTCATGTGTAAAATTGGGAAAATTACGGATAATCTCCATATTAGTTTGTTCTCATGTGGCTAGAAAGAACTACCTGAGACTGGGTAATTTATGAAGGAAAGAGGTTTAATTGACTCACAGTTCCACATGGCTGGGGAGGCCTGAGGAAACTTACAATCATGGCAGAGGCGAAGGGGAAGCAAGCACATCTTCACATGGTGGCAGGATAGAGACAGCAAAGGGTGAAGTGCTATACACTTTTAAACAACCAGATCTCATGAGAACTCTCTCGTTATCATGAGAACAGCAAGGGGGTAAATCTGCCCCCATGATCCAATCACCTCCTACCAGGCCCCACCACCAACACTGAAGATCATAATTCAACATGAGATTTGGGTAGCGACACAGAGCCAAACCACATCAATCTCTAAGCTCAAGTTCCCAAAGAATTAGTCTAAGAGGCTAAGATTTTTGTTTGTCTCTCTATACAGTTATTTATCATACACTAACCTTGCCTACTAATGTAAATTCTAAGACAACTCTGGAGAGCAGTGCTAGGAGTAAACAGCCAAGGAAAAAAGGTGGAAGTCAAGAAAAAGGCGCTGGGCACGGTGGCTCACGCCTGTAATCTCACCACTTTGGGAGGCTGAGGTGGGCAGATCACGAGGTCAGGAGATCGGGACCATGGTGAAACCCCATCTCTACCAAAAATACAAAAAATTAGCCAGGTGAGGTGGCAGGCACCTGTAGTCCCAGCTACTCGGGAGGCTGAGACAGGAGAATGGCATGAACCCGGGAGACGGAGCTTACAGTGAGCCAAGATCACGCCACTGCACTCCAGCCTGGTCAACACAGGGAGACTCCGTCAAAAAAAAAAGAAAAAAAAAAGAAAAAAGAAAAAGGGTATGCACATTTACATTTTGTTCTTCTCTTCGTGATCTCCATCCAGAAAGCCTCCAACAACATTTCGGATAAAGGACAATTGGGTTAACAAACCTTACCTGTTCCCAGAAACCACCCTTATTTCAAAAACATTTAAGGGAGAGGTAGGGACAGCAGAAAAGATACCACAAAATCATATGATTCATCCTTCTGGCTAGCATATATAAATTTATGTATTTGTCCCAGCTTCTCATTTATCTATGAGCTCCTCAAAGGCAATGACTATGCCTTGGCAATTTCCCAGTGCTTCTTAGTTTCCATTTCATTCCAAATCCAGAACTTTCAACTAATGCTGATGGACTCCAGAATGACTTCAGTGTTAACCTTTGGCATCTCACGTACAGACTCTATCCCCTAAAGTGGTTCATAGCTCTTGGGCAAAAATTTCACCAGATCTAACACTGTGGTTTTAACTCTGGAGGACTATTGTTACACAATCGCCTGGGTAACCCAAAAGCACCAGCACCTAGACTCCTACCCGCAGCGATTGATTTAATTGGTTTACGTAGGGAGCAGGTGTCACTCATTTTAGGAGCTCCCCAGATGATTCTCATGAGCAGCCAGGCCTAAGAACCATGGACTAGCATCTAATCATAGAAAATTCAGTGAGGGTAAACAAATCAAAGAACTCAAGCCCAGACAATGGCTATTAAGCATCCCCAATTTTTTATTTACCCATGTACTGTTGTCTTTATTTTCAGCTTTGAGTTTTATTTCAGCCTCATAGGAAACTGACCACAAACATCTTTGTACTCTGTAAGAGACTTTTCAGTGTCAGCTCTCTTTTTTCCTTTTCACTTTTAGATGATCTTAAATGGGGAAGATAAAAACTAAACAAACTCGAGAAAGAAACGGCTGTGCTTCAGGATGTGGTAATGCTTGGGAGGCGGTGACAATGAACTCGATGGTCCTTTCCTCCAGTTTGTTTTGCTCACACACTGCGCCCAATCCCTCACTTACTTTCTCTGCTATAAAGAGGTGGTAAGACGATCAGGCAGGCAGACACGTGGCTCTACTATCTATTATATGTGTGAGTCATTTTCTTACCTGCTCAGAACTTCAGTTTCCTAATTGGTAAAATGGGCACGGCTGTTGGGAGAATGAGATGCTATCCTATTTTAGTTGGTAAGTACTCAGTAAGTGCTAGTAGAATCTACTGAATCTTTTTCAGGTGCCATATAAAGTCTTCTTTTTTTTTTTTTTTTTTTTTTTTTGAGACGGAGTCTCACTCCATCGCCCAGGCTGGACTGCAGTGGCGCGATCTTGGTTCACTGCAACCTCTGCCTCCCGGGTTCAAGCAATTCTCCTGCCTCAGCCTCCTGAGTAGCTAGAATTACAAGCAAGTGCCACCATGCCTGGCTAATTTTTTTTTGTATTTTATTAGAGATGGGGTTTCACCATGTTTGCCAGGCTGGTCTCAAACTCCTGATCTCATGTGATCTGCCTGCCTTGGCATCCCAAAGCGTTGGGATTATTATAGGCGTGAGTCACTGCACCTGGCCAAGAGTCCATTTTAATTTCCTTCTCCAATAGCTTCCCTGAAGTCAAGCTCAGGTCAAAGAAACAGGAATAGGAGTATGTAGGCCAGAGATAACAGGGTAGAGAATATGTAAGGAGCTCTAACAAAAGAAGCAGTACCCTGGCCATGAAGGGCAATTTCTAGAGAACAGGAGACTCCCTGAGACAAGCAGCTTCCTCCCAGAAGAGTCTATTACAAATAAAGTGCTCACACGAGCACATTACATGACCAATGCAGGAATAGTAATATAGCAATAACCACTTTGCTTTCTATTTAACTGCAGAATCAGGAGGAGAAATTAACCAAAGTTATACAAAATCCACAGGCAGGTATTAAGAAATATCTGCTAGCAAGTTTAAGGAAACATTATACCCTACTAGAACAGATCCAAGAAAAGGTTCAGATAGAAGCCTGAGTGTTCTCTGGTCTATGAAAATGTAACAATTGTGGGAAAATATATGTAAGTTACAAATTTCAAAAGGCCCTACTGTTTTCTGGCCAGCAACACATGGCGAAATATTTAACTTCATGGTGTGGGAAAATGTTAGAGAGATGATAATTTCTTCCCAACAGTGAGACTATTATATACTGACCTCCATGCCCTGGTAAGAGAGAAAGCAACACTGGTACAACTCAAATGGTTAAGTAGAATCATAGATCAAGTCCAAGAATGAAAATAAAATCACAACTGTTTAGGTGACCCTTAGGGAAATAACATACCACTGAGTTAGAACCCTAAGTATTCAATTAGCGGGAATATAAATGCTGACCTGTGCAAATGTAATAGTTTACTATAATTTTTGTGCCATTCATTATGACAAAAGGTATAATCTCAGAGTTAAGATGAGACAATGACCAAGAACGGGGTTCTCCTTGAGGGATATGAAGGACATCCACCATGGGTCACAATCAAACCTAGCTCTCCCATGAAGGCAAGTATAGTGGTAAACTAGCCTCCCTGCCATAAAAGCGAAATAGGCTAACTGAAGATACTTCAATGCTAGTTTTTCCTTTGTTTGTCTGTTTGTTTGTTTGAGACAGAGTCTCGTTCTGTCACAGGCTGGAGTACAGTGGCAAGATCTCGGCTCACTGCAATCTCCACCTCCCAGGTTCAAACAATTCTCCTGACTCAGCCTCCCGAGTAGCTGGGATAACAGATGTGAGCCACCACTCCCAGCTGATTTTTTGTTTTGTATTGTATTTTTTTAGTAGAGATGGGGTTTCACCATGTTGGCCAGACTGGTCTCGAACTCCTGACCTCAAGTGATTCGCCCACCTTGGCCTCCCAAAGTGCTGGGATTACAGGTGTGAGCCACCAAGTCCGGCCTCAATGCCAGTTTCAATGCCAAGTACATGACAAAGATGGAAACCCTAGAACACCATGTAACCCACCCACAGTTCCCTTAGCACACTTTTGATGATATGCTATTCAAGGGGTACAATGACTAATTTATCAAGAAGAATTAGTACACAAGAAAAGCAAAAATTATTTAAAGTGTAAAGTAATAAATAAGGAACTGCCCTCACCAAATTTCAACATAAATTACAAAGTTAAAATGTGATATTTAGTTAAAATCAGAAAAGTTGCCGTGTTGACTAGAACCCACAAATACAAACTACTCTGAGAGCTTAGCATATGATCAAAGAGAAACAGCCAAGATAAAAGAGAAACAGCCAAGTTTCAAGAGAAAAACTTGAGGTCTTAATAATTGTTGGGCAACTTCACAGTAGAACAGGGTAAAAACGAGTTAGCTACAAAGGCTCATCAGAAAATGGCAATGGATTCCAGAGAGATTTAATAACTACTTACAGACTCTGCTATAGGTGATAAATCTGACCATGATAAAAGCACTGTAAATGATATAGGTGATACTGACCATATGAAAACACAGACTGTGCACTAGATAAAAAGGAAACCAAGATACAATGTTAACACATGTAAATATATGGGCAAAGGCGGGAAGGGCTATCACAAAAAACAGATGAATTACCTATATTACAGGTAATATAGCAATTCTTTCCAAATGTCTTCAATTTTATACTTTGATAATTACTTTGCCAAAGGAAACGATACTTACACAGCACAATAGCTTACTATGCCAAATATACACAGGAATTTATGCAAATGATAAAATCTCCAGATTCTGGTTACAAAATGGCCAATAGCACTTTACACAGAACAAAAAGCAGACCAAAAAAAAAAACCCAAGCAAAGGAAAAAACACTTTTCATTCCTGTGTTACCTATGATGCAATTAAAATCATAAAACCTCATTTTGGCAGGGTTACAGAGAAACTGATACAGTTAAACTTTCCTGACAGCCCTGGATAAATTAAAGCTATAAAATGTCAAAGGTTTTCATATGGTAATTCCACTCTGAGACAGATATCTTATAGGTAAACCACCCGATTACCTGGAAAAGTCTTCACTACCCCAAAAGTCACACTCCAGATAGCCAAAGTTTATTGTTAATAGCATACAGGAGAAACAGAGCTTTACCATTTAAATGGACATTAAAACCAATCACTGCTCAGTTCTTTAAAGAGGGAACTGATTTGTCTTAGAACAGGGAACAACAAACTTTCTGTACAGGACCAGATAGTAAACATTTTTGGCTTTGTGGGCCATATAGTCTCTGTCAATACTCAATTCTGCTGTTGTGGATGGACAAAAGCCACAAACAATATGTGATGAATGAGCATGGCTGTGTTCCAGTAAAACTTTATTTACAAAAACAGGAGTTGTCAAAACCCACAGCGTGCAACACAAAGAATGAGCCCTAATGTAAACTATGGACTTTAGGTGATAATGATGGGTCAATGTTGGTTCATCAATTATAACAAATGTCCCACACTGGTGCAGGATACTGATGGTGGCAGAGACTGTGTTTGGGGGTGGGGAGGGGTTCTGTGGGCACTCTGTACTTCTGCTCAATTTTGCTGTAAACCTAAAACTGCCTTTCAGTATTTCTGGGGGATTGGTTCCAGGATACCCTTGGATATCAAAATCCATGGATACTCAAGTCCCTTACATAAAATGGCCTAGAGTATTTGCATATGACCTATGCACATCCTTCCATATACTTTAAATTATCTCTAGACTAGTTACAAGGCCTACACATCATTTCATTTACATGGATTCAACATAGTATTCAATAGGAGGCAAATTCAAATTTTGCTTTTTGGAATTTTGTGGAAGTTTTTTTCTGAATATTTTCTATCTGAGGTTAATTGAATCCATGGATATGGAACCCACAGATACGGAGGACAGACTGTACTTTTTAAAAAACAGTCTATTAATTAGAAAAAAAAAAAACAGCTGGCCAGCCCTCAGGCTATAGGTTGACATTCTTAGACCAGGGTATTCCTAAAATAAAAGGATTTGCCCAACTCTAAAATCAGATCACCATGGAAGTAAAATAATGGAATGCCTATATATATAAAGGAAAAGAAAAAGCAGTGATATTTTCAGATTCCATCCAGTAACAAAACCAAGGTTTCCCAAATCTTGCCAACAGTCTGATCAATTTTCCAAAAGCTTAATGGGAGGAAACCACCCAACTATCAATAGGCCAGTAACTGCAGCTGTCTCCACTTTCAAAAGCACACAAAACGTAAGTGCTACAAAGACAGTGAGGCCAGAGCTATGACTTTGGTGCCTGAGAGCTGCCCCAGAGCCAGGTAAACCACGTCATGTTAAAATGCAGCCTTATCAGATCTTAAAGGCCCAAAAAGCTCTCACTTCCTCCTCCTTTCCTTCCTTTCCTCCCTTCTTTCCTTCCGTTTCTACTTCCCTCCCTCCTTCTTTTTTTGAGACATGGTCTTGCTCTATCATCCAGGCTGGAGTGCAGTGACACGATCACAGCTCACTGCAGCCTCAACCTCCCAGGCTCAAGGGATCCTCCCACCTCAGCTTCCCATGTAGCCAGGACCACAGGGGTGCACCACTATGCCTGGCTAATTTTTTTCGTAGAGACAGGGGTCTCACTGTGTTGCCCGGGCTAGTCTCAAACTCCTGGACTCAAGTGATCCTCCTGCCTCAGCCTCCCAAAATGCTGGGATTACAGGCATTAGCCGCAGTGCCTGGACCAATTCTTTATTTAAATTTAAAAGCTGGTCAAGATGCAATAAGCCAAGTTAGATATCTTTACCCTCAACTAAATTTTTCTCTTCCCCTTTACTTTGGAATAGTTGGTTCCTTTCTCCAAACAGGTTGGTCTAATTCCTGGTGACACCTTGTAGTAGAAAAACTACTGCTTACAGGAAAAAAAAAAATCTGTCATTTACATATGTAAAGGTACAAAATAAACACACTCAGAAGCAGAACAAGATTGTTTTTCCCTTTTCCTAACATAATTTTTTAAAAAACCTTTTCATTTTCTCCAAGAACGCAATCACTGTTGTCCCCAGTGGTGATCAGACTTCGAGGAACAAAATGACTTAAAAAAACAAGACTTTGCAAAGGGAGTCATTTGGAACCAAAGTATCTCCAAAGTATCTTAAAATACTTTCTAAAGGAAAAGAAGATGGCTGGGCCCTTAAACTTTAAGAATAGTAAGAATGGGGAAACTGGCCGCTACCTTCTAAGAGCTAAAGGCTCTGAGGTTCACAGAGCCAGTGTGATTATGACAGAAATCAAAATATGAAGTTTTGTAAAAAGATGGCAGGCTGTCAGACAATCTGCTTTCTGATGGTTTTATTTGAGAGATGCTATATTTACATGTGGGGACACTATGGAAGTTTAAACTTGGCTGGGCACAGTGGCTCACATCTGTAATCCCAACACTTTGGAAGGCAGAGGCAGGTGGATCACCTGAAGTCAGGAGTTCGAGACCAGCCTGGCCAAGACAGTGAAACCCCATCTCTACTAAAAATACAAAAATTAGCCGGGTGTGGTGGCGCATGCCTGTAGTCCCAGGTACTCAGGAGGCTGAGGCACGAGAACTGCTTGAACCCAGTAGGCGGAGGTTGCAGTGAGCCGAGATGGCACCACTGCACTCCAGCCTGGGCGACACAGTGAGACTCCGCCTCAAAATAAATAAATAAAATAAATAAATAACCTTATATAACTGACTAAATGAAAGTGACATAATGTTTAATAACCTCAATATGGAGTCAGGCATGCCATCAGTAGTTGCCATTCATGTAGCACCCACTCTGCAAAGCAAGCTGAGCTGAGGAAGCTGTGAGAGGTTACAAAGAAGAGGTAAGTGCCTGTCCTTTGGAAAGAGACAATGAGGATGAAATCTAAGAAAAGGAGGTAGGAGCAAAATCTCTTTAATGCAAGTGTGGCTGTGCAAAAGTAACTGGAAAATCAAACAAATGGGAGGTCAGTCTGCAGGGAGGGGACAAAAGTGGTTAACACGGGAACCAGAAGCCGACAGGGCGAGACTGGAAGATGAAAAGCAAGTCCAAAAGAAAATGTGAATCATTTCCTACCAACTCATTCAACATTCAGAAGGTTCTATCTTTATGCCATAATAGTCCAACTTCTCCTTTTCTTATATAATTAAGAGAATTTTTAATTTATCACAACTGCTTAAGGGAAAGAGAACTCAAATTTGGGCAAATATAACAAGGAGCCACCATAATATTAACTGCCAGTGAAAAACAATAAATTGATCCAAAATTCCAGAGAGGTTTACAGAAAAAAAAATATGGAACAAGACATGTGAAAGTTATATTTAAGGAAATAAATTCAGGCCAGGGACAGTGACTCATGTCTGTAATCCCAGCACTTTGGGAGGCAGAGGCGGGTGGATCACCTGAGGTCAGGAGTTCGAGACCAGCCTGGGCAATATGGAAAAATACCATCTCTACTAAAAATACAAAAATTAGCCAGGTGTGACGGCACACGCCTGTAATCCCAGCTACTCGGGAGGCTGAGGCAGGAGAATTACCTGAACCTGTGAGGCAGAGGTTGCAATGAGCCAAGACCACGCCACTACTCCAACCTGGGCAACACAGCAAGACCCTGTCTCAAATAAGTAAGTAAGTAAGTAAATAAATAAATAAATAAATAAAAATAAATTCAATAAATGTTTATTCTGAACATTAAAATGTGATGTTTTCACTGCTCCCAATAAGGAATTAACATATATTTATCTGAAGCCACACTGTCCAATAGAAATATGTGAGCCAGGCCGGGCGCGGTGGCTCACGCCTATAATCCTAGCACTTTGGGAGGCTGAGGCGGGTGGATCACCTGAGGTCGAGAGTTCACGACCAGCCTGACCAACATGGAGAAACCCCGTCTCTACTAAAAATACAAAATTAGCTGGGCGTGGAGGCACATGCCTGTAATCCCAGCTACTTAGAGGCAGGAGAATTGCTTGAACCTGGGAGGCGGAGGTTGTGGTGAGCCAAGATTGCGCCATTGCACTCCAGCCTAGGCAACAAGAGTGAAACTCCGTCTCAAACAAACAAACAAAAGAAACATGTGAGCCATATATATAATTTAAAATGTCCTAGTAGCCACAACATAAAAAAGAAATAAAGTTTTTGATAATATTCCATTTAACCCAACATATCTAAAATATTACCATTTCAACATGCAATCAATATAAGATGTACTGATATTTTACGATTTTTACATTAAGTCTTTGAAATCCAGTGTGTATTTTATACTGAAAGCACATCTCAATTCAGAGGCTAAATTTCTATCAAAAATAATTGACCTATAAAGAGATTTCATAAAATTTACAGGTGATAAAGTGGGTTTACATATCCAAAATATTCCACACAGATGTAAAAATTAACTGAATCAAGTATCCGTTTTAAATGTAAATTGAGTCAATTCAGTTTTTCGACCACATTTCAAGTGCTCAAAGGTCTCAGAGCTGACAGGTGGTGACCCATATGGGACAAAGGTCTATAGAAATAAAGTAATAACTATAAAGATAACCACTAGAACCAAAAATTCAAGCCTAGCTATTTATTAAAATAAATATGGCAAAACAAAGCAAATATATAACATAGGAAAACTGAGGTATTAAAAACAGAAAGCAACAGAACATTACAAATGCTAACCATTACAGATGACAGATCTATCATATCAGTAAGTATAAATAGGTTAAACTTACCGCATGAAAAAGATTCATTCACAAAGCAAAACCCAACTTTACACTACATTTAGAGACATATTTAGAGCAAAGTAATTCAGAAAAACTGAAAATAAAAGGATGGCAATGCCATCCCAGGAAATATAAACAAGAAAATAGGGAACTAGATCTCAATGTCAAATAAGGATGAATCCAGGCCAAAAAGCCTTCACCTAGTAAAAGGGCAGCACTCTAATGCTAATGGGCCTATCTCACAACGAGGACATGAGTTAATAAGCATCAAACATAACACTGATAGTCATAAAGCAAAAACTATAGGAGCTATATGGAGAAAGAGAATCATTACTAGGAGGCTTTAACTTCTCTTGTGTTTGATCCATGACAAATCAGGTGGATAAAAAAAGTAAAGTTACACAAAACCTAAATTACATCATATTACAGAGCTGATATATCACACTCTGCAACCTGAGAAGAGAGTATAACCTTCTTTTTGCTGCCCAAAGAACACTCACAGAAACCAAC
Organism: Mandrillus leucophaeus; assembly: GCF_000951045.1. Classification (NCBI taxonomy): domain Eukaryota; kingdom Metazoa; phylum Chordata; class Mammalia; order Primates; family Cercopithecidae; genus Mandrillus; species Mandrillus leucophaeus. Next base: position 520,864 of record NW_012103377.1, read on the forward strand.
CATATAATGAGCTTCAAAGTTAACATCAATAAATTAGAGAATAATTCAGACAACATTCTGTAATCACAATGCAACAAAACTGGACATAAATAAAATTAAAATACAGAATGCATCTTCACTGGAAATTTTTAAACTCCCTCAAACAACTCTTCATTCATAGGAAAATAAAAACCTGAAGATGCAGAAGAGCTAAGAGAAAAAGGACCAAATACACACACATCAGCTGCTAAAGCAGTGCTCAGAGGAATAACTAACCTTAAACACTGAAATAAACAAAACAAAGAAGAAAGCATTTAATTTTATTTTCTTATACTTTAAGTTCTGGGGTACATGTGCAGAACATACAGGTTTGTTACATAGGTATACACATGCCATGGTGGTTTGCTGCACCCATCAACTTGTCATCTACATTAGGTATTTCTCCTAATGCTATCCCTCCTCTACCCGCCAACCTCCTGACAGGCCCTGGTGTGTGATGTTCCCCTCCCTGTGTCAATGTGTTCTCATTGTTCAACTCCCACTTGTGAGTGAGAACAGAAAGCATCTAATTTTTAAAAGAGCAAAATAAACCTGAGATCAGAGGGAATTATTAAAGTTAAATCAGACAATAAACTAGATAACAAAAGTCATAAAACTAATAAATCCAACCAAATAAAAAACAACTAACTTAAGAAGAAGGGGGGACAAATGTCACAGGGAAAAGTAAGACTGTTCAATGACAACTATCTCAGCTATCCAAACTGACTTAAAAACCTCAATGAGTAGGATAATTTTCTTTATTTTCTTTTTTTTTTTTTTTTTTTTTGAGATGCAATTTTACTCTTGTCACCCAGGCTGGAGTGCAAGGGCATGATCTTGGCTCACTACAACCTCCGCCTCCTGGGTTCAAGCAATTCTCCTGCCTCAGCCTCCCCAGTAGCTGGGATTACAGGTGTCCACCACTATGCCCAGCTAATTTTTGTATTTTTAGTAGAGATGGGGTTTCACCATGTTGGCCAGGCTGGTCTCAAACTCCCGACCTCATGTGATCCACCTGCCTTGGCCTCCCAAAGTGCTGGGATTACAGGCGTGAGCCACCGAGCCTGACCAAGTAGGATAATTTTCAAGAAAAATATATCAAAATGGACTCTAGAAGAGACAGAAAATCTACAGAGATCAATAACACAGAATAGAGAAAGCTGTCAGAGAGCAAAATTCCCCAAAACATACAGGTTTAAACACTTTCATATGAAGTTCTACCAAATCTTTAAAAAACAGATAATTCAAAAGATAAATTAGTCTTAGCATAGAAAAAGAAAAAAATTTATCTTCTTGAAAACAAAAATTTATCTTTTTGAAACAACCATGACATTGATAAGAAAATCTAACAGACCACACATACAACATCTACAGAAAAACAGCACATGGATATCAATAAAACAAACCCAGGAGTTCATCATTCTATTCTCTCTACTTCTGTAAATGTTTAAGGTCTAGAGATCTATTGCACAACATGAAGAATATATAATAGATAATAAAATTGTACTGTATATGGGATTCATGCTAAATGAGTAGATTTTAGCTGACCTTGCCACAAAAATAAAAAAGGGTGACTAAGTGAGATGATAGATATGTTCATTTGTTTCACTGTAGTAACCTTTTAACTATATGTATCCCATAACATCATGTTGTATACCTTAATTATACACAATAAAATTTATGTATGTATTTACCTATACATGTGCATCCCCCAGGCTGGAGTGCAGTGGCACAAACACAGTTCACTGCAGCTTCAATCTGGGCTCAAGCCATCCTCCTGTCTCAGCCTCCTGAGTAGCTAAGACCCCAGGTGTGTGACACCACCACTCCTGGCTAATTTTTTTTTTTAAGAGACAGGATCTCGCTATGTTGCCCAGGGCTGACCTCAAACTCCCGATCTCAAGCCATCGTCTGTCTTGGCCTCTCAAAGCACTGGAATTACAGGCACCCGCCTAAGTTTTTTTTTTTTAATTCCATAATAAAAAACTAAAATAAAGACATCTTTAATCAAGGAGAAAAAAATTCTATCTAGATATACCATTTTTTTTTACCAATCAAAAGTTTGACAATAATGTGGTGAAGGCATAGGAAGATAGGTACTCTCAGAAACTTCTAGCGAGGGGGAAAACAGACAACCTTTATGGAAAGCAATTGACAATGTTCGTCAAAATTACAAATGCACATACCTGCTGATGTAGCAATCTCACGTTTAGGAATCTGTCCTATATATACACCCGGACATGCATGAAATGACAATGCGTATATTAATTCACTGGAGGGCAGGTTGCCATAGCAAAGACTAGAAACAACCTATTAATTGTAGCCATCAATAGGGAAAGTTGGCTAATAAATTCTAGTACATTCATATAACCAAATTCTCAGAAGACATAAAAAGGAAAAACAAAGTTCTGCAGGTACAGATATACAAAGGTCTGTTTCTAAGGTATTAAGATCAAAAAACAAGGTACAGACAAAGGTATAAACTGTCATTTATGCAAAAAAGGGGAGGCCAGTGGGCACAAGTGGGAAGTAGGCTTTTCTGTGTCCTTTTGCACCTTCTGAATTTGGAACCATGTGACTGTAATCTTAGGCCCAAAATAAAAATCTCATTTTTAAAAATGCCACCATTTGGAATGTACTATTGCCATTATGAATTAAAAATCCATTTAGAACACTTGTTATTCTTGCTATATTTGCTAACTGTGTGGCAGGCTATATTTCAAGTCAAGATGGAGTTCAAGAAACTTTCATTATTTTAAAAAGCATAGAGAAAAATACTGCACATAGATGAAAGGGGGCCAGTAGATCAGACAGATCATCTGATTAATGATGCTTAACCCTGGATATGCTTTAGAATGACAGGGGGATCTCCTAAAAATACCAATGTTCTGCTCTCCACCCCTAGCACCCCCAGATCATTTACAACAAAAATTCAGAGTATGAGGCCCTGGCCTGAAAACCACTCAAGTAAACGCTTCCAAACAGTGATTCAACAGAAGTCCAGGGGACATTTTGCTCCCCCAGGGGACATTTGGCAATGACTGGAGACATGTTTGGTTGTCACGACTTGGAGTGGGAGGTGCTCATGGCATCTAGTGGGTAGAGGCCTGGGATGTAGCTCAACTTCCCACAGTGCACAAGACAGTTCCTACCAAAATTACCTGGCCTGAAATGGCAAGAGTGCTGAGGCTCAGGAGCCCCTGCTTTAAAATAAAATCACTGCTTCTGAAGTAACAACCAGTTTTAGCCTCCACTTTTGAACACGGGAAATAATCTCACTTACTGATGTGTGGTACATTCCCATAAGAAAGCCTATTTACCAAGGTTGTAACAAATTGTGTATATCCTATGTATCTCCTTTCTCTGGTCCCTGTCTAGTTACTCTAGTCAAAATGTATGTCCCATTTGTAAAGTACTCATGGAGAAAGGCGTAAAGTTCATAAACTAGTAGCCTGTGGGCCAACTTGATCCATCCATCTATTTTGTTTATGCCAAAGTTCTCTTGAAATATACTGAATTGGTGCCAATCAGCTGCCCCTTTGGAGCTAGCCATATACCAGGGATTTGTCACAGTCCTCCACTCGTTGGCTTCATTCACTTATCCACTGCCCGCTACCTGGTGCTTTCAGCGTCTGAGTTGGCCCTCTCCTGCAGTTTTCTCTAATCATACAGGGGCATGAAGCCTCTTCACTCCTCCTCTCTCCTTACCTTAAAAATATCCCACACCCATTCTGAATTCTCCAACTCCCACATCACTTGCCAAAATAGAACTGCTATGAAGAGACAGAACTAAGAGAAAAGTAGAAGTAGAGATGGACTTTTTGCAACAACTCCCTTCTTTTAGTTGTCCTGTCATTAAAGATAGGCTGATTAGAACCTGATACATCTCTGGGTGTTACAAACTAGTCTTGTCACTTCTAGCAAATTCCACTACAACTATATCTAGCACTTGAAGGAAACCCTTAAGTTATTATGCTTCTCTCATGACCTTAGTGAATCCCTCCACCCCTCCCAAAATAGATCAGAAGACTTTTATAGGAAATATCTATCAAAAGATTTGGTAGTTTTCTTTTAGAAAGTTCATGCCTTCTCCTTTGAAATCACAATCGTAGAGTGGTGAGCTGTGCTTTTAAAGATCGCCTGATACAATCTACTCATTTTATTAATGAGGAAAATGAACCCCAAGTGAGGTTTGGCCATTTAGTCAAGGGCACATTCTGAGCTAGTGGCAGAGCCAGAATTAGAACATTTGTTTCCAGATACTGGCCCCACAGGTTTTCCATGATAACAATATCCTCCACTGTGGTTTTCCTACTCACATAACATCCTTGCCAAAATACCTATTAACACGGGTAGACACTAGCTGCTATGGAAATCAACTAACCAAAATTTTGGCTGGCTATTGGAGCTATCACTTAAACTTTGAGGGTGGAAAGAACTGGGCGTTTCTGGATTCCTTTTGTTCCTTTTATTGTGAATTATCCTGTCTCAGTTTATACTAATGAAAGGCTGATACCTTCAGAATCTTCCCTAAACCTAAAAGATGGAAAACGTGCCTATATTTATAGCAACAGCAACACTTTCTAAACTCCAAAGTCAGAAACTGCCTCAAACCTCTACAGTTCTCAAGACGGTAAGTAAAACTACCAACAGCTTTTGGGAGTGAAGTTTTAAGACACAAAGATCAATGTCTCATTGAACTTTGACTTTCATCATCATTCTCTGGCAAATTGGTTTCCAAAATTTTAATTTGGTCTCAACTTTAACCTATTCCTCTCTTCCTATCCTAGCTTTTCAAAAAAAAAAGTATGGACATCACTTTTTGCATATCAGGTCTTCCTCAAATGTTCTACCTCCTTGGCACTTTAGTTTTTATGCCCAACTGACACTATCACTGACACCCTTGACATTTACACAAAATTCATTAAATTAACAGACACCCCACAATTTCCCCTCGAGAGCTTAGAACATCTTTGCTGCTGGATTTATTTTCCTTCAGGGATGCTGAGTTCCATTCTGATACCTCAATGCATACGTTTTACTTTTAGGTGTTTCACAACCAGCTCCTTCGTTTTCTGGGGAAACATGATCCAGTTAACAGAAGGTGGTGGAATCTATTCCCATCTCAGCTAGGCCTGAGGCAGGCTGGGAACCCGGATCTTCTTTGGTCCCACCTCAATCCGTGAAAGCCGCCCACCAGCCCACCGGACGGGGAAATGTGGGTGGGACACCAATGGAGAAGAGAAACGAAAGGTGCTGGCACTAAAGCCAGAGTTGTATTAGACCCTGCTCTGATGCTACGAACCCAAGCGTCCGCTCTTCCCAAGCATCTAAGGCGTCTGCAGTGCAGGCCTCTAACTGCTTTAACATAACCTGATGAAGACAACAGTTCGAGTCCTGCCACTCCAGCCACACAGCAACACCTTAGAGCAGAAAAGGGAAAAAATGCCGTTGCATAATTTATTCAACTTCAAGGTATTTCTAAACAGCTCTTACCCAACCAAAAAAAAAAAAAATCTAAAAATAAAAACATTAAAAAGCCACCCACGTCTCGTTCTGAAGTTTTAAGGGCTGTGAGGTTTGTGTCAAGTAGATGTGAAGCTAACGATGGCAGGTTTGGGGAGTCTCGCCTGCGATGAGGGTCCTGCAATGAGACGCCGTTTCTGTGTCTCTGGGTAAGTCTCAGGCTGGGTGCGAGGGGGCCAGGCCCTGCCCCTCCACGCCCCGAAATCCGAGCCTCAGGAGAGCCCCCTGGATATCCCCTAGCCCCGCCTGCGGTTCCCACGGACTTTACCCCGAAGCTGCGGAGATCTGAGGTGGCAGCCTGAATGGCGGCGGCCCCGGGCCCATGGGAACCCTTGGCCCCGTACTCACCGAAGTCCAGGAACTGTTTGATGGAGAGCGGCGACGGCGAGAAGCGCGAGTAGCGCTCGATCTGCTTGGGCACCGGCTGCTTCAGCAGCCACCGGAACAGCCGCATCCTCGCCGAGGCGGCGCACAGACCCGCCTAGACGCCCGGGGGGCCGCAAGGGCTGGCGCAACCAAGCCGCACGGATAAGGCACGTTTGCTAAGCGCGCACCCCGACCTCGATCTCGGCCTCGGTGCCGCCGGTGCAGCCGCCGCAGCAGCAGCAACAGCTCCCGGACCGCGGCCGGCCGCCCGCGGCTTCCCTAAGCTCCGCCTCGCTGGGCGGAGTCGGTTGCTGCACGTACGCGGCGCGCGAGGGGCGGCGAAGAGCGCGAGGGGCACGCGGCCGCGCGCGCCCTCCACTGATTGGCCGCCGGCGCCTCTGTGACGTTTCTTTTTTTGTCCCGGCGCGGCGCCAGAGTCCCAGCTCTCTGGCTCGTGGAACTCAGCCCAGCCCTGCAAGTGCAGCCGCTCTCGGCTCCGCCCCTGGCTGAGTTCTCCACTGGCGAAAGGTAGCCGAGGTGCCCGCGGACTGGGAAGAGGCCGGGAGACCGGAATCCGATCCTCCGAGCTGCTCAAGACCCTTCTCAACCGCAGGCGCCTTTTCAGGGAGGAGGACTTGCAGTTCACTGCCTCTTGACACTTAGATTTTACGGCCTAACTAGACTGACTCTGTTTCATGGCCCAGCCCCACCCCCACCTCCCTGCCTCACTCCGGAGAGAACACCTTTGGGACACCTTTGGACTGGATTGTTAGGTCGCTGATTCTCTTTTTCGTGGCTCCTTGCCCCTCCTTCCCTCACAAGATTAAGTCACTAATTGCATTTCATGTCCCCCCCCACCACCGTTGGACGGGATCCATTGTGAGGTCAAGGGTCACTAGCATCCCCTACCTCCCCAGTGCCAGTGGACAGGATAATTGCAAGGTCACTGACTCTGTTTCATACCTCCCCCCACTACTACCATTGGAAAGGATCAAATGTAAGGTCACTGACACTTTCTTTCATACGCCTTCTCTACACCACCACCATAGGACAGCTCCCTTCACGCTTCACCACCACTTTTGGACAGGAGTCTGTGCTTACACAGTGTTGGGTATTGTTTATCTCAAGTGAACTTGAGAGCCTGGCATGGTGGCATGCACCTATAGTCCCAACGACCCTGCAGGTAGAGGTGGGAGGATCACGTGAGCCCAGAAGTTCAAGATCTGCCTAGGCAACATACCCAAACCCCCCTCTCAAAAAAAAAAAAAAGTGAACTTGAACTCAGGGCTCAGTATATGAAATTGTTATTTCCTATTATGAGTGAATAAACTACCGCTTACTTTAGCCATTTCCACCAAACCTTGTTTTTTTTTTTGTTTTTTTTGTTTGTTTGTTTTTTTGCAATGTGTAAATATAAACATATGTAACTAAAAGGACAGGAAGAATGTTCTTTAAGGAAAGGTACAAATGTAACTGGAAACCACTCCTCGGGTCTCTGATTGGATTAGTTTTCTCACTGTATGAGATTATTGGTGGGTAGCTATTTAGCTTTTGTGCCCTCAGTGGATGTTTATGCAACCAATTCTTTGCTTAATAAAATAGTTGCATCTCTACTCTGAATGCAAAGAAAAGTAACATACACAGTAAAAGACATCAGCCGGGCGCAGAGGCTCACGCCCTGTAATCCCAACACTTTGGGAGGCGAAGGTGGGCGGATCATGAGGTCAGGAAATTTGAGACCATCCTGGCTAACATGGTGAAACCCCAGCTCTACTAAAAGTATGAAAAATTAGCCGGACGTGGTGGCGGGCCCCTGTAGCCCCAGCTACTCGGGAGGCTGAGGCAGGAGAATGGCGTGAACCAGGGAGGCGGAGCTTGCAGTGAGCCGAGATTGTGCCACTGCACTCCAGCCTGGGTGACAGAGCAAGATTCTGTCTCAAAAAAAAAAAAAAAAAAAAAAAGACATCCAGTGGTCTTCTAGACTTCTGGATTTTCAAGAACATCTTGGTCATCTTGGTAGTCGTATGTAGACTACCATGTCTTTTCCATTCAAATTAAATCAAAGCATTAAAAAAGACATACTAACAACTTCTTTAACCAGGAGCTTTACCAGAAGAGCTAAGTAATCCAGTTGGTGTGCATGGGCAGACAAAGAGAAGACCAGTGGCCTGTGGTTCCTAAAGTGCCTCTCAGGGGCTACCTGGAAGCGGAGCGGTAATTGGTGGCAGTCGTCAGTGAGCAGGAAGAAGCTGGATACTTGTTGAGAGGGAGATTTTCTCAGCCGAAGCAACACAGCGCTGATCTTTCTGAGCTTGCAAATCGCTTGTTTCACTTCTTCCTTTTCCACTGCACAAAATGCTACTTAAAATCCATTCTGTTGATTTGATTATTTAAACTTTCATGTGCCTAATTTTATTTCTGCTTCTCCAAAAGGTGACAAAGTCCTAGAAGTTGGGAACAATATGAAAGAGCCCGATATAATGTAAAATGTGCTCAGACGAGGCTAAGGTCACCTAGCCTGTCTGCGTTGTGGATATTTTTATGTCAGATTAAGATACCTGATTAATCTCCCTGGCATTTGTGACAGTCAAATGAAATAAACCATATGTAATATAAATACAAGGTACTGTACCTCTTGTGTACAGCAATGCATGTATTTTTACCTAATACTTTCATGATAACTTGCAGAGGCCAGAAGTGACACCAGTGTGTTGATAAATAGATCTTGATGAACTTTTTTCAACTCCTTGTACACACCAAGGTCTTGTGCAGACCCCACTCCCAGTGGCTCTCAAAAGTGAAATCCCTGGACCTGCGGCAGCAGCATCACCTGAGAACTTGTTAGAAATGCAAACTCTTGGGGCAGGCGCAGTGGTTCACCCCCGTCTAATCCTAGCACTTTGGGAGGCAGAGGTGGGCAGGTGGCTTGAGCTCAGGAGTTGGAGACCAGCCTGGGCAACATGGCAAAACGCCGTCTCTACTAAAAATACAAAAATATTAGCAGGGCATGGTGGTGTGCTCCTATAGTCCTAGCTGCTTGGAGGGCTGAGATGGGAGGATAGCTTGAGCTCAGGAAGTGGAGGCTGCAGTGAGCCAAGATTGCACCACTGCAAACCAGCCTGGGTGACAAAGTGAGATCCAGTCTCCAAAAAAAAAAAAAAAGAGGCTAGGCATGGTGGCTCCCACCTGTAATCCCAGCACTTTGGGAGTCCAAGGCGGGCGGATCACGAGGTCAGAAGATCGAGACCAGCTTGGCTAACACGGTGAAAACACGTCTCTACCAAAAATACAAAAGTTAGCCGGGCGTGGTGGTGCACACCTGTAATCCCAGCTACTTGGGAGGCTGAGGCAGGAGAATTGCTTAAACCCTGGAGGCAGTGGTTGCAGTGAGCCGAGATTGCACCATTGCACTCCATCCTGGGCCACAAAGCAAGACTCTGTCTCAAAAATAAAAAATAAAAAAAAGGAAAAGATCAGATCAGGCCAGGCACAGTAGCTCTTGCCTGTAATCCCAGCACTTTGGGAGACCGAGGCAGGTGGATCGCCTGAGGTCGGGAGTTCGAGACCAGCCTGACCAAGATGGAGAAACCCCATCTCTACTAAAAATACAAAATTAGCAGGGTGTGGTGACACATGCCTGTAATGCCAGCTACTAGGGAGGCTGAGGCAGGAGAATTGCTTGAACCCAGGAGGTAGAGGTTGCAGTGAGCCAAGATTGCACCATTGCACTCCAGACTGAGCAGCAAGAGTGAAACTCTGTCTCAAAAAAAAAAAAAAAAAAAAAAAAACAAGAAAAAAAAAAAGAAATGCAAACTCTTGGATGGCACTGCAGCCCTACTGAAGCAGATCTGCATTTTAGCAAGCAATGAGGGTCTTAAAGATATGGCCACAAATTATTTGATACTCCTCAAGAGATGGAGCTTAATTCCTCTCCACTTGAATGTGGGTTAGACTTAGCTCATGCTTCTAACAAAGAAGAGTGTGGCCAGAAGTGATGAGATCTCATTTCAGAGACTGGGGTCCTACAAAATACCTGATCAGTACTCCTCAAAACTATCAAGGGCATTCAAAACAAGGAAAGCCTGAGAAACTGTCACAGCCAAGAAGAGCCTAAGGAGATATGACAACTAAATATAATGTACTATCCTGGTTGGGATTCTGGAACAGAAAAAAAGGATATTAGTAATGATAAATGTTTGCGGTGATGGATATGCTAATCATCCTGATTTGACCACTCTACATTGTATGTATCAAAATGTCACTATATACACCATAAATATGTACAATTATTATGTGTCATTTAAAACATTTTTAAAGGATATTAGAATAGGGAGAGATTTGTTAAAGGATACAAAATTATAGCTATACAGGAGGAATAAGTTCTAGTGTTCTATAGCACTGTAGGGTGACTATAGTTAAAACAATGTATTATATAGTTTCAAATAGTTAGAAGGAGAATATTGAAGTTCCCAACACAAGGAAATGGTAAATGTCTGAGATGATGAATATGCTAATTACCCTGATCTGATCACTGTGTAACCTCATGAATATGTACAATTATTATTTGTCATTTAAAAATATAACTAGAAATTTTAAAAATAGGTCAGACGCGGTGGCTCATGCCTGTAATCCCAACACTTTGGGATGCTGAGGCAGGTGGATCACCTGAGGTCAGGAGTTCGAGACCAGCCTGGCCAACATGGTGAAACCCAGTCTCTACTAAAGATAAAAAAAATTAGCCAGTCATGATGGTGGGTGCCTGTAATCCCAGGTACTTGGGAGGCTGAGGCAGTAGAATCGCTTGAACCCTGGAGGCAGAGGTTGCAGTAAGCCGAGATCACGCTATTGCACTCTAGCCTGGGCAACAGAGTGACACTCCATCTCAAAAAAAAAAAAAAAAAAAAGAAATTTAAAAAATAAGGTAAATATAGGCAATCATTCTAGCTAAAAGGAATAAAATATTCTAAAATAAATGGACAAAGGGATATTAGGTAAAACTAAGGCATTCTGAATAAAGTATAGACTATTGGTTCATGAATTATAGCAAATGTACTGTACTAATGCTCCCTGCCTCCCTACCTCTCTCCCTCCCCCCATCTCTCTCTCTGTCTCTGTCTCTCTCTCTTTCCTATGATCCTCCCCCTGTGGAACCTTGAGATGACAAAGCTCTAGCCAACACCTTGATTGACACCTCATTGTAATCTTGAGAGAGACCCTGAGTCAGAACCACTCAACTAAGCAGCTCCTGGGCTCCTGACCCCCAGAAATCCTCAGTTTGTTGTAATAAGTGTTTGTGGTTTCCAACTGCTAAGTTTCTGGATAATTCGTTATGCAGCAACAGTTAACTAATATGCAAGCCCTCCAGGTAATTTTTTTTTTTTTCTTTGAGACAGACTCTCACTCTGTCACCCAGGCTGGAGTGCAGTGGCATGATCTTGGCTCATTGAAACCTCTGTCTCCTGGGTTCAAGCAATTCTCGTGCCTCAGCCTTCTGAGTAGCTGGGATTACAGGTGCGCACCACGACGCCTAGCTAATTTTTTGTATTTTTAGTAGAGACGGGGTTTCGCCATGTTGCCCAGGCTGGTCTTGAACTCCTGAACTCAGGCAATCTGCCCACCTCCACCTCCCAAAATGCTAGGATTACAGGCATGAGGCACCGCGCCCGGCCACCTGCGGGTAATTCTGATGCACCTCAGGTGTGAAAATCACTGTCCTCCCCTAACCCTCTCTAACCTAACTCCCTATTCTCTCCAGCTAATGCCTCAGATCTCAGTGTAATCATCACTTAAACATAAAGGGAGGCCTTCCCTGACCATAAAGTCAATTCCTTCTCCTTGCCATATATTTTCTCGATTCTCTCTACTTCCCACTGTAACTCTCCACTTTGTTATAGTTTGATCAATGCCTGTCTTCTACACTAGACTTAAACCTTGGCAGGGCTGGGACCAAGTCTTGTATACTCACTGCTTCATCCCCAGTGCCCAGCATAACTAACAGTCACTGTTCAGGTTCACAACAAACATGTATTAAATACATAAAAATCAACAAAAATAACAACCAAACCTATCCCAAATCGCATTCCTTCTCAACAGCTGCTATAGAACACTAGAACTAGGCAAGGGTAGTTTTCTGGGTAATTTAATAATGGACACTTTATTAAATCGTAATATGATACAGCCAAAATCCAAAGTAGAGTGGAATAGATGAGAAAAAAAGATATGTCTCCCTAACTAGTGGATCTTGTTACAAAATATCTCTGTCACCATTTGACAGGGGTATAGTAGCCCGCTCTCCTTGTATTTTCTTCCTCCTTCTCTCTTGATTCTCAGTTAACGTTTTTTTTTGAGCACCTATTGTGTGCTCTGTGAAAGCACTTATGTTGTCTCTTCACAGTGAACATGATGGATGAATATTATCCTCATTTTACAGGTGAGTGACCTAAGACAGAGAAAGGTTAAAATAATTTAAGTTTATACAACTTGTAAATGGCAGTCTGGATTCGAATCCAGGTCTCCTGACTCTCAATTCGATGTTCTTTCATAATACCAGCCTGCCTTTTTAAAACAAAATAGACTTTATTTTTAAAGAATTTTTAGGTTCACACCAAATTCAATGGAAAACACAGGGAATTCCCACATATCCCCCTGAGACACACATCCTCTTCCACCATCAACATCCCCTACCAGACTGGTACATTTATTACAATCAAGGGACCCATATTAACACATCATTATCATCCAAAGTCCATAGTTTACATTAGGATTCACTCTTACTGTTGTACCTTTTGTGGGTTTAGACAAATGTATAATGACAAGTATCTACCACTATAGTATCACACAGAATAGTTTCGCTGTCCTAAAACTCCTCTGTGCTCTGCCTATTCAACCCTGCCTTTCTTCTGACCCCTGGAAACCACATCTTTTCACTGTCTCTAATTTTGACTTTTCCAGATGTCATATAGTTGGAATCCTACAGGATGTGGCTTTTTCAGACTGGCTTCTTTCACGTGGCCATATGCATTTAAAGTTTCTCAATGTCTTTTCATGGCTTGATAGTTCATTTGATTTAGGGTTAAATAATATTTCACCATGTTGGATTTATCACAGTTTATTATTCATTCACCTACTGAAGGACATCTTGGTTGATTCCGAGATTTGCCAGGCACCTTTCGATTTTAAGAGTGGGAAGTGAGATGGTGAAAATAAGTGAACTAGTGGATCAAGGGTTACTTAATAAAGCTTTCCTAAATGTACATCTTTAATCAAATGTGTGTATGATTTGAGGGAGTAGCTCTTTTCTCCCGTGTCTAGCTTCTAGATTTTTTAATTTTTTAATTCTTATTTTTAATTCTTATGGATACATAATAGCTGTATGTACTTATGGGGTAGGCTTTTTTCAGCAAACTCTTTTGGATGGCCCAAACCCTCTTGAAGCCTGTTTATCCTGGCCCTTTTGTTTCTAATTAAGGGGTTTCAGCGTTTATATTCCTCCAAAAGAGGTCAGAAAAGAATTGTTTGTTTGTTTCTTTGTTTGTTTGAGACGGAGTATCGCTCTGTCGCCCAGGCTGGAGTGCAGTGGTGTGATCTCAGTTCACCGCAACCTCCATCTCCCAGGTTCAAGCGATGCTCCTGCCTCAGCCTCCCAAATAGCTGGGATTAAAGGCGCATGCCACTGTGCCTGGCTAATTTTGTGTGTGTGTGTGTGTGTGGTTATGTGTGTGTATGTGTGTATTTTTAGTAGAGATGGGGTTTCACCATGTTGGTCAGGCTGGTCTTGAACTCCTGATCTCAGGTGATCCATCTGCCTCGGCCTCCTAAAGTACTGGGATTACAGGCATGAGCCACTGCACCTGGCCAGAAAAGATTTTAAGTACAGGGATGATGTGACAGGATAATTTATTGAGAAATTAAATTTATGTTTTGATTTTGCTGCTCTTGGAGGTGCAGAAGAAAGGAGTCGCTTATCTTCCCCAGCCTAAAAGAGAGTGGAGTCTTTGGCTCTGGGCTTTGGGCTGCTATGCCTTGATGATATCATTAGCTGCTTATGCACAATGGGTGCTTTGGTTTCTAGAACTGAAAACAGAAGTTCGAAGATATAGGAGACATTTTGGTTACCTCTATAAACCCATTCCTTCTTCTATTGGTAACTACTCCCACTTCTGTTCACTTCCCCACGCAGTTCATTTGTGCCTTGGGAAGAAAATAGCCCACCTCGGTTGTAGTCATGATATATGTGGGTCAATCTACAAACTAATGAGCTTAATTGCGATTGCTGTCCTTGGCTCCTGGTTCAAGGATAGATACTTGACCCAATTTAGGCCAATGATATAGAATGAGACATTTCCTGGGAACTTCTGTGAAAGAAACTTGCTGCTATTCTGAGGAAGCTTCTAGAAGCACCTCTCTCAACCTCTCACTTTTCTCTTTCTCTCTTCCTACCTCATTCCCATCTCTGGGTGCACTCAAGGAAGCATGTAGTACCTGGAGTGCAGTAGACAACCATTTTGTGGCCAGAGTGAAGCTGACTTTGCAGAAAGCAGAGCAGAAATGGGAAGAAACTGGGTCCTCAATGACGTTGTCAGGGCACTAAATCAATCCAACCTGAAGCCTTCTCTGAATTTCCAGTTACATGGGCCAGTACATTTTTATGGTTTAGGCCACCTTAAGCAGATTGATATTATTAGAGTCAAAACTATCATACAGCTGGGAGCAGTGGCTCACGTCTATAATCCCAGCACTTTGGGAGGCCAAGGCAAGTGGATCACTTAAGCCCAGGAGCTCGAGACCAGCCTAGGCAACATGGCAAAACTCCATCTCTATGAAAAATACAAAAATTAGCTGAGCATGGTGGCGCCTGCCTACTACTGAGGATGCCAAGTGGGGAGGATCATCTGAGCCTGAGAGGTTGAGGCTGCAGTGAGCTGTGATCTCGCCACTGTACTCCAGCCTAGGAGACAGAGCAAGACCCCATCTCAAAATAAAAAATAAAAAAGTATCCTAACTTTCATGCCAAGCATTCTTCAGGTATGCTGTACATACACATGGGGACAAGCCCCCCAGTAAAGGCTGCTGTTGGGCATCTTGCCAGCTCTGAATGTGGGAATGCAAATTCAGATTTAATTTGACTTTTTAAAATAGAGAAAGATAATGTTTATTGTGCCCAAGGGTTATGAACAAAATCAAATCCTATAATACCCAGAAGGGAAACAATAACAGAGGATGGTTAAATAAATCATGGCACACACGCAATGAACCATTATAGTGTCTTTAAAGGTTCTTTGCATGAAGTCTATATGAGAACATGGAAAATACAAACATTATAATAAGAGGGAAAAAGCAAGATACCAAATTATGTATTAAATCTAGGCTTCAGGCAGGGCTCAGTGGCTCATGCCTGTAATCCCAGCACTTCGGAAGGCGGAGGCAGGCAGATGACTTTAGCCCAGGAGTTCGTGACCAGCCTAGGCAACATGACAAAACCCCATCCCTACAAAAAACAAAAACAAAAAAATCAGCCAGCCCTGGTGACTTATGCCTGTAGTCCCAGCTACTTGGGAAGCTGAGGTAGGAGGATGGATTGAGCTCAGGAGATCCAGGCTGCAGTGAGACAAGATCACACCACTGCACCCCAGTCTGGGTGACAGAGTGAGACCCTGTCTCTAAATAAATAAATAAATAAATAAATAAACTGAGCTTAGCTATGAAGAGATCACCTAAACCTTTTTTATTGAAAGGTATAGAAGGAAATACAGCAAAATGCCAACAACACAACCACCACTAATGAATGCCTTGAGTGATATCATGGTTTGATTTGACATTGAGAAAATCCTTAGAATCCCTGGGTGGGAATGTGTTCTAAAAATATGACCCAAGGATAGGCATGAATGACTTTATTCAGTTCTCCTTCACCCCACAAAGATGAAGGTTCGTTATACAGATACTTGTCAGAATCCACTGCTCTTCTGTTTTTAATCCAAAACATGATCTTATCTGTTTCTATTAATATTTACTTAGTCCCATAATTAACAGAGCATGAACCATTATTTGCAGCGGACTCTGACATCTAAGGTGCCACCTGTTGTCTAGAAAACTTGGCATTTCTTACATCAGCATTTAGTAAAGCCTTCTTTCATCCAAGTCATTTGCCCAGGTACAGCCCTTACCTCCACCCCCAACCATCACAACTACCACCAGCTTCCAATTTGCTATGATTTCCATCAGGGAGAGTTGTGTAGCTACCAGGAGGGTCTCTTCCCTAGGCCACCAGGGTCTTATTGTCAGCCCCAGCTGTTTTCGCCTTGGCCATCCCTCCACTCGATCTCATTTTTCTGGAGGTTTTAAAGTTTTGAGAAAAAGAAAAACAGGCCAGGTGCGGTGGCTCATGTCTATAATCCCAGCACTTTGGGAGGTCAAGGCGAGAGGATCACTTGAGGCCAGGCCAGCCTGGCCAACATGGTGAAAACCCGTTTCTACTAAAAATACAAAAACTAGCCAGGCGCAGTATCACCTGCCTGTAATCCCAGCTACTCAGGAGACTGAGGCAGGAGAATCGCTTGAACCCAGGAGGCGGAGGTTGTAGTGAGCCGAGATCGCACCACTGCACTCCTGCCTAAGCAACAGAGCAAGACTCCGTCTCAAAAAAAAAAAAAAAAGAAAGAAAGAAAGAAAAAGAAAAACAGCCATTCCTCCCAAGGAATTTAGGGATCCCTATTCAGAATTATTTGTACCTTGTATCATCTGATGCATAAAATGACTATAGTACTAGTGATATTAAAGGAACAGAACTGGGGTCGAATGCTTCCCACAATTTGAAGTGTGCCATAGAATAGAATAGGGCAGATTTCTAAATCTATAGAGATTCATCCTCATGAGAAGCGCTAGGACTGCACTGCCCAGTGGAGTATCACTAGCTACATGGGGTTGAAATGTGGCTAGTCCAAATTGAGACATGTCATATGTATAAAATTCACACCAGATTTCAAAGACTTGGTATGAAAAAGGATGTAAACTATCTCATCAATAATTTTTTAGAGATGAGGGTCTTGCTATGTTACCCAGGCCTACCTCAGACTCCTGGACTCAAGCTATTCTCCAGCGTCAGCCTCCCTAGTAGCTGGGATTACAAGCATGAGCCATTGTGTCTGGCTACATTACTAATTTGTATAACGATTACATGTTGAAATGATAACTGATATGGTTTGACTGTGTCCCTACCCAAATCTTATCTTAAATTGTAGCTCCCGGCCGGACGCAGTGGCTCACGCCTGTAATCCCAGCACTTTGGGAGGCCAAAGCGGGTGGATCACAAGGTCAGGAGTTTGAGACCAGCCTGACCAACATGAAACCCTGTCTCTACTAAAAATACAAAAAAAAAAAAAAAAAAAAAAAAGGCCAGGCATAGTGGTGCGTGCCTGTAATCCCAGCTACTCAGGAGGCTGAGGCAGGAGAATCACTTGAACCTAAGAGGTGGAGATTGCAGTGAGCCGAGATCACGACACTATACTCCAGCCTGGGTGACAGAGTGAGACTTCGTCTCAAAACAAACAAAAAAAATGTAGCTCCCTTAATTCCCACATGTTGTGGGAGGGACCCCATGGCAGACAATTGAATCGTGGAGTCGGTTTCTCCCATACTATTCTTGTGGTAATAAATAAGTCTCATGAGACCTGATGATTTTATAAGTGGCTTCCCCTTTCACTTGACTCTCATTTTTCTCTTTGCTGCCATGTAAGATGTGCCTTTCACCTCTGCCATGATTGTGAGACTGCCCCAGCCTTGTGGGACTGTGAGTCCATTAAACTGCTTTTCTTTATAAATTACCCAGTCTCAGGTCTTTATCAGCAGTGTGAGAATTAACTAATACAATAACCTTTTGGATATATTGATTAAATATAATATATTGTTAAAATTGATTTTATCTATTTCTTTTTACCCCTTTAAAAGTGTGCCTTTTAGAAAATGTAAAATTACATCAGTGGCTCACATTTGTGGCTCATATTAGATTTCTACTGGACAGTGCTGTGCTAGGTATATTGCAGAGTGTCCTTTATACTTCTATTTATTTGGGACGGTAACTAGCATAAAGCTTCTGGATTTCTTTGTGCCAGGGCCGTGTTAGGTGCAGTTACCTCTTTTAATCCTCATATCATTTACAGATGAAGAAAACTGAGGCTCTAAGAAGTTAAGTAACCTGCCTAAGGTCAGCCATTGAAGTATGGTAGAGTTAATAAATTCAATACTGGATTCTTGTTCAGGGCATTATTCAGTTGCCAAGTGCTATAGTTTGAATGCTTGTCCCCTCCAAATCTCATGTTGAAATTTGATCCACGATGTTGGAGATGGGATCTGGTGGGACATGTTTGGGTTGTAGGGGTGTGTATTAGTCCATTTTCATGCTGCTAATAAAGACATACCTGAGACTGGAAAATTTAAAAAGAAAGGGGTTTAAAGGACTTACAGTTCCACATGGCTGGGGAGGCCTCGCAATCATGGCAGAAGGTAAGGAGGAGCAAGTCATGTCTTACGTGGTTGGTGGCAGGCAAAGAGAGAGAGCTATGCAGGGAAACTCCCGTTTTTAAAACCATCAGATCTCTTGAGACTTATTCACTATCACGAGAACAGCACAGGAAAGCCCCAACTTCATGATTCAGTTATCTCCCACCGGGTCCCTCCCACAACACATGGGAATTATGGGAGCTACAAGATAAGATTTGGGTGGGGACATAGAGCCCAACCATATCAGGGTGGATCCTTCATGAATAGATTAATGTCCTCTCTGGGTCGGGGGTGTGGGAGGGTGAGTGAGTTCTCACTTTATTAATTCCCGCCAGAGCTGGTTGTGAAAAAGACTCTAGCACCTCCCTCCCCTCTCTATTGCTTCCTCTCTCACCATGTGATTTCTGCATACCCTGGCTCCCCTTCCCCTTCTGCCATAAGTGGAAGCAGCCTGAGGCTCTCACCAGGAGCAGATGCTGGCACCATGCTTCTTGTACAGCCTGCAGAGCCAAATAAACCTGTTTTCTTCATAAATCACCCAACCTCAGGTATTCCTTAATAGCAACACTAAACAGACTAAAACACCAAGGCTTTTTTCTCAGCCAGGATTTGAAGATCTATACAAGCAGAGAAAGTGATGACAAAAAAGAATGGGAGGAGATGTGTTCTCGAACAATGAAATTGCTTCACACAGATAAGCTTCGCTGAAAAAATAAAACTACACCTCCTTAGTCCTTGAGGCCAAGTTAACAAACACATGACTGGTGATGAGTGATGTAGCCTTGCTCTCCTTTTTATATAACCATAACTTAGAGTTTTTGAGTGGGTGCTGTTGAAGATCTAGACTTTTCCCGTTCAAGAAAGAAAGATTCCTGTATTTGTCTATAGTTTTAGATGTAGCAGCAAGAAAATTTTGCTAGCTAGTCCTGTAATTTTTTTCTTTTTTTGAGACAGGGTCTCACTGTGTCGCCCAGGCTAGAGTGCAGTGGTGCAACCATGGCTCACTGCAGCCTCAAACTCCCGAGCTCAAGCCATCTACCCACCTCAGCCTCCCAAGTAGCTGAGACTACAGATGTGTGCCACCATGCCCAGTTAATTTTGGTATTTTTTGTAGAGATAGGGTTTCACCATGTTGCCCAGGCTGGTCTCAAACTCCTGAACTCAAGCAACCCACCTGCCTCGGCCTCCCAAAATGCTGGGATTACAGGCATGAGCTACCATGCCCAGCCTAGTCCTATAATTTCTTTTTCTCAAAGAGTATCTTGATGGATTTGGATATATAAGTTTGGGATTGGAGCTGTGGAGAGAAGAATTTGGAGCCTAGCGTGATCCTGGAAGGGAGAGGGGAGAAGTAAAGACTGGAGGAAAAAGAGTGGGGAGGGTGCTCTAAGAAGAGCCCAGCAGCTATGTGAAACAAAGAGCCAGGTAGCAGAGGTGTCTAAGAGAAAACACTGTTGATTTGAGGGTTGGGTGGGGGAAAGGCAGATGAGTGAATGAGGGCAGGATGGGACACTTTCACCTTGGTCCCTCAGAGCATGAGGGACCCCAGCTAACATTTGGATGACATATAATACTGAATTATTGGTGAAAGCACCTAGGTGAGCATCTATGTTAAAGGCTTTAAACTGGCTCTTCCATTAATATTTATAAAGTTCCATGTGTCAAGCTGACAGTGTCCCCATTATGATCTGAGATTTAAGACTAGTTTTTTCCCCCCCAAAGCAGATCATGTGCAAATTGTTTATTTGAGAGATGATGCCAGAAAGTACCTCCAGGGGAGTAGAGGAGCCAGCCAATCAAGGCTTGCATGTAATCATGCAAGTTATGATTGGTAGCTGGAGCTTCATTCCACTGGGGATGTCATAGAGACAACATAGACACATATCTCAGACTTATCGCACCCGAGAGGCAAGGGACCTGGCATAGTCATACACCAATTCCCATCGGTCAGTCGCTAAGGGTTGCTCCTGGGGAGGGAAAGCAATTCCCTAGCACCTCTGGGCTGCTGAGTATACTGCCCTGAATTTGGTCATTCTCTGGCTTTTATGAAAAATAATTTTATCATACACATATGTATGCTTATATGATTTCATTTCAGTGGTTTAAAATTTCCTAAGAAGAGTACTGTGCTATAAGAAGACTTCTGGAACCAGCTTTTGCACTAAGTATTAGATTGCAAAGATTCATTTTCTGTTACATGTGTAGCCATCGAGGCATTTAGGTTGTTTCTAGTTTCTTTTTCCGTTTGGTTGCTTCCTCCCCTCCCCTCCTCTCTCCTCCCCCTTTCCCTTCCTGCCTCCCTCCCTCCCTTCCTTCCTCCCTCCCTCCCTTCCTTCCTTTCTTCCTTCCTTCTTCTTTCCTTTCCTCCTTCCTTCCTTTCTTGTCTATCTATCTATCTATCTATCTATCTATCTATCTATCTATCTATCTATCTATTTTTTGCTACTATAAACAGTAAACAGTGCTGCTGTGAACATTATTTTGGGACAAGTTTGTAGACCTAGAAGTGGAATGGTCAGATCAAAAGGTATGAGAGTGTCTAACTCTATTAAGATAATGCAAACTGATTAAACCTACTCCTACTTCCGTGGGTAAATAAGAGCTTTTGTTAATCCATATCCTCTTCTTCCAAACTTGTTATTGTCAGACAGCTTCATCAAATGTGCTAACTCTTGGACTGGGTGTTGGGATCATGGCTGCACATATTTATGTATGTATGTATTCATTTAAAAACAGGGCCAAGCATGTACCTATGTATCCTGAGCCCAGGATTATTATTAATTCAATTTTATGGAACTGTGGACCCCTTTCCCAAATAGTACAGTTAGGGCGTACTGATCATGTTCTATAAATGCGTGCTATCAACTTCCATAAACACCAAAGCCCAATTAGGGGCTCAAAGATCCAGGCTCATTCTAGAGACAATTCTGAGCTGGGCAATGTCTGCTTCTGTTTTAGCACTTCTTTCTCCAGAGACCACTTCCCTTCACGCTGCCTCCACCTGACCAGTACCATCCTACTGCACCTGAAGAGTTCTCTTTTCTTCTGTTTCCTTTCCCATAACTCTTCAGTGTCCCATTCCCTCAATACTCTGGTCTTTTCTACCAGTGACTTGAAGAGCAATCTTTCACCACCATAGCAAAGAAATTGGGCCGATCATTTTGGTTGGGTGGGCCTTTGGGCATTCCTCCTGCTACTAGGCAGGGCATCACCTGTCTTCTGTCAGTTCTAGATACTGGTAAGCCCTACTTGGTCATCTCGCAAGATTAGGCAGTTCTGCTATTTACTGACTGTGTGATCTTAGGAGAGTTATCTAACCTCTCTGAGCTTTGGTTTTCTCATCCGAAAAATGGGATATTAGAATAATGAAGCCTCCTTTATAGGTCTGTTGTAAGGACTGAAAACGTTACCCTCCTGGCATCCACCAGTTTTCAATTATGGGGGCTGCTGCTGTTTCCATACATCTGAGCATGACAGCATAGTGTAGGCAGACACCTGAAGTTCCAGTCCTAGATCTGCCACTATCTAGCTCTATGGGTTTGGGAAAATTGCTTTATCTTTCAACACCCTGTTCCTCAGATGTAAAGTGAGAGGACTTGACTTCAGCTGATCTCTAAAAAGGAGATCATGAGTCTATGAGAAGAGTTCTGACTACAATACTAAATTATTTATTGATGCCAACCCGCAGCTATTGTTCCTCAAGTACTAATTTATTCAATAGATCCTGAGGGAAGGGTTAGGACAAGTACTTTCACAGGAAAATAAGAGGAAATCATTTATTTTACTGTAGTGAATAATTTCCAAAGCTGGAGGACAAAGGAAGTAATGAAGAGAGGGGGAAAAGAACTACTTCCAAATTTATACATAAAAGCTATGTTTGTGTTCAAAGCGTTATTCAAAACCAAGTTCAGAACTCTGATATTCCTCTCTACCTCAATTATTTTTTCACCAGCTTACAAAGCAAGTTTACTGCATGAGTCAGAGCTGTATTCTATTTTTCCTTGTAAAAATCCTTGTATAACCCTTTTCTTCTTGTATTCCTTTCCCTCAAAATGGCTTCGTTCTTTCACTGCATTTTTTTTTTTTTTTTCTTCTCAGCATTCCCGTTGTTGCCCTGGTTTCAGTGAGAAAGTCACTTTGGTCTTGGATACGTTTTATTTGGCATCATAACCCAAGAAATATCTCATTCTTATGCGATGTTGTCTCATAGGGTGGAGAAGTTTGGATTCTTATATATACCTCATAGTTATGGTCAAGGAACTCCATCTGAATTGGGTTTGGGTATAAGCTGAATTTCAATAGTCAATAAAAAAGTAAAGATACATTTTATCTTCCCCTTATTTAAACCTTCAATCTGGGGCAACTGTTGCCTTTTCCAATAGGCTTTCCAGCTTCTCCTAGATAGAAGACTCACCTGTAACCTTCCCTTATACTTATTCATGGCTCACCTGCCTAACTAAGATCCTATTGTCCTTTGTCTGCTCACAGGACTGGCCATGTTGCCAGTGAAGAACCGCTGCATACTCATTGGATGAGAAGCAGTTGCAATGAGATTTTGATTAGCTTAGACTCCCTGGAGACATAAAAGCTCTCCAACATTAGGAGAGTGAAAGGAAGAAAGTGAAGGAGAGAGTGAGTTCACGGTTCAAGTTGCAGAATAACCAAGACCTGAGACAGAGGTGGCAGCAAGCAAAGACTCAAGAGCTAAGAAGAACAACTGATAGGATGATTCTGGCCAAGCATCCACGGAGGTGTGGTGCTATGATCTGAATGTTTATGCCCCTCAAAATTCATATGCAAAAACCCTAAACCCAAAGGTGAAGGTGTTAGGAGGAGGGGCCTTTGGGAGGTGATTAGGTCATCATAAATGGGGTCGGTGCCCTTATAAAAGAGGCCCCAGAGAGCTAGCTTGCCCCTTCCACCATGTGAGGATTCAGTGAGAAGGCACCATCTCTGAGAAAGCAGGCCCTCACCAGATACTGAATCTGTCAATGCCTTGACCTTGGAATTCCCAGCCTCTAGAACGACAAGACATGAACTTCTGTTGTTTATAAGTTACTCAGTAGGTGAGTGGCAGCCTGAACAGACTAATGCATGTGGTTAAAACCCAGGGGGCCTGGAGTCCTTTCTACCACCTACATTTGTCTTTCTGGGAGGGCAAAGTATATGTGAGTGCTATTGGTGGGGGAAGGGGAACTTTTCTAGCTGTGACTTGAAGTGCAATCATATTTCAGCCCCACCCCTAACAGCATTGGATTTCTCACCACCATACAGCTTTTCCTGCCAGAAACACTCCAAGGAGGTGACAATTCCTGGTTCTGCTCCCTACTTCCCCACCATACCAAATTCATGCTAAGGTCACTAATGATCTTCATGACCAAGGGATACTTTTTAGTCCTGTTTTTCTTGATCTTGTGGTCACTTCCTCCTTGCTGGAAAACTCTCTTTCTTTGAATTCAGTGACTCCGTGCCCTCCTTGCTTTCCTCCTGCTCTCTGGACACTGCTGGGTCTCTCTTTGTGACTTCTGCTTCTCTGTTTTATCTTAGAGTTTCTTAGAGCTCTGTCCTCACCCTTTTCTTACTTGCCTCTCTCTTCTAGGCAATTTCCATCATCCCTGTGGCTTCACTTACCATGTCAATCCTGACTCCCAAATTTAAATCTCCTGCTCCTACATATTCAAATGCCTACTAGCATTTCCTCTTGAGTGTCTTAGTGATCTCCTCAAGCTATACACGTCCAAAATTGTACTCTTCTGTTCTTGTCAAAATCCTTATCTTCCAGCATTGCTCCCTTCCTTAGAAAATGGTGGCTTCATTGAACAGGTTGCTTAAGATAAGAACCTGGGAATCACTCTTAACACCTCCCTCTCTATCACCTCTTACATTCCCTCAGGCAACAAGTCTTGGAATTCTGTGTCCTCGGTATCTCTTGAATCCTCTGCTTTCTTCCATCCCAACTACCACTATCCTGGCCAGGGCTACCGTTACTTTTCATCAGGTTATGGCAATGTTCTTATAACTGGCCTCCCTACATTTTCTCTTGCCTCCCACCCTATTCTTTCATCCACTGCAGCCTATGTGCTCTTTAAAAATGTACATATAGTCATGCCACTCTCCTTCAATGGCCTATAAGGCCCTGCCTGGTACAGACCCTAGCATCTCTCCATCTCCTCTTGTACAACTCTAGTTCTTATTTTGTCTGCTTCGGCAATACTGGATATATTTAATTCCTTAAAATTCAGTGTTTTGCCTGCCTACAGCTTTTGGCTATGCTCTTTCTTCTGTCTAAAATGCTCTTTCCACTCCCATTGACCTGAAATAGCTAACCCCTACTCATCCTTAGAGTCTGCCTTAAACACCATATCCTCAGGAAAACCTTTCCTGACCCTCCCAATGGACTCAGTCTCCTTTTAATCACTCCCATGACACTAGGCAGGCGGCACTCCTCCATAACACACTGCACACTTGAAGTTGATTAATAGCAAGTTTTGGTTTGCTGCCAGTGTTCCTCTTACAGCTGTAAGTTCCATATTGGCAGGGCCCATGCCAGTTTGTCCACCACTGAGGTCTCAGTTCCTAGCATAGTGTCCAGCTGATCGCTGACTCTCTGAACAATACCCCCAGTCATTACTCCCAATGCTGTCACCAAGCTAGGCTTCTTGAATTGCAAACATCCTGTGGAGTCCTCCTATATTAGTTTTCAATTGCTGCTGTGTCAAATTACCACAAACTTAGTGGCTTAAAGCAACACAAATTTATTATCTTACAGTTCTAAAGGTCAGAAGTCCTAAAATCAAGGAGTAGGCAAGGCTGAATTCCTTCTGGAAGCTCTAGGTAAGAACTGACTTATTTGCCTTTCTGGCTTTTTGAGGTTGCCTGTGTTCCTTGGCTCCTGGCCCTGTATCACTCCAACCTCTCCTTCCATTGTCTCATCTCCTTCTCTGACTCTCCTTATCTCACTCTTATAAGAACCTTTGTGATTACATTGGACCCATCCAGATAACCCAGGGTAATCTCTGTATCTCAAGATCTTTAATTTAATCATATTTGCAATGTCCCTTTTGTCATGTTAAGGTAACACATTCACAGCTTCCAGGGATAGGAGGTAGACATCTTTGGGGGGTAGGGTGCTATGGTCTGAATGTGTCCCCCAAAACTCATATGTTGGAAACTTAATCCACAATGCTACAGCATTGGGAAGTGTGGCCTTTTGGGAGGTATTTAGATTATGAGGGCTCCGTCCTCATGAATGGATTAATGTCATTATATAAAGGGCTTTCCAGAGTGGGTTTGCTCTCTTCTGCTCTTCTGCCATGTGAGGACATAGCCTTAGTCCTTTTTTTTTTTTTTGGCGGGGGGCCTTGTACCTTTCACTATGTATGGACACAGCAAGAAGGTCCTCACAAGACACCAGATTCTGGCACCTTGATCTTCAACTTCTTAGCTCCAGAACTGTGAAAAATCAATTTCTGTCCTTTGTAAATTACCCAGTCTCAGATATTTTGCCATAGCAGCAGAAAACAGACAAAGACAGAGGAGAAGGAGACATTATTCAGCCTCCTGGGCTCCAGCCTCCCATGCCCCAGAGGATATTTTGCAAAGTTTGTGGGAACAAGTTCTGAACTTACCTACAAAATATCACACACCAGACACACTCATACATAACAGTACTGACCACTATTATAACTCGCTCCTAGATTCTCTTGTAAATTTATTTTCATTAGTCTTCCCTCAAGTGTGTACATATACTCCACAGTGTTCACATATACATAGTCCTCAATATGCTTGGAATATTCTTCCAGATTTCTGTCCCATTGATGAGGAAGGCAGAGCCACAGGAAGGGAGTGAGGTTCAGCCAAGCAGCTGAAGTGACCTCCTGGTCTACTCTCCCAACTCCAAGTCTGCTATCCAAACTGTCACTTTCTCAAGAAACTGACTGAGAGGATAGTCACAAGTTGTCTCAGGTGGAAGAATTTTAGCAAGAAGCTATGGTTGAACATTTTTAGATGCGTTTATAATTTATAGGACAATGTTCAGAACACGCACAACAACTTCTTTGGCAAAAAGGGTTTCATAATACAAATAATTTGCATTTTAAATACCTGATTTCGTTGGCATGAATACTCTTAAGACTGTGGTACCCTGATCCTCAAAATGCTACCTATGGACCACTGTGCATCCACCTCAGAGTTGGGGTCGGTAGAAACACCAAGCCCTAGGAATGCCCTCATCTTGCATTACAGCTGTGATCTCATGTTTTTCTAATAGTTACAGAAATCAAACAGAAAATGCTACTTCTGGCAGCACTGAATGTACTAACTAGGAACGAATCTTGTTCCTAACAGGCATGATCTAGATATTTGTGGGAGCAAAGACAAACATGTTTTTCTCTCATGGTATGTACTTTCCCTGCAGTAACCAACTCTCAATTATTTAACCCTTGCTCTCGTCTAGGGATTATTGCTTTGTGAGCATTTTATTTTTTCCTAAGTCCTGATTATTTGACCCATAAAAGATTTCCAAGGGGGCAAGAAGGAATTGAAAACATTTTTCTTTTTCTTTTTTTTTTTGGAGACGGAGTCTCACCCTGTAGCCCAGGTTAGAGTGCAGTGGTACAATCTCAGCTCGCTGCAACCTCCGCCTCCTGGGTTCAAGTGATTCTCCTTCCTTAGCCTCCTGAGTATCTGGGACTACAGGTGTGCACTACCAGGCCTGGCTAATTTTTGTATTTTTAATAGAGACAGGGTTTCACCATGTTGGCCAGGCTGGTCTTGAACTCCTAACCTCAGACGATCCACCACCTCAGCCTCCCAAAGTGCTAGGATTACAGGCGTGAGCCACCATGCCCGGCCCATTTTTCTACATTCTTCGTACTTTTATTTATTAAAAGAAAAACATCACTTCTAAGGAAAGCTTTGGATAGGTTGCTCTGAGTCCTCTGACCCTAAGAGATGGACATTCCTGTAGTGTAATCTAGTCATGACGTTTCAGAGCATGGAGGGAACTCAGTAATCAGCTGGTCTACCTTTTTGTTTTGTAGATGAGAAAGCAGCAGCCTAGACAGTTGAGTGAATCGCCCAGGGACATACAGGTCAGGGTTGTTGACAGTTTCATAAGGCCATAAAAAAATATCAACCACGAGTCTACATATCTGGCTGACAACAGTTACAGATACAGCTTCTATATAATAAATTTAGTCTTCCACTGTTTCAAGATTTCGTGATAGTTCAACCTGAGCTAGGCCAAAGTTTACTTGAAACCCTCTTTGAAAGAAAAGCTTGCTAAGCAATTAAAGGTGTAAAAAGATCATAGGATATCTAGTTTACCTGTTTCTAGGAGCAAACTGTTCAAAGGACATTTGCCTTTAACTATATGCAACTATGCTTCTGATTTTAAAATAAACCATTAAAATAGGCTTTGCAAAACATCAATTTGGAATCATCTTATTATTTACTCCTCATTATATACTTGCAATTAAAATTGTTTTAAGCAACGGGCATCAGACTTTTCATTGATCTGGTCTACGTATGCCTTCTACTGACTCAGAATTAACTGCAGGGCATCAAAAGGGAATAAGAAATTATGTGGCAAGCCTGATTCTGCCAGGGCAATTGCCCTCATTCACCTTGAGTGAATCTTGGACACTTTTGCTTTGATGAATGGGAAGGGTGGAGTATTTAGTAATTTGTTTTCCCCACCAGTACTGATGTGGTTCTTTTCATGGCAACCCCTATTTATACACATCAAGGATTTCTTCAGATGAAAACTGACAACAAGGTAAGTCATTCCAAGGCCTTTCGGAAGTCCTTTGTCCTTCCTTCCTACACTACACACAGCATTATCCTAGGCAGCTTCTGCCACCCAGCTCTCTAGGGAACAGTTAATCTGACAGGATTTGGTTTAAACTCTGGGCCCCTACCAAGACATTCAAGGAAAAGTCTCCTAACTTTTTTGTCAATTGCAAAATACAACTGATTCCTCATGGGAAGCTCTTTCCCTCCTTTAAGGCAGGGACTGTTATTCAAGGCTATGTACTTTTCAAAGAATCTTGCTTTGGGGTGGTTCTCTGTATTGAAAAGACACTTTTGATATTGCCTATGATTTCATCCTCCTCTTCCTTCCCTTGTATCTAGGATTAACAGATGAAATGCAGGACATCCAGTGAAATTTGAATATCAGACAAACGACAGAATTTTTTAGTACAAGTATGCCTCATGTACTATATGGAACATACTTATACTAAAAAAAGTATTTGCTGATTGTGTAAAATTCAAATTTCACTAGGTATCCTGGATTGATTGATGGTTTTGTTTTTTGTTTTTTGCTAGATCTGGCAACCCCACATGATTCCCTTCTTTTAACTTTGTTTTGTTCTTGATATGGTTTGACTGTGTCCCCACCCAAATCTCATCTTGAATTGTAGCTCCCATAATTCCCACGTGTTGTGATGGTTTTGTAAGGGGGAGTTTGATGGTTTTATAAGGGGGATTTTCACTGCACAAGTTATCTCTCTTGCCTGCCACCATATGAGACATGCCTTTCATTTAGTGCCATGATTGTGAGGCCTCCCCAGCCATGTGGAACTGTGAGTCCATTAAACATCTTTTTCTTTATAAATTTCCCAGTCTCTGGCATGTCTTTATTAGCAGTGTGAAAACGTACTAATACAGTTCTTTCTCCTAAAATTTTATTTTAGTAGGCTCTCTTCTCAATTTCGTTCTCCTCTTTAAGGACAGTTTTTTCTTCACCTTCTGCTTTTATTTGAGGGCATTTTTTGTGTGTGTGATTTGGGATTGTGATGAGCAGCACAACTTCTGTATAGAGGGGCTCAGAGCCACAGCTCGGGTGAGATTTGAGGAGGGCCTGTCTGAGACCGAGTCTTTTGAAGTTCTTCCCTCAGCAAATGCTGCATGTTAAGCACTGCCTTCTCTAACTGGTACTTCCAAAATGCCACTGGAAAACATTAACACGGTAAGTTACTAATACTGTGTTAGGCCGTTCTGGTGTTGCTATAAAGAAATACCTGAGACTGGGTATTTTATAAAGAAAAGAGGGCTTATGGTTCTGCAGGCTATACAAGCATGGTGCCAACATCTGCTTGGCTTCTGGGGAGGCCTCAGGGAGCTTTTACTCACGGAGGAATGCAAAGGGGAGCAGACAAGTCCCACAGTGAGAGCCAGAGCAAGAGGGAGAGTTGGAGGAGGTGTCATACACTATTAAATGACCAGATCTCTCAAGAACTTACTAATGTGATTACCACACCAAGCCATGAGGAAACTGCCCCCATGATCCAATCACTTCCCACCAGGTCCCACCTCCAACACTAGGGATTATATTTCAACATGAGATTTGGAGGGGACAACATCCAAACTGTATCAAATACCTTACTAGAAGTGATTTAAAAAATTTATCTCCATCTACTTTAAGTAAATGCTTTTAAAAGTATAACATGCATACAGAAATGTGTCCAAATAAAATACGCACAGCTGGATGAATTTTCCCAAAGTAGACATCCTGGGTAGCCAACACCCAGATCAAGAAATACAACATTAGAGGCCAGGTGTGGTAGCTCACGCCTGTAATCCCACCACTTTGGGAGACCGAGGTGGACAGATCATTTGAGGTCAGGAGTTCAAGATCAGCCTGCGAAACATGGCGAAACTCCGTCTCTACTAAAAATACAAAAATTAGCCTGGCGTGGTGGTGCACGCCTATAATCTCAGCTACTCAGGAGGCTGAGGCAGGAGAATCGCTTGAACCTCGGAAGGTGGAGGTTGCAATAAGCCAAGATCGCGCCACTGCACTCCAGCCTGGGCAACAGAGCGAGACTCCGTCTCAAGAAGGAAGGAAGGAAGGAAGGAAGGAAGGAAGGAAGGAAGGAAGGAAGGAAGGAAGGAAGGGGGGAAAGAAAGACAACATTAGAAAGGAAATCTTGTCACATGCTAATACATGGAGGAACTTTGTTTAGGCTAAGTGAAAGAGGCCAGACACAAACGGATGAATAGTATGTGATTCCACTTATGTGAGGTACCTAGAGTAGTCAAATTCATAGAGACAGAAATTAGAAGGGTGATTGCCAGGAGTTGGAGGAGGGGGCAAAGGGGAGTTGTTGTCTAATGGGTATAAAGTTTCAATTTTTGAAGATAAAAAATTCTGGAGATCTGCTTCACAACATTGTGAATATGCTTAACACTACTGAATTGTCCACTTAAAAATGGTTAGGATGGTAAATTTTATATCATGTGCTTTTATGCCACAGAAAAAAAAAGAAACACAACGTTACCAGCACCCCAGAAGCCCTCATGCCCCTTTCCAGAAACTCCCTCTTGTCTAAGATAACCGCTATCCTGGTCTCTAAAATACCCCATATATTAGGTTGGTGCAAAAGTATTTGAAAGTAATTTGGTTGGCGCAATTACTTTTGTAATTGCGCCAACCAAATACTTTCAAAAGATTCGAGAGTTACAAAGGGAGAAAAAAGTTTATCAGACCCCTTTCCTTCTGACAGGAAGATGCGTTTAGATCAGAAAAGAATTTGATAATGCCTATCACGATGCCTGGCGTACAGAAGTAGCTTTAAAATGTTTGCTAATTCTGTGTTGAGTGAAGGCCCTAGGCTTGTGATTATGGGGAGTCCTGGGGGTAGAACAGGGCATCCAAGAAGGAAGATGGAAGTGCTGAAAACAAATACCAGCTCCTTTGCAATCCAGCCAAAGGTCAGCCCTGCGTATTTATTACAGGTTTATTCACTGGCAATGCATTTTTTTCTCTTTCACTGCGTTGACAACATGATCTCTAGGTTCATATTTTAATCCAGCTCAAAGTATGTATTTATTTTTTGCTATTGTGCACATAACACTAACTGCTTATTTTCTTACCAGGGTGTTTATTGCCAATGTGTATGGCATAAGACTAAATCGATGTGTTTGTTAATGCTTACTTCCAAATTCCTCAGGGAAAAATTCTAAACTCAAGGAAATTTAGGTTCACTTAATTTAAAAACTGCCTTGAAGATTCAATGCACTGGACTTTTTGATTATGTGCTTTTCCAAGAGGGCACCAAATGTTCTGAACAACAAATGATGAAGCTGTACACATCATAACCATGAAAATAGACAAAATTGTTACTTTAGACCACAAATGGTAGGGACTATGGCAGAGCTGAACAATCTTTCTACAGTCTTGAAGCCAAGGGAATATGA
Source organism: Mandrillus leucophaeus (assembly GCF_000951045.1). Classification (NCBI taxonomy): domain Eukaryota; kingdom Metazoa; phylum Chordata; class Mammalia; order Primates; family Cercopithecidae; genus Mandrillus; species Mandrillus leucophaeus. The sequence continues at coordinate 552,472 of NW_012103377.1, forward strand.
TACACCGCTCTGATGTCAGATGGTAGGCAGAGATGTTGGGTGCCTTGGAAACAGAAAAGGTAATGTCATACTATACTAAGAATTAGTTATTTGAAACAGTGGTCTCACACCTAATGATTCTTTTTTTTTTTTTTTTTTTGAGACTGAGTTCCGCTCTGTCGCCCAGGCTGCAGTCTAGTAGCGTGATCTCAGCTCACTGCAACCTCCACCTCCCGAGTTCAAGCAATTCTCCTGCCTCAGCCTCCTGAGTAGCTGGGATTACAGGCACACACCACCATGCCCGGCTAATTTTTTTGTACTTTTAGTAGAGACAGGGTTTCGTCACCTTGGCCAGGCTGGCCTCAAACTCCTGACCTCAGATGATCCACCTGCCTGGGCCTCCCAAAGGTGTTGGGATTACAGGCGTGAACCACCACGCCCGGCCCTAATGATCCATTTTAAAGCCCCCCTGTACTAACCTGAGATGAAATTCATAGGTGATACCACGTACTCTTACACGTAGTTATAAAAGACCAATATAACGTACTAGTAGAAAGGAGAAGTAAAAGTAAAGTAATGTATAATAAAATAACATGCACCTTAAAATGTAAACCCTCAGGCATGGCAACACTAGAAGACATTAAAAAGTAGTCAGATGCTCATACTAATCTGTGAGTGACAGCTCGTGATGCGGACTGACACAAGTGTGCTTTAGTGGCAACTCAAATCACAAAAGCGCTTCTGCCCACGTTGCTGTGACTTCCCAACATGGTGAAACCATGGAACATTGGAAAGTTCTAGTCAAAACTAAATGCAAGCATCCTTCAGTTGGTATAGTACTCGAGTTGTTGGAAAATTAGGTGCTTATGTTCACTTACATGAAGGTTCAGCAGGAAATGTGAAGGTCATTTGGAACATGGGACTATTTCCAATTCTAGAATCACTCTCCCCCATCCTTTAAATGTCAACTGGCTCCCCCAATCATTGTGACAACCAAAAAAAAAAAAATGCCACCATCAATTTCTAAAATGTCCTCCACCCTAGACAATACTGCATCCCATTTAGAATCTCTGATTTAGAGTTTAAAAAAAAAAAAAAAGCATTTTCAGATTTTTTTTTTTTTTTTTCTGAGACAGGATCTCACTGTGTCACCCAGGCTGAAGTACAGTGGTGAGATCACGGCTCACTGCAGCCTCAACCTCCAGGGTTCAGGTGATCCTCCCACATCAGCCTCCCAGGTAGCTGGGACTGCAAGCATGCCACGCCCGGTTGATTTTTTGTATGTTTTGTAGAGACGGGCTTTCACCATGTTGCCCAGGCTGGTCTCAAACTCCTGGGCTCAAGAGATCCTCCCACCTCAGCCTCCCAAAGTGCTGGGATTATAGGCGTGAACCACCGCACCCGGCCTTGAATCATTTTTTAAAATCTCAAAACACATAAGTGATAAAATGATCCATATCCTCAGAAATTCTCCTATTTGTGATTCATATTCCTTTGGATTAAAAAAAAAATCCATCTTTGATTCTACAGTCCCACCAAAAAGAAGTTTCTCAATATCTGAGTCAGTAAGCACATGGGGTCAATAACTAAAATTACATAGTACTTTTTTTTCTTGGAAATACTTACTTAGTATTTAAGTTATTAAAATAATAGGCCGCCAAAGGAAAAAAAAGAAGAGCAAAGCCCTGCAGGTTGTCTCATCAAGAAAAGCAATTTAATGAGAAGAAGATGTCGTACAGAACTCAGATAGCGATAAACATTGTAATTATTGTTTTTGTTCAATTTTCCAGGTATTGTTTAGCTGTGTTTTTCAAAACTGTTCCATAATTGTTCTTAAAAATTCTTGATTAGCAACATAAATACAAATCAACTACCCTACCTACGCTCTCAGTTCCATTTTATAGTGCACTGTTCTCAGATGGGGGTTTCATATATCTTGGGGCCAGAGGTGTCCTGGAGCTGGCTGGTACTGGCCCAAAAGAGCTGATTGCACACATACCTTCCCGACTTTGCATTTGGCAAAGACAAGTTGGTAATCTGAAATCAGCAGTAATGAGAGGTATTCATACCACAGAAACTGGCAAATGGTACAAATCAACTCCACCCCCTACTCAGCCCCCTTCCAGACAGCCTAGTGTTAAATATTTACCAGGTACCACTGCATAGGCTGGCTTGTAGGAAAGAACAATTTGTTTTAGAAGCATAAAAGAAGACATTGTTACAAACTCTTTTGGAAAAGATGAGTCCAAATTGGACTCTCCAGTGTTTGATCACATTCTAGTAAGATTAGCAAATTATGGCTCATAAATAAACAAGGAGCCAAAACTAAATAGAAGCATTAACTCACCAGTATTCAGATATTTATTTAGCACCAATTGTGCACAAAAGAGTCCCCTTAGATCCTTTCTGCAACAAGACAAGATATAAAGGAAGTAATGTGCAATGGACCAATGTATATGCTGCCAGTTTAAAAGAGAAAATTAAACATTGACACGAATATTTTTCAACTTTATCAAAGGGGACACTAAGATTTAATAAGCATTATGCCAGATGTTAAACAAATACTATCTTGTTTGATCCTCACAACCATCCTGTAAAGTAATTATTAGGTTCAACCATATGAAATTGCTGATATTTGACCACTTTTGACTCTACACATGGCAATTTCATAAGGTTCCACCTGATATTATTTTCTCCACTTTCTAGACAAGTAAGCCGAGACCCCAATACACAAATTTACCAACTGTCAGACAGCTGCTAGGCTATAGAGTCAGGATTCCTTGTAGAGCTTACTGGCTCCAGAGCCCCTGTGTTTCCCACCACACATACTTGCCAAATAAAAGAATTGTTAAAAACATATGCTGTGCTGCACATACTGGAAGAAATCTCAGAATTAAACTGTTTTGAAGTAACTCACAGTAAAATAAATTAAAGGCATGTATTTTGCCACACAAACATTGGCTTCCCGGGTTTCTTAATCATAAATGATTAGAAGTAATCATAATTGTTGATACATTTTAAAAGCTGAAAAGTATTTTAATAGAGACTGTAAGCATTTTTTAATTTGTTCTTAAGAAATGAAATTAACCTTTATTTGTACTTAAGAAGTTCAATTAATGTTTAATTTACGCCCAAGAAGTTAAATTAATGTTTCATTTGTACTTAAATGACTTCTTAGAAATGCTATGCTGGCCAGGTGTGGTGGCTCATGCCTGTAATTTCAGCATTTTGGGAGGCCGAGGTGGGCGGATCACCTGAGCTCAAATGTTCGAGACCAGCCTGGACAACATGGCAAAACCCTGTCTCCACTAAAAATACAAAAATTAGCTAGGCGTGGTGGCACATGCCTGTAATCCCAGCTACTCTGGAGGCTGAGGCAGGAGAATCGCTTGCACCTGGGAGGTGGAGGTTGCAGCGAGCCAAGATCACACCACTGCACTCCAGCCCGGGTGACAGCCTTTTTTTTTTTTTCCAAAGAAAGAAAAGAAAAAAAGAAAAAGAAATGCTATGCTAGTACAAACTATCAAAAGTCTTATATTCACAGTCTGTCATTCTCAATCCAATAGAATGATCAATGCTTCAGAAAAGAATTACAGTACAGTCATAAATGTTCGATATGGTACAGGAGTGTCTCAATTTTTTTACTGAAACCCACAGTAAAATCAAGACATAATACACATATACATATATGTATATAATTTAAACAAAAATCATGAAAATTTTTCTCTTGCTATGTGCAATACACTGATATTTTCTACTCGATTCCATTCTATTTATTTTAAAAATGCAAGCCAATGCTGGGCATGGTGGCTCACGCCTGGAATCCCAGGGCTTTGGGAAGCAGAGGTGGGAGGATTGCTTGAGGCCAAGAGTTCAGAACTAGGCTGGGCAACATAGGGAGACTCCGTCTCTACAAAAAAAAAAAAAAATTAGCCAGGTGTAGCGGCACATGCCTATGGTCTTGGCTACTCAGGAGGATAAGGTAGGATAAGGATGAGGTAGGAGGATTCCTTGAGCCCAGGAGGAGTTCAAGGCTGCAGTGAGCTATGATCCCACCACTGCATTCCAGCCTAGGCAACAGAGAGACCCTTGCTTTTTTTTTGCAGGGGGTAGGGGGGCGCCATGGCTCATGCCTGTAATCCCAGCACTTTGGGAGGCTGAGCTGGGTGGATCACTTGAGGTCAGGAGTTCGAGACTAGCCTGGCCAACATAGTAAAACCCCATCTCTACCAAAAATATAAAAATTAGCCAGGCCATGCGCCTGTAATCCCAGCTACTCAGAAGGCTAAGGCAGGAGAATGGTTTGAACCCAGGAGGCAGAGATTGCCACTGCACTTCAGCCTGGGCAACAGAGTAAGACTCTGTCAAAAAAATAAAAAATAAATAAATAAATAAAAAGAAGAAGCAGAACACACACAATTTAGTAAATCACTTTCACAACTCACTAATGTTTTGTGGCCCCCAGTCTGAAAAACACTGTCTTAGAGACCTTTATTTTTAGAGACCTCACCTACATGCTTACATTTTGTTCCTTTCCCTCTAGGTTACTTTGTTCTTTTCATCTAGAACTTTGGCACCTGACTTACCAGCTTCCTTCAACAGATATTTACAAATCACTTGCTATGTGTCCAGCACTATGCTAGGTGCTGGAGGTGCAATGGATTTATATTCACATTCTGGGATCCTAACATTCATTCAACCATCATGCAAATAAATTCAAAATTTCAACCATGCTTAGTGCTACAAAGGAGAGGTGCCAATAGGGGAATTTGACCTAGTCAGGGAAGACTTCCTGAGGAAATGGCACCTAAGTTGAGATGTCAAGATATTTTTTTCCTACTCCATTCTATTCTATTGTATTCTATTTCATTAAGAAAATGCTGGCCACTCCCCATTTCCCCCAATCCCTCATCTACTTTCAACAACCACTAATCTAACTTCTGACTCTATAGATTTGCATATTCTGGACATTTCATAGAAATAGAATCATATATAATATGTAGTCTTTCGTGACTCTCAATTCACTTAGCATGATGTTTTCAAGAGACATTCATGTTCTGGCAGTGTATGGATATACCGTATTTTGTTTATTCATTCATCAGTTGATGGACATTTAGGTTGTTTTTCTTCTGACTATTAAGCAATGTTTCTATGAACATCTGTGTCCAACTTTTTGTGTTAACATATGCTCTCATTTTTCTTGAGTATATTGCTAGGAGTAAATTCCTGGGTCATATAGTACCTCTGTTTAACATCTTGAGGAACTGCCAAACTATTTTCCAAAGCAGCTGTGCCATTTTACATTCCCCTCACCAGGGAAGGAGGGTTCCAGTTCCCCGACATCCTCACCAACAATTGTTTATCTGTCTTTTGATTATAACCATTCTAGTGGGTGTGAAGTGGTATCTCACTGTGGCTTTTATTTGCGTTTTCTTGATGGCTAGCATGCTGAGCATCTTTTCATGTGTGTATTGGCCCTCTGTTCATCTCCTGTTAAGAAATGTCAATGCAGATTCCTTGCCCATTTTTAATTGGGTTGTTTATCTTTTTATTATTGAGTTGTAAGAGTTGTTTATATATTCTGGATACACATCCCTTATCAGATAAATAACTTGCAAATATTTTCTCTCATTCTGTGAGTTGTCTTTCTGCTTTGTTGATGTTGTCCTTTGAAGCACAAAAGGTTTTAATTTGATGAAGTCCTAACACCCTATCTATCTTCCACTACCCATCCCTGATTTCCTCTTTTTTTTTTTAGACAGAATCTCACTCTATCGCCCAGGCTGGAGTGCAGTGGTGCTATATCGGCTCACTGCAACCTCCGTCTCCCAGGTTCAAGCAATTCTACTGCCTCAGCCTCCCGAGTACCTGGGATTACAGGCGCCCACCATGCCTGGCTAATTTTTGTATTTTTAGTAGAGACAGGGTTTCACCATGTTGGCCAGGCTGGTCCTAAACTCCTGACCTCAGGTGATCTACCCTCCTCGGCCTCCCAAAATGTTGGGATTACAGGCGTGAGCCACCGTGCCCGGCCTCTGATTTCCTCTTTAACCATCACCTCGATCTCACCTTAGCCATGGACCTTGACATCACCCAAAGCTGTTGGCACTCTGCTTTTTTAAACCCCAGTATTCTACTTTCAGGGTCCGACCCTTTGTCCTTATAGCTTTCCCTCCACCTTGTTTCTATGACATCTGCTCTAAGGCCTCCAATCCCACAGTCCTCAGTTTTCTGCCTGTTTGTCACACCCAACTCTTCCCAATCTTCTCACCTTCTACTCTTTTTTTTTTTCTTTCTTTCTTCTTTTACTATAAGTTCTGGGATACATGTGCAGAACGTGCAGGTTTGTTACATAGGTATACATGTGGCATGGTGGTTTGCTGCACCCATCAACCCGTCATCTAGGTTTTAAGCCCCACATGCATTAGGTCTTTCTCCTAATGCTCTCCCTCCCTTTGCCCCCAACCCCCTGATAGGCCCTGGTGTGTGAAGTTCCCCTCCCTGTGTCCGTGTTGGAACAGGAATTAAAATAAATTAAAGAATGTGTGAGCAGAAACTCAGTTGTATGTAAGAAAACCCAATTCCCCCTGAGAAAGAGAAAGAGCTGGAGTCCTTTAAAAATTAACTGCCTGTTTTTCTGTGCCTACTGAGCCTTATCTCTCCTCCTTTCCCAGGCATTGTGAAGACGCTGTTTCTCTAGCTGTGCAGCTGCAAGGTCACTAGACAGATAAACTCAAGTCGCAAAACATGTTTTTCCTTGAAAAGTAAGAAATGATGTAATGCATGTCTCAATTAATTGAATAACTGTCTTTGTTTCTCACTTCTGTAATATGCTTCCCCCTGCACAGATCTCCCCCTGCCCCACAAAATGCTTAAAAGGTAACTTAACTCTTTGTTCAGGGCTCAGTCCTTTGGATGTTAATCTGACTGGGCCAGTGCACCTAAATAATAAATATCCTCCTGAACCCCATCAGTCTCTCTGATTCCTTAACAATCCCGCAACAACATGTTCTCATTGTTTAACTCCCACTCACGAGTGAGAACATGCAGTGTTTGGTTTTCTGCTCCTGTGTTAGTTTGCTGAGAATGATGGCTTCCAGCTTCATCCATGTCCCTGCAAAGAACATGAACTCATTCTTTTTTATGACTGCATAGTATTCCATGGTGTATATGTGCCACATTTTCTTTGTCCAGTCTATCACTGATGGGCATTTGGGTTTGGTCCAAGTCTTTGCTATTGTGTATAGTGCTGCAATACCTTCTACTCTTTTCTTATTCAGCCTAGAACTTAGAGTACAACACTACACTCTCCACCCCAATATATTCCACTTATTTGCCCCATTGTCTTTTTGTTACACTTGTTCTGCTTCGGTACACTTGATATATCCAGCCATATATCAATCCAACTATTTGGCTTCTCTATTCCTATGTCTAATAAGCAGTTGAAAAAGTCAGGGAAGCTTATACATTATAAACTGGTGCCACTCCTGATTGATGTGCTTTAACGTCAGCTGAGCTCTCAAACCTGCCCTGCAATCCTTTCCTTCCACCCACTTTACCTTCTTCTCCCATTCCCTGAGGTCAGCTCTACTACTGGCCCTTTCACTCATATCATTCTCACCATGGTCTTTCTTGAACGAGCCAAGATTACTCAAGTCTCCTTGGTGCTTGCTGTTCCTCTGCCATAAACATTCTTGCACTAGGTCCTTAAATGGCTGGAAACTTCTTGTCATTCAGGTCTTAGTTCAAATGTCACCTCTCCAGAGAGGCCTTCCCTAGCCACCCTGTCTACTGTGGTCACCTTCTTCCCATTGCTGTCACATTATCCTGATTTATTTTCTTATTTCTTTTATCTGTGCCATCTGTCTGGAAAATTCTTACTCCTATGCTTCTAAGACCCTTCCTTAGCTGGAGTCAGAGACTTGCTCCTCTGTGCTTTCATAATACCCTGTGCAGAGCTCTCTTACTGGGTTGCTATTGTTTGTGGATTACAGATCTGTGTTCCCTTTCCAGATTGCAAGCTCCTTACAGATAGGTGCTGCGTCTTATTCATCTTTGACCCTCGCAAGGTGTCTGGCACAGAGCAAGCACACAATACTCCCATATGTGTGGAAGACAGTAATAGAAACCCATTATCTATGGAGTGTGGGATCTACCCATCATGAATGAGGATTAACAATTGTTGGGAAATAACAATGGGGAAACATTCTATAACGCAAACTAAATTCTGTTGGGTATGACTTATAATAGCAACCAATAGGGGAAAGTGTCTGAACACAGGAAACTCAATATGTAAACTATGGCACATCTATTTATTGGCATTTCATACTTCTATTAAGATGACAACATCCAACAAGAGATAATAACATAGAACGTTTTTATGTCATGATGATAATGAAAACGCAAAACCTGTACACATCATGAAGATTGGAAGAAAATTAACTAAAATGTAATGCTAAGTTTTTCATGCAGTAGAAATATAGGTGCTTTTCTGCTCTTTCTTTCGCTTTTCTTAATTATTCTACTTTTCTCTATGTATGCATTGCTTTTATACTGAAATAAGTTCCAACATTTTGCTTCTAAGAAATGGATATAGTCCTATTCCTTCTTTGCTTTATACAACTTCAAATATTAATTTATTGTTCAATACCCTGGAAAAACTGAAGACTGCAGAGTCAGAGTGATCTATCCAGCATTCCTCAACAAATTAATGACAGAAAAAGAAATATTGTGGTAGTCCTGATGTTTGGAAACAAAAATGATTTCCTGTAGGCTGTATGCCATCAATACTGTGCTTCAGATGGTTTTGTATTAGGTCCTTGGCAATAGGCTAAATGGCAAATGAGAAATAGCATTTTAAGAGTATTCAAAGGAACTGAAATCAGTATATCAAAGAGCTATCTGCACTCACGGGTTCACTGCAGCACTATTCACAATAGTCAAGATGTGGAAACAACCTAAATGCTCAGCAGTGAATGAATGCATAAAGAAAATGTGGCATATACACATAACAGTATATTACTCAGCCGTAAAAAAGAATGAAATCCTGTCATTGCAGCAATGGATGAGCCTGGAAGAAATTAGGTTAAACGAAATGTCAGAAACAGAAAGACAAATACTGCATGTTCTCACTCATATATTGAAGCTTAAAAAGTTGAGCCTACTGTGGTGGTACCTGCCTGTAATCCCAGCTACTCAGGAGACTGAGGCAGGAAGACCATCTGAGCCCAGGAGTTTAAGGCTGCAGTACACTATGATCACACTTGTGAATAGACACTGCACTCCCTCCCAGGCAACATAGTGAGACCGCATCTCTAACATGAAAAATAATTTTAAAATGTTTAAGTTGAGCTCATAGAAATAGAGAGCAGAACTATGGTTATTAGAGGCTAGGAAGAGAGGGCAGTAGGGCTATGAAGAGGTTGGTTCACAGATACAAAATTACACTTAGATTTTATTATTATTACTTTATTTTTAGAGATGTGGTCTCACTATGTTCCTCAGGCTGGTCTTGAACTCCTGGCCTCAAGCAATCCTCCGGCCCCAGCCTCCTGAAAAGCTGGGGTTACAGACACAAGCCACAGTGTTCAACTCAAATTTAAGACTTAACAATGAAATATCAAGGTGGATATAGTTCATTTGAAGGGAAAAAAAATTCATAAATGTGGGCTTGCTTTATAAAAGGGGTCACAAGAGAAATAGTTTGAGTTCTAAATTCCCCTAAAATATTTAAAATATGGCCCTACTCATGTAACAGATAATACAATGCTGAGACCCAGTTATCATTCAGATAACAGGACAAATATCTAATACAATAAATTCCAATCTACCAAAGAATTGGAAAAGTTCCTTAGAATCACTAGGATTTTTAAAAACTTAGATATGCCTTATATCAAACTCATTGTTTGGATGGAGGAGCTATGCCAACTTTGTGTCAACTTTTAGAGTGAACAATTTAGAGGAAAATGATACCTGTCATATAAGGGAAAAGGCAAATTTTAATAAAATGGATGAAGGGTGGAGGATGTTTTAGTTTGAGTTCTGGGTTAAGCTGTTCTTGCATTGCTATAAAGAAATACCTGCTATAAAGAAAAGAGGCTTAATTGGCTCACAGTTCTGCAGGCCATATAGGAAGCATGGTGCTGGTGTATCCTTGGCTTCTGGCGCAGCCTCAGGAAGTTCACAATCATGGCAGAAGGCAAAGGGGTAGCAGGCATGTCACATGGTGAAAAAGGGGGCAAGGTGGGGGGGAAGGTGGAGGGAAGTGTCACCCACTTTTAAATGACCAGATCTGGTGAGAACTCATTCACTCTGGTGAAGACAGCACCAACCCATGAGGGATCTACAACCATGACCCAAACACCTCCCACCAGGCCCCACCTCCAACATTGGGGATTACATTTCAACACGACATTTGGGCAGGGACATACATCCAAACTCTATCACGTTCTCCCAAAGATAGGTGCTGACATAAGGATTCCAGTGCAAAATCATCTATATAAGTCCTTGACTTAAGATGGTTCAACTTTGGATTTCTCAGCTTTACAATGCTGCAAAACCATTCTGTTTTTCACTTTTGGTACAGTATTCAATAAATTACATGAATTATTCAACACTGTTATAAAATAGGCTTCATGATGATTCTGCCCAACTATGGGCTAATGTAAGTGTTCTGAGCATGTTTAAGGTATACTATGCAAAGCCATGATGTTTGGGAGGTTAGGTGTATTCAATGTGCTTTTGACTTACAGTATTTTCAACTTGCAATAGGTTTATCAGGATATAACCCCTCCATAAGTCAAGGAGCATCCGTAGTTTACTTGGAAGGAGATTTCAGGAAATACCAGTAGGGCAGTGGGGAAGTGAAACAAAGAAGGAAAGGAAGAAGCCATTAATGGTGTGTCATCAAGTGAATTACCATTGTGGGCAACTGGAACTTAATCCTGCTGATACTCTGGGTGACAAGGTAGAACCCCACCTGAAAAGCAAGAGCACTGTTTGAGAGTTGCTCTGGTGTTCAGGGACAGTCTCAGGGCAAAGAGTAGTTGTTGCTGACTGTTAGAAGTTGGACCCATGGCTGGGCACAGTGGCTCACGCCTGTAATCCAAGCACTTTGGGAGGCCAAGGCGGGTGGATCACCTGAGGTCAGGAGTTCGAGACCAACCTGGCTAACATGGTGAAACCCCAGCTCTACTGAAAATACAAAAATTAGCCGGGTGTGGTGGCAGGCACCTGTAATTCCAGCTACTTGGGAGGCTGAGGCAGCAGAATCGCTTGAACCCGGGAGGCGGAGGTTGTGGTGAGCCGAGATTGCACCACTGTACTCCAGACTGGGTGACAGAGTGAGACTCCATCTCAAAAAAGAAAAAAGAAAAAGAAAAAAAAAGTTGGGCCCATATGCATAAAAATGGTAGATACTGAGGATTATGAGTGGGGTACCAAAGCATCTGCTACAGACGGAAGAAACAAACTCCAGCATGGTGTTTTACTTTGCTTTGACACTTCTTTAAGTGGTTTTGGTGATTTACATTTGTGGTCAAAATTCCTTAAAGCTAACTTTCTACCTGCCATATTCTCTTGTGTGCATGCTTGTTTTTCTTGCCCCAAAATGCACAGGCCTGTGCCCAGGCTGTTGCCAACACAGGCTTCTTCTGTGTGCCCCTCTTCCTGGAGGTTGTGCCTGGTTAACAGCAGAACAAAGGCTTCGGTGCCCAAGCAGCTTCTTCTGGTTTGACCTGTTATCTGTTCTTAGTATATGTGGTTTAGGACAGTAGAAAACATGGCCTAGGCTGCTATTACAGCAGAAGGGCCTGGAGCCTTCAAAGCATTTCTATAAACAACTTGATCCAGTTTTATACTTGTTGAACATGTTCCCTGGGCAAGGAACAAAGATCAAATGCAGTTAGTCACTCTTGAAGGGAAACTGGTGGTTTGTGTTCCAAAAGGACTTTGTCTCCTCCTCTTTTCCTCCTCCTCTCCTCTCCCCACATCCTCTCTTGAGATGTACTATTTTTTCCTAAGCAATTTGCCAAGTCCAAAGAATGATTGTAGAGTTTATAACACGCAGTTTATGGCATTAAAACACTTGGCAGAGGAAGCAATAACAAATCCAATGCCACCTTGCCCCTTCTGTGCGGTTTTGTAATAAAAGATCAAACTGCAGAGCGGTGAGAGGGCTGGGCCAACCGCTCTGCACACATCTGCATCCTTCGGTGGCTCGAGGGTGGGGAAGGGCACACCCTTCTGGGTGTCAGAAGGCACTGACATGGGCAGCACTGGGGCCTCTCCCCTCTGTCTGATCACCTGGAACTAGGGCTGCACCTATGACTCCTTAATGTGGATTTTTAAAGGCAACCCCTCCTCCAGGAGCATGCAGCCCCACGCTGGGGCCCACAGCTTCACAAGGGGAATGTGGGCTGGATTTCAGCTCCCACTCATTCCGTCTGCCAGGTGCCTGTGTACAGGACACAGCCCACACATTGCACATGGGGACTCTGTCTAGGACTAGAGGAAACTCCCTCCACCCCTGGCCTGTCATAGGCCACCCACCTCAAGTCCAAGGCTACAGTTCACTTTTTTTTTTTTTTTCTGAGATGGAGTCTGTCTCTGTCACCCAGGCTGGAGTGTAGTGGCACGGTCTCAGCTCACTGAAACCTCCGACTCCCGGGTTTTAGTGCCTCAGCCTTCTGAGTAGCTGGGATTACAGGACTCTAATGGAGGGCGGCAGGCAGGGGAAAAGGAGGTGGACAGTGAGGCTGGCCCCTGAACTGGATAGCGCTGTTAACAGGATCTGGGTCCAGAATACTGCAGACACCAGACATGTGATAACTGGGTTTGCTGCCGGCAAGCCACCACTCTTGGGAAGGAGTTGTGTGGGCAAATCAGGAAGTTGCCCTCTCAGCAGCTGTCTCCAGGGTGGCTGCCCTCAGGTGTAATCTGGGGATCAGGAAACCACTGCTGGAATCCTTGGTTTCAGAATCACCCCGGACCTGTTGCAACCCATATCTGCAAAACAGAAACCACCTACCATGCCTCTTTCCCCCACTTAAATGAGTTCTAACATTTGTCTAACATGACCACATCTGATTGGTGGAACTTAAATTACACAGCTGCAAGGGAGTCTGGGAAATGTAGTTTTTCTATTTCTCTACTATACATAAAGACACACTGGAAAGAGATCGAAATAGAGCTGGAAGAGTCATTTCCATTATGGTTCCTCTGTTTGAAAACCTTCAGTGACTCTCCTTCTAAATGGTGCTGTTAAAGGGACGCAGGGCCTGGGTCTAAGATACAGCACACACTAACAGTGATTTCCAAACTGTGGTCTATAGATCTCTGGGGAGACAAAATGTTCTTGAATCTCCTTGTATTTCATTTTCTGTGGACTGAAAAAAACATCGTGACTTCCATATGTGTTTATTTTTGAAACATGGAAATAATTGGGATTCAAAAAATTATCTCTCTCTCTCTCTTTCTCTCCCCCAAATAACTTGAAAGCCTTCTTTACTTCTTTACAAGCACTCTGTTTCTCACCCACAAACCCCTCTCCCCTGCCTAGAATGTAAATGTCATCTCCCTCCTCACTTGCTAATTCCCGTTCATCAGGTAAGACTCATTTCAGGCCACCACCTCCCCCGGCCTGAGGGGTGATTCTTTCAGGCTGGGATAGAGAATTCTCATCTGTTTTCTTGTAATATCCTGGGAAGTTATACTAATAAGAATAAAATAAAAGCTAACTTTTTTCAGCTTACTCTTTGCCAGGCCCCACAAAGTACATACTCTTACTAACCCATTTTATAGATGGGAACACTGGGACATAGACAGGTTGCATAATCCGCCCAAGGTCACCTACTAGTCAGTGCGGGCTTCAACTCAATCCTAGGCAGCCGTCTGGCTTCAGAGTCTATGCTCTTGATGGATAGTCTTGTTTCCTCTCATCCTATTATTGTGCTGCTCACCCTGCCACAATCTCTCTCTCTCAATCTCTCTCTCTCTCTCTTTCTCTTTCTCTATCTCTCTCTCCTCTCCACTCTCTCTCTCTCTATCCATCAATCTAATCTATACCTTAGTCTGTGTGCCTGTCATCTCCATGAATAACCATTGGTTTTCTATGATATTAAAATGGGAGGGGGAAGTCAACATTTTCCCTCCGTTCCCACCACATTGGAAATTCTAGGACCAGGGCCCAAATTATTTGATCCTTCCTTCTCTCATCCTCCACTGTCTGTTAACACAGGAACTATTTTCTCTTTCGGCAAAGAGTACCAGACTAAATTACAGAGCAGGCTACAAAATTACTACCCTCAGCTCACTTCTTTGCCTGTTTTCTCTAAAATAGGTTATTCCTGTTGGTTGTATAAATATGAGACAGAAGCCACCACTGCTTTGCAATCACGTGGGAAAGTGTATCATCTGCTCCAAGCTCTGTGGAGCAGACCTCCTGGCCAGGATCCACTGAGCATGCCTCAGGAAAAGATGACGTTCCTGGGAACTCCAGCCCACACATCAGCATTCTCATGTGAACACTTAGGAGAGTGAAATTGGGAATAGTTTGACAACTTCGTGAGACTCAGAAGGTGTTTCCATATCTGTGCCTTTGCCTTCGTGGTTTATTATCCTGTCTGTCTAACACAGATGACATTTGCCCGTGTTTCCTATGCCTCAGCACACTGAAACTCACCAACAGCCTTACCAGGTAAGCTAGCTGATCATTCCCTCTACTGGGTGTCAGCCACACTCCTTGTACATCCCAGAAGTGCCAATTTACCCCAGACTCATCTCTTCTTGCCTTGCTTAATCTCCTTTCTTTTCCTTTTGTGCTTCAAGTGTCTGATTTCTGGTTAGCCCATTTATTTGGGCTCATAAGCCAGGCATTTCCTTTTCCTTCTTGAAGGTAACTTACAAAAGAAACCTTCTTTAATCACCTTTCAAGTATGCTGTCTGGGTCCCTGTTTAGGAAAGTCCTCCCTGCCCATGAAGTGTCCTTCCAAAGGCTTGTGTCCTCTGCAGGAAACAATTCAGATGGGTCAGGCATGATGGCCTTGTAAACCTCTCTTGTGTAATTTACACATCTGAAACCATCATTTCTTTCAGCAAGCACACTATTTCATCAAAGCACATCATCTGCAGGAGAGGTAGAAAGCTCATTAAATATGCTTAAGGAGTGACTTTTGTAACTCACTATTGTTTTAAAACATCTTAATTCCCGTTCTGGTTAAATGACCCAGTATATCTACAACCATCTTAGAGACTGTCAGTTCAATCTATGAAGAGAGTGGGATGTTGTCAAAACAGTGTTGCACAAACCCTTTAAAGAAAGCGAAACAAAAAAAAAAAAAGTTGGTGCAAGTTACAAACATATTATGGAGTCAATGAGACGTGGCAGTTAATCCTCAGCTAATGTTGACACAGAGCAGCACACCCAGAAATGCCAAAAAGTTGACAGCAGTGGTTCTCAGCCTTGACTGCAGATTGGAATCAATTGGGTGTTTGTTTGTTTGTTTTAAATCTCCATGCCCAAGCCATACTCCAGGCCAATTAAATCAGAATCTCTGGGGGTGGGCCCCAGGCATCATTACATTTCAAGGTTCCCAGCAATTCCAACATATAGCCAAGTTTGAGATCTATTAGTTTAGAATACCTGGCCCTTGCTCACAGCTGCTTAGGCAGGTAGGTGTGTGGGGCTGGGGAAAGGGCAACACATGCCTGGTCAGGCCAATCAGACTGACCAGGGAAGTTATATTAAGTAGGAGGGTCAAGGCACAGAGAGCAGATAGACACCAGTGCACATGCAGTGGCACTCTGTGACGTCCTTACTGGCCCTACTCCAAAGTGGTATATTGGATTTGCCAATTTGATGTATTAAATTGATAACCAGTTGAAATGATATTCTATTGACAGCAATTGATACAATGATATTCACTTGAAAAAGAAAAAAGACCCAGTGGACAGGGTGTGCAAAGGGGGCTTCTTCTGAAGTTCTGCTCATGTTGTTTCTTCAGCTGGGTGCTGGTTACACAGGTGGGTTCAGTTTGTGAAAATGTATCTACTTGTACACTTATGATACGTGCACTTTTGTCTATACATGTTCTGCATTAGTAAAAAATTAAAAAGGAAGAGAAACCCTACATTGACCATTGAAAAAAGGTCATAGATGCTGTCAAAAATTTACTCACAAGCTTGTTTATAGGAGTGAGATTGATAGCCCCATGCTAGAAACCATCCAAATAAAAAGTACCTGGCTAAATAAATTAAGGTTCTGCCATACAATGGAATACTGTGTAGCTATTAGAATTCTACGCTGTATAAATGTGATTCACCATGTAAACAGCACCAAAAACAAAAACTACATGATCATCTCATAGATGCAGAAAAGGCTTTAGATAAAATTCAACACCCCTTCATTTTAAAAATTCTCAATAAACATACCTCAAAATAGAGCCACCTATGACAAACCCCCAGTCAACATCATAGTAAATGGGCAAAAGCTGGAACCATTCCCCTTGAAAACTGGCCTAAGACAAGGATGCTCTCTCTCACCGTTCTTATTCAACATAGTATTAGAAGTCCTGGCCAGAGCAATCAGGCAAGAGAAAGAAATAAAAGGCATCTAAATAGGAAGAGAGGAAATCAAATTATCCCTGTTTGCAGATGACATGATTCTATACCTAGAAAACCCATAGTCTCTCCCCACAAGCTCCTTTATCTGATAACTTCAGCAAAGTTTCAGGATATAAAATCAATGTACAAAAATCAGTAGCATTTCTATGTACCAGCAACATCCAAGCCGAGAGCCAAATCAAGAACGCAATCTCATTCACAATAGCCACAAAAAGAATAAAATACCTAGGAGTACAGCTAACCAGGGAGGTGAAAGATCTCTACAAGGAGAACTACAAAACACTGCTGAATAAGATCAGAGATGACTCAAATAAGAAAACATTCCATGCTCATGGATAAAAATAATCAATATTGTTAAAACGACCATACCAGCCAAAGTAATTTACAGATTCAATGCTATTACTGTCAAACTACCAATGACATTCTTCACAGAATTTAAAAAAAAAAAGTTTTTAAATTCATATGAAACCAAAAAAGAGCCCTAATAGTCAAAGCAATCCTAAGCAAAAAGAACAAAGCTATAGGCATCCCATTACCTGACTTCAAGCTATACTGCAAGGCTGCAGTAACCAAAGCATGGTACTTTTCAGACACATAGACCAATGGAACAAAATAGAGAGTGCAGAAATAATGCTGTGCAGCTACAAACATCTGATCTTCCACAAAATCAACAAAAACAAGCAATGGGGAAAGAATTCCCTATTCAATAAATTGTGCTAGAATAACTGGCTAGCCATATGCAGAAGATTGAAACTGGGTCCTACTGAAATGGTTTGGCTGTGTCCCCACCCAAATCTCATCTTGAATTCCCACGTGTTGTAGGAGGGACCCAGTGGGAGGTAATTGAATCATGGGGGCAGGTCTTTCCCATGCTGTTCTCGTGATAGTGAATAAGTCTCACAAGGTCTGATGGTTTTGAAAAACAGGAATCTCCCTGCACAAGCTCTATCTTTTTGCCTGCTGCCATCCATGTAAGACGTGACTTGCTCCTCCTTGTAAGTCCAATTAAACCTCTTTCTTTTGTAAATTGCCCAGTCTCAAGTATGTCTTTATCAGCAGTTTGAAAATGGACTGATACACTTACCTTTCAACATATACAAAAATCAACTCAAGATGGATTAAACACTTAAATGTAAAACCTAAAACTATCGAAACACTTAGAGAAAACCTAAGAAATACCATTCTGGACACAGGCCCTGGCAAAAGTTTCATGACAAAGATGCCAAAAGCAATTGCACCAAAAACAAAAATTGACAAATGGGACCTAATTAAACTAAAGAGCTTCTGCACAGCAAAAGAAACTATCAACAGAGTAAACAGACAACCTACAGAATGGGAGAAAATATTGTAAACTACGCATCTGACAAAGGTCTAATATCCAGCATCTACAAGGAACTTAAACAAATTTATAAGATAAAAACGAACAACCTCATTAAAAAGTAGGCAAGGGACATGAACAGACACTTTTCAAAAGAAGACATGCATGCAGCCAATAAGCATAGGAAAAAATGCTCAACATCACTAATCATTAGAGAAATGCAAATCAAGACCACAATGAGATACCATCTCATACCAGTCAGAATGGCTATTATTAAAAAGTCAAAAAATAACAGATGTTGGCAAGGTTGCAGAGAAAATGGAATGTGTATACACTCCTGATGGGAATGTAAATTAGTTCAGCCAGGGTGGAAAGCAGTTTGGTAATTTCTCAAAGAACTTAATGTAGAATTACCATTTGACCCAGCAATCTCAATACTCGGTACATATCCAAAGGAATATAAAGAATTCTACCATAAAGACACATGCACATGTGTGTTCATTGCAGCACTATTCACAACAGCAAAGACATGGAATCAACCTAAATGCCAATGGTAGACTGGATAAAGAAAATGTGGTACATGTACACTATGGAATATGACGTAGCCATAAAAAAGAACAAGATCATGTCCTTTGTAGCAACATGCATGAAACTGGAGGCCACCATCCTAAGCAAACTAACACAAGAACAGAAAACCAAAAACCCCATGTTCTCACATAAGTGGGAGTTAAACATTGAGTCCATATAGACACAAAGAAGGGAACAAAAGACACTGAGGCCTACTTGAGGGTGGAGAGTGAGAGGAGGGCAAGGATAAAAAAACTACCTATCAGGTACTATGCTTATTACCTGGGTGATGAGTAATCTGTACACCAAGCCCCCAGGACACACAATTTACCTATATAACAAACCTGCACATGTTTCCCTGAACCTAAAATTAAAGTTAAAAAAATTACATTTAAAAGATTATGTCATGACATGGAAAATGGCTCACAATCTATTTTAAAGTTAAAAAACCAGACGAGGCATGGTGGCTCACAGCTGTAATCCCAGTACTTTGGAAGGCCAAGATGGGAGGACTGCTTGAAGCTCCAGGAGTGGGCAACATAATGAGACCCATCTTTACAAAAAAAATGTAAAATTAGTCGGGCATGGTGGTCCACACCTGTAGCCCCAACGACTCTGAAGGCTGAGGCAGGAGGATTGCTTGAGCCCATGAGTTCAAGGCTGCATTGAGCTATGATCATACCATTGCACTCCAGTCTGGGTGACAGAGCAAGACTCTGTTGGTTAAAAAGAAAAAAAGATGGAATATTGTTATATATATATTACATATTACTATGCATTTTTCTACATACACTGTTTTTTGAAATAAAGAAACATATTAGGCATATTTGAGATAGAAAGTCCAACAGACACAAAGTGTGCAGATGGGACCTGGATTCAAGTCCTACCCCAGCTATTTACTAATAATCATTTGCCCTTGGCTAAGTTGCTGAACTTCATAAAAACCAGTTTTATTGAGATATAATTCACATGCCATACAGTTCACCCATTTAAATTCAATTTTTAGTATATTCACAGAGTTGTACGACTATCACCACAATCCCATTTTAGAACAGTTTCATCATTCCAAGGAGAAACCCCGTGCCCATTAGCAGTTGCTCCCCATACCCACAAACCCTCCCAGCCCCTGGTGACCAGTAATCTACTTTTTATCTATTTACAGTTGCCTATTCTGAACATTTCACATAAAGGGAATCATACAATGTACGGTTTTTATGTGTGTGTTTGGTGTCTTTCACTTAGCATGTTTCCGAGGTTGTCCATGTTGTAGCATGTCTCAGTACTTCATTCCTTTTTATTGTCAAATAATATACCATTGTATGGATATACCACATTTTGCTTATCCATTCATCAGTTGATAAACATTTGGATTGTTTTCACTTTGGGGTTTTTAAAAATAATGCCAGTATGAGCATTCGTGTGCAAAGTTTTGTGTGGATATATGTTTTCATTTCTCTTGGATTCATACCTAGGAGTGGAATTGCTAGGTCACACAGTAATTATGTTTAACCCTTTGAAGAACTGCCAGACTGTTTTCCAAATCAGCCACACCATTTTACAGTTCTCTCAGCAGTGTGTAAGGATTTCAATTTCTCTACATCCTCACCAATACTTGTTATTGTCTGTCTTTTTTATTATAGTCATCCTAGTAGGTATAAAGTGTTATCTCATTATGGGTATTTTTTAGAATAATTTTTCTTTTTTCTCTCTTTTATTCATGTGTTCTTTTTACTGTCCACATTTAAGGTGTACAACATGATGTTTTGATACATATATACATAGTGAAGTGATTTCTACAGTCAGGTAAATTAACTTATCCATCATCTCTCATAATTATAGTTAGTGTGTGTTAAAAGTACCTAAAATCTACTCTCAGCATATTTCTAGTATACAATATTATAACTCAAGCAATATTATAGCCCTCTTGCTGTTTTGATTTGTACTTCCCTGATAACTAAGGATGTTGAGCAGCTTTTCACGTGCTTACTGGTCATTTGTATATCTTCTTTGGAGAAATGTCTATTCAGACCTTTTGCCCATTTTTTAATTGGGTTATTTATATCTTATTATTGAGTTATAAGAGTTCTTTATATATTCTGGATACAAGTTCCTTATATGATTTGTAAATATTTTCTCCCACTCTGTGAGTTGTCATTTACTTTCTTGATGGTGTCCTTTGAAGCACAAAAGTTTTTAATTTTGATGAAATCCAATTTATATTTTTTCTTTGTTGCTTATGCTTTTTGTATCATGTCTAAGGAGGTTTGTGGAACCAGATCTTTTAATTGTCATATTTTTGGTGCCAAGCACAGAGCCTAGCATATAGCAGACACACAACAATTGAGAACTGAAATGACATATTTTTCTTTATCTGAACTTAGGAATTCATTGAGCACTGTATCAATTAGCTATCATTTTACAACAGATGACCTCAACTGAGTGGCTTGAAACCAGAAACATTTTCTTTTGCTAATGATTCAGTGGGTTGTTTAGGCAGTTCTTCTGGTCCGTGCTGGCTGATGTGTCTCTATTCAGCTTGCAAGTTGGCAGGTGGTTGGATGATCTAGAATGACCTCACGCATATGTCTGATGTTTGGCAGATGGTTGGATGGGATGCCTTGGTTCTTCTGCATGTAGCTTTTAACCCTCCAGTTTAGGCTACCTCAGGCTTGTTCACCTGGTGGTCTTCAAGTTCCAAGTCCAAGCTCCAATATCCAAGCACTTTTTAAGCTTCTTCTGGTATCACATTTGCTCATGTCCTATTGACCAAAGCAATTCACATAGCCAAGCTCAAATTTAAGCGATGGAGAAGTAGACCCCAGCTCCTGTGACAAGGGAAGAATTTGTGGCCATTTTCTATGATCTACCACAAGCACCTTCTGTGCTCCTAGCACTGTTAGGCTTTTATGGGGGAAGTAAAAGGAGACTCTCTCCTCCTTTTAGTTTGCAACGCTACTGCAGGTATTCATTCATTCAACAAATATTTAATATTGTCTTAGTCCATTTTTTGCTGCTATAGTAAAATACCATAGACTGGATAATTTATAATAAACAGAATTTTGTTTCTCACAGTTCTTGAGTCTGGGAAGGCCAAGGTTGAGGATCTGGCATCTGGTGAGGGACTTTTTGCTGCATCATCCCATAGCAGAAGACAAGAGGGCAAAAGAGAAGAAAGGGAGCCAAACTTGTCCTTTTATAAGGAACCCACTCCTCAAATAACAAACCTACTCCCCAGATAATAGCATTAATCCATTCATGAGGATGGAGCTGTCATGGCCTAATCACCTCTTAGTCTCACTTCTTAATACTGTTACAATAGCAAGTAAATTTCAACATGAATTTGAGAGGAGACAAACATTCAAACTGATTCAAGGCACAATGCATCCTGAGGCAAATTTCCCTCCAGCTCTGAGCCTATGAAATCAAAATAACTTATCTGCTTCCAAAGTACTATGGTGATACAGGCATAGGATAGACATTCTTATTCCAAAAGAGAGAAAATAGACAAAAAGAAAAGGGTAACAGGACAAAAGTTCAAAAGCCAACAGGATGAACAACATTAAATCATTTTTTAAAGAGTCAGTCTTCGGTGGCTCACTCCTGTAATCCCAGCACTTTGGGAGGCCGAGGCAGGCGGATCACTTGAGGTCAGGAGTTTGAGACCAGCTTGGCCAACATGGTGAAACCCCGTCTCTACTAAAAATACAAAAATTAGCCAGGCGTGGTGGTGGGCACCTGTAATCCCAGCTACTCGGGAGGCTAAGGCAGGAGAATCACTTGAACCCAGGAGGCGGAGGTTGCAGTGAGCCGAGATCATCGCGCCATTGCACACTCGCCTGGGCGACAAGAGCGAAACTCCGTCTCAAAAAAAAAAAAAAAAAAAAATCAGTCTTGCTCTGTCACCCAAGCTGAAGGGCAGCGGTGCAATCATAGCTCACTGCAGCTTGACCTCTTAGGCTCAAGCAATCCTCCCACCTCAGCCTCTCAAGCAGCTAGGACTACCAGGCATGGACCACCTCACCTGGCTAATCTTTTTATATTGTAGAGGTGGAGTCTTGCTATGTTGCCCAGGCTGGTCTGGAACTCCTGGCCTCAAGCAATTCTCCCGCCTCAGTCTCTCCCAAAATGTTGGGATTATAGGCATGAGCCACTGCACCTGGCCCGTTAAATCTTAACACTCCAGAATAACCTTTGACTCCATCTGCTGCCTTCTAGACACACTGGGATTGGGGTTGGGCCCCCAAGGCCTCAGGCAGCTTTGCCCATATGGCTTTGCTGGGCTCCTCCCAAGCAGCAGCTCTCATGGGTTGGAGTCTCATGCCTGCCGTTCTTCCAGGATGGTTGCTGTTGCATGTTGGTGGCTCTACAGTTCTGGGATCTCAGGGGTTTCACTAGGTCTAGTGGGAACTCTGCGGTGGCTCTGACCCTGCAGCTCCACTAGACATTGTCCTAGAGGGGGTTCCCTGCCATGGCTCTGCCCCTATGATAAGTCTCTGGCTGGGCCCCCAGGCTGTCTGATACATCCTTTGAAATCTAGATGGAGGTAGCCATGCCTCAATGGCTCTGAAACTCTGCGCACCTCAGAATTAGCACCATGTGAATGCCACTAAAGCTTATTGCTTGCTCCTTCTGGAGTGGCAGCATAAGCTAAACCTGAGGCCACTTGAGCCACAGCTGGGATGGCTAAGTAGCACTACACTGGAATGCAGGGGCCACTCTGCCCTCCTAGAACCCTGGGCCTGTGATGGGAGGGCAGCCCCAAAAATCTCCAAAATGGATTCAGGTTTTCACCTATGTCTTGATGAATAGCACCTAGCTTCCTTGGATCCATGCTAATCCCTAATTAGAGGGTTGCTTGGCTGTACTCTTGCACACTCTTTGTTCTTTATATGTCCAGGCTGCAAATCTTCCAAATGTTCTGCTTTCCTTTTAATTATAAATTCCATCTTTAAATTATTTCCCTCTTCTCTCATTGTACTAAACGCAGTTTAAAAAAGACGTGCAGTTCCTTCAATATTTTGCTTAGAAATTTCTTCTGCCAGATACCTTAGCTCATTCTTCTTAAATTCTGCCTTCCACAAAGCCCTTAGGTGTTGACACAATTTTTCCACGTTATTTGGCACTTTATAACAAGGATGACCTTTACTCTAGTTTCCAGTATCTTGTTCCTCCTTACCATCTGAGACCTCATCAGAATGGCCTTACATTCATATTTCCACTAACATTCTAATCACAACCATTTAAGTAATCTCTTAAGAAATTTCATATTTGGAGCATAATTCTGAAGCTTTAAAAAAAAAAAAAAAAACAACAAGAAAAGAAAGAAAAGAAATTTCAGACTTTCCCTACAGCTCTTGTCTTCTTCTAAGCCCTCATTAGAATTGCCCTTAACATTCCATTCATAGCAATACAGGCATTTTCTAGCCTGCTCCTCCAAATTATTTTTATTTATCTATTTATTTAAATTTGTTAGTGGGGTCTTACTATGCTACCTAGGCTGGAGTGCAGTGGCTATTCACAGGTGTGATTATTGTGCATCATAGCCTTGAACTCCTGTGCTCAAGTGATCCTCCCCACTCAGTCTCCCAAGTAGCAGGGGCCACAGACAGTGTGCCACCACACCAGGCTCCTCTAGATTCTTTTAGCCTCTACCCATTACCTAGTTCCAAAGCTGCTTTCACAATTTCAGGTACTTGTTATAGCAACACCTCACTTCTCTGTTACCAATATTCTGTCTTCATCTGTTTTGTGCTGCTATAACAGAATACCATAGACTGGGTAATTTATAATGAAAAGAAATGTATTTCTCACAGTTCTGGAGGTTGGAAAGTCCAAGATCAAGGAACTAGCATGTTACAATGGCCTTCTTGCTGTGTCATCCCATGGCAGAAAGTGAGAGGGAGAGAAAAGGGGGTTGAACTTATCCTTTTATAATGAACTCACTCCCACAATAACAAACTCACTTTCAAGATAACGGCATTAATCCACTAATGAGGGCAGAGCCCTCATGGCCTAATCACCTCTTGAAGGCCCCACTTCTTAACACTGTCATTATGGTAATTAAATTTTAACATGAGTTTGGGAGGGGACAAACATTCAAACTGTAGCAAATATCTACTATATGTCAAGCATAGTTCTGGGCCCTGGGTATATCTCAGTAAACAGAAAAAAAACTAAGATCCTAACCCTTGTGTTATTTACATTCTAGTGAAAATTACAATAGGAAAAATTACAAATAAACTCCCAACAAATTGTTCTGGTGGTAGTGAAATTTTTTTATTTCACCTGTCTATAATCAAGATGGAATCCAGGACTTAAGTCTCTGGAAGAAGAAGGGAAGTAGAAATTCCTCTAAGAACACACAGCGAAAAGGGAGAGAAGATTGCAAGAGATCCTAAGAAAGAAAAACAGACTTCTATAGAAAATGGAGCTTTGTTTTTACAATATTTTTAAAGTGAGTTTGTATCAGTCAGGGTTCAAGCACAGAAATATAACCAATAGGAAATATAAAAGGATTTGTTGCAAGGAGTGGTCTTATACAGTTGTGGAGGCTGGTGAGGCAAGTTTGAAATTCATGGGGCAGCCTGTCAGAAAGAGCAGGGAGGAATTCTCTAGCAAGAGCTGAAGCTGCAGTCTGCAGGCAGAAGTTCTTCTTCTAGGAAACCTCAGCTCTGCTTTTAAGACCTTTCACCTGATTGAGTCAGGCCTGCCCAGATTACTCAAATAATCTCCATTAACTACAAGTCAACTGATTATGGACTTTAATCACATCTACAAAATACCATTACAGAAGCACTGGAATTCGTGTTTAGTTGAATAACTGGGGACTGTAGCCCATGTTGACACCTCAAACTGACCATCACAGGATTAGGTTGATAACTCTGTGAATATACTAAAAATCACTGTACACTTTAAATAGGTAAGTTATGTGGTATGTGAAGTATATCTTAATAAAGCTGTTAAAAAGTGGGTTAATTTCATACTTTGGGAGGTCTAATTTTTAAAAATTAATTGGGCTTCTTTTTTAAAAAAAGTGTGTTATTATGAACATGTTTACTCAGCCTGGGAAGTCAGAACAGAAACTGTAATACATGCAAAATGTGAGTTAACTCACCCTAAGCGTGGCACAGTTTTGTCCTCTCAGCTAGAAGTTAGAGCGATTCCCCATGGCTTCCTTCCTTACTGCCTCTGTGCAATAGACTAATTAAGGTTTTCACTCCCCAGCCAGTCACCAGGAGAAGACAGATGCTGAGAGAGTCAAAGAGCACTGTCTGTGCTAAGAATCCAGGAGGCTCCTCAGGCCCGTGGGCTGGTCTTGGGATGCAGAACCTGGTGCCACCTAATAAAAACCATGTCATCTCCAATTAGCTCTCTGTCTTCTCTGCACTCAAGTAGCTTTGGCCTGTGGGCAACTTTTACAGCTCAGCTGTAGAGACAAATAAGTAGGTGGTGAGGTTTCTTTGTTTTTGATTTTTAAGCTTGGTGAGGGCTAGATGTGTTCCAGGCATTTGGAGCAGAGTGAGATCATGCTAGGCTGAAAAGGTTTGGAGAAGGCCGTTGGGGAAGGAAGGACGAACAAAACATGGATGACAGGAGGCAGGAGGACACACATTAGGACCAGGAACAAGGGGCTAGGGGAAGTAAGAGGCTGGGCTGACTGCAGCAGAGTGCCTTGGAGAGATTGGGCAGGTACAGGGAGGTGGGTGCAGGGCAGAGAGGCTCTTGAAGGATAGGTGGAGATATGGGGACTGAATGCAAGCAAACTAGTGGCCTTCAAAGTAGGGGGTGCATAACTCAAGGAGGGGGTCAAGATGTCTCACTGGAGCAGGGTAGGAAAAGATAACTTCTGTTGTATTTCTTTTTGATCCAAAGAATAACAAAATAATCTCAACTAGCAGGTAGTATATGGAATGATGATGCCACTCTCCTCCATCTGTATTTAGGTCACATAATCACAAGACAAGGTAGGTTATAGTCTCTCTGTATAACAGATTAGGAAACTGAGTCACAGAAAGGCTAGGTGAGTAGCTGTGTTAATTCATCAGGTCCTCTGGGAAGCAGAGGCCAAGACGGGATTAGGTGTGTGAGAGATGTCAGTGGGGGAAACGTCTGTGAAGCTCAAGGAAAAAGGGCAGGGGAATGAAGAAGGAGGATTTTCAGATGGTGATACCATCTGATGTCAGATGCCAGTCTGATCCCTGTGGAGGAGAGAAGGAAGGAAGCAGAAATGAAGGAAGTGTCTGGGGTCGCAGTCAGCCCTAGGAAAGTCTCAGCCAGGTCTTGAGCCAAAGTGGCCTGTTGGAAGAATCCCACATCTCCCAGAAATAGCCTGTGCAAGTGACTGTGCTTAGTTATTGGCCAGGGAGCACGGCCTGGGTTCAAATGCAATGATCTGGATGGTCAGGGTCTGGAGAGGCAAGAGCTAGACCATCAGTCAATTGTGCTTCCAAAGCAGGAGGTCTGAGTGGCCCACTTTCATGGCCACTGCAATAGCCTAAAACCACATGACCAGTAAATAAATAATAAATAATGGGACTAGGATTTGAGCTGAGACCTGTCTGACTGAAAATCCCACTTTTTTTGCCATGACATCCTATACCTATGGTCTTGGGAAGACAGACTTTACAAACTTCCCGGTCACGCTAAAGGCTTTCCTGATGCCATAAAGTGCAGAGTTGATAAGAAGTGCCACTGGGAACGTGTTTGGAACTTTCTCAGATCATTTCAAAAAACCATGCAGACTCCTGCAGCACAGATTTCTAACACCAAAATCTATCTGGGTAATGTGCACTTTATTTATGTTCTGTGGGAAAGTTCAAGGTGCCCTGAGAGAGAAAGCAGGAGAGACCCGGTGGAGATGGGGGAATGGGGAGTGTCAAAACGTCTAAGCAATGGATGCTCCAGGGAGGAACGGGGTTGGTGTCAATAGACCAGGGTCTAGCCCAAGGAGTGTGTTGTTGGCTCCTCCGAGCATGAGAACTGCTGGAGGCCAAACCCCTGCACTTGACTTCTTTTCCACAGGCCCTGTTTGTATCTTCCAGTGGGCTTAGCACATCATTTTTAGAAGAGGGTGTTACTTGACTGCGATGTTTACAGTGTTTGAATACTTAATCCCTTGCAGTTGATTTGGAAACATATAAATAAAATAAACACATCACATGGTTCTAAGCTTATTTTTTTTTCCTGGGAATAAACTGGATTGATCAGCTGGCTGTTTGAACTATCATGCATATAATGATTAAAACCCACATATTTTATGCTGGCGGTTGGTAAAATAGCAGGGAGTGCTCTTCGATTATATTGCTTAAAGGTTGTAAAGCTCCCCTCTCTCCTGGTTACAAAAATGTTTGCCTTTTGGTTGACTGATTTTGAGGCTCACTTGTTATAC
Organism: Mandrillus leucophaeus; assembly: GCF_000951045.1. NCBI lineage: Eukaryota > Metazoa > Chordata > Mammalia > Primates > Cercopithecidae > Mandrillus > Mandrillus leucophaeus. Next base: position 580,344 of record NW_012103377.1, read on the forward strand.
TACTTATTCAGGTTGGAAATCATTAAACAAAATGATAGCTCTTGGTTTAGGAGACTGACATCTAAAAACAAAATGCTTCTTGCTACTGAGTGCTCATCAGTTTCTCACTCCTACTAAAAATCATTCTTTTCCCATATGGAAGCCCACAAGACCAAGCTTTTGTTAAACAGATTTAAAACACTTACCAATCATCACCTCGTTAATCTTCACACTCTTCCTTGTTAAATGGGGACAAGTGCCATTACACCACACTGGGCCAAGACCAGAAAGAGTGCAGTTCAGTGGGCAATTATAGGTCTTACAGGAACAAACAGGGCACTCAATTTCCACTAAAGTATCAAGGTTGAATCGCAGAATGATAAAGTATTAAAGCTGGAATTTTCTGTAAAGATGGAGAGGCAGGGTTTAAGAGCAAGTGCCCTGGAATTACCTAGAGCTCCTCTCAAATGGAAGCTCTGATTTTTACCTGCTTTGGCAAGTTTCTGAACCCCATTAGGCTCAGTTTCCTCATCAATAAAATAAAACTAGTGAAAGTATCTGCTTCATACTGTGGTTGTGAGATCATGCACATGAAGCACTTAACACTCAGAAAAGTATAGTTTAATATTATTATGGTCAAGCTCAAATCCTCAGAGATTTTAGAGGCGAGGCTACTGAAGCCAGAGAGGTTGTGCCCAAAGTCCCAGAGTTGTGCAAGTTCATTTAAATTTAACCCTGCTGGACAGACCGGAGCAGACTCACTGCCTCCCCGTCCCACCCCTTTACACAGGGAAGACCTCACACAAGTCATCTCTCTCTTCTTTTTTTTTTTTTTGAGATGGAGTTTTGCTCTTGTTGCCCATGCTGGAGTACAATGGCACGATCTCGGCTCACCACAACCTCTGGCTGCCTCAGCCTCCTGAGTAGCTGGGATTACAGGCATGTACCACCACACCGGGCTAATTTCGTATTTTTAGTAGAGACAGGGTTTCTCCATGTGGGTCAAGCTGGTCTCGAACTCCTAACCTCAGGTGATCCGCCTGCCTTGACCTCCCAACGTGCTGGGATTACAGGTGTGAGCCACCATGCCCAGCAAGGTCATCTCATCTTTTTACGTCTCTGTTTCTCTTCTTCAAAATGCAGAGTGCTCACCTAGGGTCCATGGATGATGCTCTGAAGGTGACTGTACTGAAGCTTGACTGAAGAGGGTCAGTGGCTTTCATTATGGGCTCTGAGACCCATAGAAAGTATTTCTTTCGATGGCAAAAACCACAGTGACTTTTGCACCTACCTAATAAAAACTACTAAGAAAGATGCTCAGATCTCTCTGTAAAATTCTGTGACTCTAAGGGTGGACAATGGCCCAGCTGGGCCATCTTAACTGACTGAACACACTTGCTTCCTGAGCAACAACTCGTTTTTGTGTTGGACCTTGTCAAAGCAGTATCACGTAATATTTCACAGCAAAACCCAAGGTGGGCATTTGGGCACCACTTTATAGAACTTGAGATACAGAGAAAAGAAGTAACATAAAGGAATAGTGAGGCTTTAAGGAATAAAAAAATTTAGTTTTCCAGCCGGGTGTGGTGGCTCATGCCTGTAACGCCAGCACTTTGGGAGGCCGAGGTGGGCAGATCACTTCAGGTCAGGAGTTCGAGACCAGCCTGGACAATATGGTGAAACCCCATCTCTACTAAAAATACAAAAATCAGCCAGGCATGGTGGCGGGCGCTTGTAATCCCAGCTACTCGGGAAGCTGAGGCAGGAGAATCACTTGAACCCGGGAGGCGGAGGTTGCAGTGAGCCGAGATCACACCATTGCACTCCAGCCTGGGCATCACAGTGAGACTTCATCTAAAAAACAAAAAAAAACAAAAATCTAGTTTTCTATCATGATGTGAGGGGAAGGGAAAAAACAATTTCATCTTTTTTCTAGAAATGAGCAGAAAATGGATAATATTAATTATGTCAGTGAGGATCTTGAGAAAACAGAGGATGAGTCAGAGTTAGGAGTGTGAGCGATTGATTTGGGGAGCGGGGAGAGTGAAAAATAAAAGGGAAAGAAGCCAGACTGGGCAGGAAAAATCTTCAGACCCTGATGCAGCTCTGACATCTGCAAAATGAACGTGCATGCAAAGCATGGAAAGCATAAGTGGGCACAGAAAGCTTCGGAGCACCATGTAGCTCTGGCAAAGTCTTGGCCAACCCATGAGAGGAGTTTTGTGTTGGGCAGAAATATCCGTGCCCTAGTGCCCCCCACCAGCACCACGCACCATGCCCAGTTGTTGGCTGAAGGGGCTAACAGCTAACTGCGCTCTTTAGAGCTGAATGAGAAGTTCATTCTTGGAGGGATATCTACACAGTGCATCTCAATGACCACCACTCAAATTTAATTCATTCCCTGTACTTTGGGGAAGCAAATGAAAGGCAATCATCTCTGATCCCAGTGGAAACAAGGGCTGTTTGGTCAAATGTCAGCAGAAAATGTCATCACTTATTGGAGTAGTTTGTTGCCAGGTACCAGGGACTCCCCTGCAAAGGTCTATTATTTGACTGGCCAGCAAGTCTTTGATAAGGGATGCATATCCATTTGTGAAACCTCCGCAAACATCACGGATGGATAACCAGACTACTCTTAACCCAAAGTCAATTTCCACAGACACACTATAGGGCACGGATATCTGATTTGGAAGTCTGAAGTTTGGAGTATAATTCTTTTTCTCTTTCCAAGGTGGGAAGTGGTGTTAGATTTCATGTTTCCATAGTAAGATGAACAGATGAACGTGGTACTTATGTTTTAAATTATGTAAGTGATTGTTTCTGTGACTACCTGAAGAAATAGAGAGAAAATGAATAGGTTGTGTAGCTGTGTCCTCTCTGGAAGGGATCCTCCTAATTTGTCTTTGGATTGGCTCAAGGTGATTTGTAATCCTTTGCTCTTTCCTTGGGCAGCTTGGGTTCCAGTCTTGAATCTATTTTCCTCAGAGAGTAGCCCATCAGGGCAGCCTCTGTCTGGGAGTGATCAAAACGAGCTCCAAACTCGAACCAGTTAGGGATGTCTGGCACTAATCTATAAGATGAATCTCATCAGCCCTCAGGCACAGTCCCTCTGGAGAGCTCCTTGTTACCCCTCTTTGCCCGCAAAACTTCCATGAGGGAGTTTTTAGGGTGGGGTTCAACTCTGGCTCCTGCCAGGGAGACTGATAGGAGCCAGAATGCCCGCCAGTTAGGATAATTTTGGCTGTAAGTAGCAGAAAGCCCTGATTCAAACTGACTCAATTATAAGGACATTTCTTAGCTCATTATATATCAAAAACTATTGTAAAGTTTCAAATACAAATTTATTTTTTTAATATTGATAAATAGTAGGCTGGGTGCAGTGGCTCACGCCTGTAATCCCAGGACTTTGGGAGGCCCAGGTGAGTTGATCACTTGAGGTCAGGAGGTTAAGACCAGCCTGGCCAACATGGTGAAACCCCATCTCTACTAAAAATACAAAAATCAGCTGGGCACGATGGTATATGCCTGTAGTCCCATCTACTCGGGAGGCTGAGGCAGGAGAATCACTTGAACCCGGACAGAACGCGGAGATTGCAGTGAGCCCAGATCGCACCACTACACTCCAGCCTGGGTGACAGAGTGAGATTCTGTCTTAAATAAATAAATAAATAAATAAATAAATAAATAAATAAATAAAGTTGATAAATGGTGCTGAGTGCCAGGGACTCAGAGCTGGGTAGTGTATCTAGAGCCATAAGTACTGAAGCATGGAAGTTCCTCTGGACCTGAACATGAAGTAGTTAGGAGCTTTGCCTATTTCTCTAACTGTGCTGTGCCTGGCTGTGTAGCTTCTAAGCCTGGCTCTCTGGCCCTCCTGAGGCTCTGAAAGCTACCTAGTATTTTTAATAAACTCCTTAAACTAGTGGGAGTGGATTCTAATGTTGGCAACTAAGAACTCAACTGGATTCAGAAGAGCATATGTTTAAGATTAACCCAAGCCAGGTGCGATGGCTCATGCCTGTAATCCCAACTACTTAGGAGGTGAGGCAGGAGGATCACTTGAAGTCAAGAGTTGCAGACCAGCCTGGCCAATATAGTGAGACCCCATCTCTAAAAAAAAAAAATTCGAAAAATTAGGCAGTCATGGGGGTGTGCACCTGTCCCAGCTACTGAGGAGGCTGAGGTGGGAGGATTGCTTGAGCTCAGCAGTTTGAGGCTGCAGTGAGCGGTGATTGTGCCACTGCACTCCAGCCTGAGCAACAGAGCAAGATCCTTTCTCAAAAAACAAAATTAAATTAACCCAGTAATGTTGCCACAATTCCCAAATGGTTGAGAATCAGTATCTCAGATATTTTCCCAAAGTAAAAGTACCTCTTTCAAACTGTAGCAAAATAAGAATGCTTTTGATTCTTCTACATGGGCATTTACCTCCACTAATGTCAGCAATCACCAAGCAGAAGAATGTTCATAGGCAAGGAATCTGTTGAAACAGAAATTCCTACTTTGCAATGATATTTTGGATGTTTCTTCCATGGTCTAACAGCCTCATTAGCAAATGCTGACCTATAAGAGGATCCTCAAAGTTGTACCTTTTCCTTTACTAGTACCACCATCCCTTACTCTTGTAATTATGATACTGAAACACCATGTATGATCCACTTACTGTAATCAGAAATCTCCAGAAGCCCTGGGGAGGATATAAAACAGTGTTTTATATCCTTCACCGGCATGGTGAAAACTATTTATGGTTATCAGAAATCTCCCTAGAAGGGTAAGGGAATAGAAATGTCATTGAAAACAAAAATGTCACATGCATGAATATGATAACAGACTTAACTAACAAAGTCAGCCCACTTCCCTCCATTATATAATGGACAATGGTAACTGTTATACAATTAATCCACTCTTTTTTTTTTTTTTTTATCTGAAAGGGGAAAATAGATGGTGCCATGAATTTCAGGGTTACTGGAATTTGCAAAAAGCTTTCTCTCTAGTGAAGTTTCAACTTCCGTTTACAAGAACTATCTAGAGACTCATAATTCCAGTCATACATTAATATTTTATTCTTACATTAAGATAGCCTTTAAAGGCTGGGTACGGTGGCTCACGCCTGTAATCCCAGCACTTTGGGAGGCCAAGGCGGGTGGATCATGAGGTCAGGAGATTGAGACCATCCTGGCCAACATGATGAAACGCTGTCTCTACTAAAAATACAAAAATTAGCTGGGCGTGGTGGCACATGCCTGTGGTCCCAGCCACCCGGGAGGGTGAGGCAGGAGAATCGCTTGAACCTGAGAGGCAGAGGCTGCAGTGAGCCAAGATCACACCACTGCACTCCAGCCTGGTGAGAGAGCGAGACTCCATCTAAAA
>NW_012103377.1:586957-589363 GCF_000951045.1 Mandrillus leucophaeus
AAAAAAAAACAAAAATCTAGTTTTCTATCATGATGTGAGGGGAAGGGAAAAAACAATTTCATCTTTTTTCTAGAAATGAGCAGAAAATGGATAATATTAATTATGTCAGTGAGGATCTTGAGAAAACAGAGGATGAGTCAGAGTTAGGAGTGTGAGCGATTGATTTGGGGAGCGGGGAGAGTGAAAAATAAAAGGGAAAGAAGCCAGACTGGGCAGGAAAAATCTTCAGACCCTGATGCAGCTCTGACATCTGCAAAATGAACGTGCATGCAAAGCATGGAAAGCATAAGTGGGCACAGAAAGCTTCGGAGCACCATGTAGCTCTGGCAAAGTCTTGGCCAACCCATGAGAGGAGTTTTGTGTTGGGCAGAAATATCCGTGCCCTAGTGCCCCCCACCAGCACCACGCACCATGCCCAGTTGTTGGCTGAAGGGGCTAACAGCTAACTGCGCTCTTTAGAGCTGAATGAGAAGTTCATTCTTGGAGGGATATCTACACAGTGCATCTCAATGACCACCACTCAAATTTAATTCATTCCCTGTACTTTGGGGAAGCAAATGAAAGGCAATCATCTCTGATCCCAGTGGAAACAAGGGCTGTTTGGTCAAATGTCAGCAGAAAATGTCATCACTTATTGGAGTAGTTTGTTGCCAGGTACCAGGGACTCCCCTGCAAAGGTCTATTATTTGACTGGCCAGCAAGTCTTTGATAAGGGATGCATATCCATTTGTGAAACCTCCGCAAACATCACGGATGGATAACCAGACTACTCTTAACCCAAAGTCAATTTCCACAGACACACTATAGGGCACGGATATCTGATTTGGAAGTCTGAAGTTTGGAGTATAATTCTTTTTCTCTTTCCAAGGTGGGAAGTGGTGTTAGATTTCATGTTTCCATAGTAAGATGAACAGATGAACGTGGTACTTATGTTTTAAATTATGTAAGTGATTGTTTCTGTGACTACCTGAAGAAATAGAGAGAAAATGAATAGGTTGTGTAGCTGTGTCCTCTCTGGAAGGGATCCTCCTAATTTGTCTTTGGATTGGCTCAAGGTGATTTGTAATCCTTTGCTCTTTCCTTGGGCAGCTTGGGTTCCAGTCTTGAATCTATTTTCCTCAGAGAGTAGCCCATCAGGGCAGCCTCTGTCTGGGAGTGATCAAAACGAGCTCCAAACTCGAACCAGTTAGGGATGTCTGGCACTAATCTATAAGATGAATCTCATCAGCCCTCAGGCACAGTCCCTCTGGAGAGCTCCTTGTTACCCCTCTTTGCCCGCAAAACTTCCATGAGGGAGTTTTTAGGGTGGGGTTCAACTCTGGCTCCTGCCAGGGAGACTGATAGGAGCCAGAATGCCCGCCAGTTAGGATAATTTTGGCTGTAAGTAGCAGAAAGCCCTGATTCAAACTGACTCAATTATAAGGACATTTCTTAGCTCATTATATATCAAAAACTATTGTAAAGTTTCAAATACAAATTTATTTTTTTAATATTGATAAATAGTAGGCTGGGTGCAGTGGCTCACGCCTGTAATCCCAGGACTTTGGGAGGCCCAGGTGAGTTGATCACTTGAGGTCAGGAGGTTAAGACCAGCCTGGCCAACATGGTGAAACCCCATCTCTACTAAAAATACAAAAATCAGCTGGGCACGATGGTATATGCCTGTAGTCCCATCTACTCGGGAGGCTGAGGCAGGAGAATCACTTGAACCCGGACAGAACGCGGAGATTGCAGTGAGCCCAGATCGCACCACTACACTCCAGCCTGGGTGACAGAGTGAGATTCTGTCTTAAATAAATAAATAAATAAATAAATAAATAAATAAATAAATAAAGTTGATAAATGGTGCTGAGTGCCAGGGACTCAGAGCTGGGTAGTGTATCTAGAGCCATAAGTACTGAAGCATGGAAGTTCCTCTGGACCTGAACATGAAGTAGTTAGGAGCTTTGCCTATTTCTCTAACTGTGCTGTGCCTGGCTGTGTAGCTTCTAAGCCTGGCTCTCTGGCCCTCCTGAGGCTCTGAAAGCTACCTAGTATTTTTAATAAACTCCTTAAACTAGTGGGAGTGGATTCTAATGTTGGCAACTAAGAACTCAACTGGATTCAGAAGAGCATATGTTTAAGATTAACCCAAGCCAGGTGCGATGGCTCATGCCTGTAATCCCAACTACTTAGGAGGTGAGGCAGGAGGATCACTTGAAGTCAAGAGTTGCAGACCAGCCTGGCCAATATAGTGAGACCCCATCTCTAAAAAAAAAAAATTCGAAAAATTAGGCAGTCATGGGGGTGTGCACCTGTCCCAGCTACTGAGGAGGCTGAGGTGGGAGGATTGCTTGAGCTCAGCAGTTTGAGGCTGCAGTGAGCGGTGATTGTGCCACTGCACTCCAGCCTGAGCAACAGAGCAAG
>NW_012103377.1:590415-642334 GCF_000951045.1 Mandrillus leucophaeus
AAAAAAAAAAAAAAAAAAAAGATTACCTTTAAAAAAATTCTGTACTCCAAAACTCCAATGATTCTACACACAAAAAGCCCGTTAGAAATAATGAATTCAGCAAATTTGCAGGATACAAAATCAACTCACAAAAATTGGTTGTGTTTCTCATACTAACAATGAACAATCTGAAAGGGAAATTTAAAAAACAATTCTATTTACAATAACACCAAAACAATAAAATATTTGGGAATAAACGCAACCAAGGAAAGACATATACACTGAAAAACTACAAAACATTGATGAAAGAAATTAAAGAAGACACAAATAAATGGAAAGACATCCCATGTTCACGTATTGGAAAACTTAATATTGTTAAGATGCCAATACTACACAAACTGTTCTACAGATTCAATGCAAACCCTATCAAAATCAAAATCCCAATAATTTTTTTGCAGAAATAGAAAAAAAAATCCTAAAATTCACATGGAAGCTCAAAGAACTCTGAATAGCCAAAACAATTTTGAAAAAGAACAAATATGAATGACTCATACTTCCTAATTTCAGAACATTACAAAGCTACACTAATCAAAACAGTGTGGTACTAACATAAAGACAGACCTATAGACCAATGGAATAGAATAGAGAGCCCAGTAATAAATGCAATCATATATGGTCAAATGATCTTTGGCAAGAGTGCCAAACCACTCAATTAAGAAATGGCAGTCTCTTAACAAATAGGGTTGGAAAAACTGAATATTCACATACAGAAGAACGAAGCTGAACATTTATGTTACACCATACAAAAATTAACTAAAAATGGATTAAAGACCCAAACTTAACACCAAAAACTATAAAATTCCTACAAGAAAACAGGGGAAAATCTCCGTGACATTGAATTTGGCAAAGATTTCTTGGATATGACACTAAAAGCACAGACAGCAAAAGAAAAATAGACAAATGGGACTACATCAAACATAACTTCTGCACATAAAGGGAAATGATCAACAGAATGAAAAAGCAATCCATGAAATGAGAGAAAGTACTTCAAATCATATATCTAATAAGGGTTAATATCCAGAACACATACAGAACTACAACTCGACAACAACAAAAAATCAAATAACCTGACTAAAAAGTGCACAAAAGACTCGAATAGACATTTCTCCAAAGATCATATACAAATGGCCAACAAGCTATATGAAAAGATGCTCAACGTCATGAATCATCAGAGAAATGCAAATCAAAACCACAATGAGATATCACCTCTTACCCATTAGGATGGCCACTATTAAAAAACAAAAACAGAAAATAAGTGTTGGTGAGAATATGGAGAAATAGGAATCCTTGTGCACTGTTGATAGGATTGCAAAATGGTATGACCACTATGGCAAACAGTATGGCAGTTCCTCAAAAACTTAAAAATAGAACTACCATATGACCCACCAATCCCACTTCTAGGTATATACCCAAAAGAATAGAAAGCTGGGTCTCAAAGAGATGTTTGCACATCCTTGTTCAAAGAAACACTTTTCACAATAGCCAAGAGGTGGAAACAGCCTAACTGTCCATCGATGGATGAATGTGGTATCTACATACAATAGATATTATTCTGCCTTAAAAAGGAAGGACATCCTGTCAAATGGTACGACATAGATGAGCCTTGAAGATAGTGAAATAAGTCCGTCACAAAAAGACAAATAATGTATGATTTTATTTACACGGAGTATCTACAAGTAGTCAAATTCATAGAAACAAAGTAGAATGATGGTTGCCAGGCACTGGGAGGAAGTGGGAGAGGAGAATTGTCTAATTTGTATAGTGTTTCAGTTTTGCAAGATTAGAAAGTTCTAGAGATCTGTTTCACAACAATGTGAATATATTCAATACTGCTAAACTGTACACTTAAAAATTAAGATGGTATCTCATGCCAGTCAGAATGGCACTTATTAAAAAGTCAAGAAACAACAGATTCTGGCAAGGCTGTGGAGAAATAGGAACGTTTTTACACTGCTGGTGGGAATATAAATTAGTTCAACCATTGTGAAAGACAGTGTGGCAATTCCTCAAAGACCTAGAACCAGAAATACCATCTGACCCAGCAATTCCATTACTGGGTATATAGCCAAAGGAATATAAATCATTCTATTATAAAGATACATGCACATGTATGTTCACTGCAGCACTATTCACAATAGCAAAGACATGGACTCAAACTAAATGCCCATCAATGATAGACTGGATAAAGAAAATGTGGCACATATACACCATGGAATACTATGCAGCCATAAAAAGGAACGAGATCATGTCCTTGGCAGGGATATGGATGGAGCTGGAAACCATTATCCTCAGCAAACAAATGCAGGAACAGAAAACCAAACATCGCATGTTCTCACTTATAAGTGGGAGCTGAACAATGAGAATACATGGACACAGGGAGAGGAACATCACACACTCGGGTCTATGGGGAGGGGACAGGGGGAGGGAGAGTATCAGGTAAAATAGCTAATGTATGCTGGGCTTAATACCTACGTGATGGGTTGATAGATACAGCAAATCACCATGGCACACATTTACCTATGTAACAAACCTGTACCTCCTGTACATGTATCCCAGAACTTAACATAAAATTTAAAAAAAGAATTAAAAAAAATTAAGATGGTAAGTTTTGTGTTATGTGTTCCTTACTACAATAAGAAAAAAAAAAACAAAAATCTCTGTACTTCAAAAAATATAACATGAAGGTGCACGTCAAATCCAGAGACCTCTGCCATAAGCATGTACTCCATTAGCATTTGAGAGCATATCAACGTTTTCCATATTGATTTTTTTTCTTGTCCCATATTACTATACAACTGGGATGTCAGACTTTGATTTCCAGTTCAAGTGAAGGCTGCTCCCCAGTGTTGTCCAGAATGCAATGCTTAGGCCCTTACCTGCCCAGACTAGTAGAAATCCATTTATTCCCTCTCTCGATGTCCTCTTACGTGCTGAGAGCCCCTTGGGATTTTTAGCATCCTAGCCTGAAAATTCCCACTTCTCTTTGTGAGAATCAGAACTCATAGCACCCTCTGGACATTGGATAACACCACAATCATCACCAGCTGGCTGCAGACCACCAGGCCAGGGGAACATTGCAGCTGATGGGACCACTTGTCCCCACCTATAGCTGCCAAAGAAGGGATGTAGCCAGGTGTGGTGACTCACGCCTGTAATCTCAGCACTTTGGGAGGCCGAGGTGGGCGGATCACCTGAGGTCAGGAGTTTGAGATCAACCTGGCCAACATGGTGAAACCCCGCCTCTATTAAAAATACAAGAAATTAGCCAGGCTTGGTGGCAGACGCCTATAATCCCAGCTACTTGGGAGGCTGAGGCACGAGAATCGTTTGAACCTGGGGGGCAGAGGTTGCAGTGAGCCGAGGTGGCGCCACTGCACTCCAGCCTGGATGACAGAACGAGACTCCATCTCAAAAAAAAAAAGAGAGAGAGAGAAAAGAAAAAGAAGAAGGGATGTAGACTAAGAAGCCATGTGATGTGCGAAACAACAAATCCAGTGGCTAGGACTCTTTGGACCCATCTACATGGCCAGGCTAAGCCTGTCCCCAGGAGGACTGCACTGGGACAAGTTCATTGGTGCCCTACACTCCAGACCTAGGAATACCAGTTCTGATTCAAACTGCAGCCAGACCACTGCTCCAATCTCCCCCAACCCCATAGCAACTGCATTGCAGGGTCCTTGGTGCCATTTTCTAACCCCTGTGTTTGCTTCTGTCGTCCAGGTCCACATCAACAGATTTCATACTGGATCTCAGTGAGAAGGCTTGGTGCTGACAGTGCCTTTCCTTCCAGAAGGCCCTTGGCCTTCTTATATAAATTTTCCCATCCCCCTGCCAGCAACCTTCAAATTCTGTATATCATAAATTTGCTGAAGGAGGAATAGAAGGAGAAAAACTTACCAGGTACAAAATTACAACCCTTCTATATTTTTTAAATGGATGAGTGGGATGGAGGTAGGGTCAGTTAGAAATGTCAAGGTGGAAGGACTTGGAGAATATTCTTCACTACAGCTTTTTACCACCAGCCAGTGGATTCAACTCTGAAAAGCCCAATGACCTTTTAATACTCCAATCTTTCTCACCCCTACATTTCTCTTTGGATCTTTAATTCTGTCTTTGATGACTTCCTATAAGTGTTCATTGAGTTGAATTGTGTGTGAGGTAGAGAGACAAGGGTTATTTCAAACAGGCACACTCCCTTGGCTTCAGATCAACTGTCAATATATTTTAATAAGGCACAATTACCCCTAAAGGCAGCGGAAGGTGGGTTCGTTCTGGGTTTGGCAATGAAGATTCACATTAAGCTTTAAAGGTCATCACCCCCAGAATTCCTTGCCTGGGCCTTAAGAGGTAGACATCTGCAGAAGAGGGGGGTGTGTGTGTGTGTGTGTGTGCGTGTGTGTGTGTGTGTGTTGTGGGCAGAATCACAAAACCAGCTATGGGCAGGAGAAATGATGCAAAGTCTGAGAACCAGGTTAGGAATAGAATGACCCTTGGATGGCCTCCAGGTGCAGAGGAACCAGTTCTGAGTTTTCCACAGGGCAGTTCAAAGTCATCTTTTTTTTTTTTTTTTTTTCCTAAGCGCTGAGCTTACTTCTCTATGAAGGTCATCTTAACACTGGTTGATACCTCATACCTTCCTGGAAGACAGTGGAAATTTTCCCAAGAAAATAGCTTACAGTCTAATGCATCTCCACAGGTTTTAAGGTTATGATCTAGATTCTAAATTCCATCCAAGATAGGCTTATATTTGGTGATATTGTCTTCCAACCAAAAATATGTATCAGGTCCCTTCTGTGTGGTAGGCATCATGCTAATTGTGAATAACCTTTATTATTTTAACCACACAACATCTTATGAAATATGTGCAATTATCCCCACTTTGTGAGTCGGGGAGCTGAATGTCAGAGAAGCCTCCCCAAATTCACATGGCTTGTTAGTGAAAAGTAGGAATTTCAAACCCACATCAGGCTGCCTGCTTAGCCTGTATGTGCCCACTATACCACAACACTGCAGTACCTAGAAGTTCCAGCTTTCTCCCTTCACCCTTTGGGATGGAGGTGGTGGCAGCCATAATGGATGGAGAAAGACGGATGGCAGGTGTGTGTCTAAGCATGGCAGAGAAAATGGGCAGAAAAAAAAAATGGCCAGACAAGTGAATAACTGAGTAATGATGGAGAAGTGAGGAACACATTCCCAGGTATTGTACAGCCTAAAAGACCTGGGAAAAGTTTACTCCAAATACTAGATCGGAGAAGCTGTGTCTTCTGTGGTATTATATACTAGAGTAGCAATTCTGTCTGTTCTTTGCCTATATAGTCCAGAACTTGTTCGGAAGTTTAAACCATGAGTTCAGGGTCAAAAGCTGATTCCTGTGTGATTCAGTTTGGTAAACATGTGGCATAGCAGATTGCATTGTTGTCCTCAATTCTTTGCCCTTCCCCACATCATACCCTTTGTCTTGTGGCTTTATAATTCCTCTCACTAGAAGCAGAGTGTATTTCCCCATCTCACTGATGATATCGGGCTTGGCCATGTGACATCCTTTGGCCAGTGGGATGTTGGCAGAGGCTTGAAATGTACTTTGCAGTTGGGCTTGTTCGCTTACGTCTGTGCCATTTTTGTGAGCAGAGCATGGCCTACACATCCTACTAGTGCAAAGAGGATGAGAGGCACTTAGAGTATACCTAGGCCCAGCCTGGTCCTTAGAACCAAGCCCAGTCAGGGCTAGCCTAGATAAGCCAATCCACAGATGCATGAGCAAGAATAAATGATTGCTGTTTTAACATAATGAATGTGTTTTGGGGTGGTTTTTATACATCATAATTGTCGCAGTAGCTGACTGATACATAAGGACATACAGGCATAAGCAGCACCTGACAATAAGTATCTAATGGGGGGTGTGTGTGTGTGTGTGTGTGTGTGTGTGTGTGTGCACCTTGAAGGGGGTTTCAGCATGCATCTTTCACCATGATGAGATGCAACACTTCTTCCACAGCATCATCCTCACACAGCCAAAAGGACCATGCCTCTACATGCATACCAATACCAAGGGAATTTCTTTTGCTTTTTTTTTTAACTAAACAGTAGGACAGCTGTTTCTACAAAGCCCATAATTCGAATGTTGTGACTGGGATGCTTCTAAAGTTTCCCTTTTCAGTGGGTAACACCTGATAAACCAATTCCCTCCTGGGTATTCATGTGTAACTAGAAGCCTCAATGATGTAGACACACAGCTGTGGTAGGCATAGAAAGGATTGGCTATGGGGTTCAGACCAGTGGTGTGCTATAACAGACTTGCACCAACTTGCAAGAGCTGATTGTTAAATCACCAGGAATTTTGCAAGCCAGTTGTTAAACACAGTCATTATTAAAAATTAAATTACATAAACATACACTAGACCTCACCCTGCAGCTCAACTCTGCCCTCAGTTCCCAGGGCCCATCCTGTAAGGTGGCTATAGTAGCAGGTCACGTGACTGTGGCTGTGTCCCAGTTATGATTCCTGAACTTTTCCCTTGCGCCCAGGCACTGCCTCGTCATAGCTCCTCCCCCAAGCCCAAGCCCAAGCCCAGCTCCTGTCATAAGGAGTCTTCTTTGGTCCTGTTGTCTTTCCCTTCGGGGGATCTGATTTGGGCTGTAACTCAGAGCTCCTTGTAGGTTTGACTCTTGCTTTACGCTTGAAAATCACTCTCCCAGATTCTAATATCTTCTGCCAAACCCTAGCCAAGTAACCAGCACTTTCAGCCACTCAAAAGAGCTGTATGTTGACTGCGTGCCCTGACCCAAACATTAATCATAACTCCTAACCCTAATCCCTATCCTCTAACCCTACACCAAACTTGAAATCCTAATGCTAACCCCAATCTAAACTCCTAACACTCACCCTAAATCCTAGCCCTAATGGTTGCTCAAACCCTTAACCCTAACCCAAACACCAAACTCCACCCCAACACTAACCCCAAATTCTATCACATAACTCCAATCCTTACTCCCTAACCCTAACCCCCAAAACCCAACCCTAACAAGTAACTCCAATGCCTAACCTTAATCCCCAACCCTAACCCTAACTCCTATCCCTAACCTCACCCCTAACCCCTAATCTCTTTCTCCAGGATCCTCTGCCCGCCTTCCCACCGCTACAACCACTTTTCCACGCTCCCTTACAGGGTGAGCTGCTTTTCTAGAGAAGGACTCTATTTCTCCGTGCCCTTTAGGCCAGTCTAGGCCAACCAGCTAGAAACTCTTTGGTCAACACTTGGAGGCTTCTCTGAGTGCCTGAACCATATTTGGGTCTGTCTTTCCAATCCCAGCATCTCCCTGCCAACCCAATCCTGCTCTCAAAAATCGTTTCTCTCCCAGCCCAATCCCAAGACAGACGACAAGCTTCAGTTACCTGGGAAATTAATTTAGGGGAAAAAACTCTTCCTTCCAAATGTAAATTAGGAAGCTTGGACTCTGGAGCCAGCCTGCTCAGACCCTTAACTCTTTGCGTAACCTTGGGCAAGTTACCTTGCCTCGATATCTTCCTCTATAAAATGATGTAATAACAGCACCTCTCTCATAGGGTGGTTGTAAGGACTAAAATAAGTTGATATATAAAAGCACTTAAACAGTACCTGGCACCATAGTAACCACTAAGGAAATGTTTGTTTTCGTAACATTATTATGACTATTACCCAAAAAAAGTGTACATTTTCCTCTTCAGACTCAACTTGCTTTTATAAAGAGGGCAAAAAAAAAAAAAAAAAAAAAAAAAAACCCAACAAACTAAAAATGCTTATTTTAGAAATTCAACATAGAACAGAAAAATATTAAAAAGAAGGAAAAAAATAACCCACATCCAGCCGGCTACTTAGATTTCAAGGACAAAAGATAATTTGACTTTGCGAACAGTCTGCATTTTAGTAGATTTTGAATTGCTGCAGCCAGGCCCAGCCAAGCAGAGCTGTACTTTGATTTTATTTTGCTCTTGGCACTCAACTATAATTCCAGGCATAACATGGGGTCTCTGTATGTTTGTCTTTCCCACTAGGCTGGAAGCTCCCAGAGGAGAGAAACAGTGTCGTTTTAATCTCTGCATTGCCAGTAATGCCCAGCACAGAGCCAGGCCAGGAAAGATGCTCTCTAAATGACTATATGCCTTGTTCCCCGCAGTTGTAACTAGTTTGGAATTCAGTTTCACAGCCCTTTGCTCAGAAATACAGGTTTCTAGCAGAACTATCCTCGAAATAAAATGTAAGAAAAGAATTTCCCAGTGGAATTTGTTGGGGTTTTGTATTACCTCTTCTCACAAATCTTTCAAAAGACTGCTTTCCTCTATTGGGTAATTTCAAACATTTTTACCACTGGATAACATAGCTCATTAAAGCAGTGATTTTCCACTTGCAGGTACAAAAATGAAAAGAAGACTAGCCAAAACCATTCCCCAAAGAAACATGGCATCTGTTCAGAGCTTATTATTTTTACTAGCTGCCTGCCAAAGACCACAAACCAACGGAGGGCTCTTACTCAACACAGATAACCATTCTAATCGACATTGTTCCCTCTCTTAAGTAAGCTTACCAAGTGATAGCAAGTGCTACCCAGGCAGTAAAATGAGAAATGGAAACATGAGGCTTAATGTAGCATGAACATGGGGTTTTTAAAATTGCTTTTTTAAGAAAAATTCGGAGGAAGCAAGAAGATTGAACAGACATGTCCATTTCAGTGGGTAATCCCGCTTTCCATCCTAGCCCACTCTGCCCTCACCTTTCGCTTTGATCTTTTTTCCAGTTGGCCTGATATTTACAGCAGAAAAAGCTGGTCTAACTTCACTTTCCTCTTTCCATAAAGGCATTTTGTGATGTTTCCATGCACACCCAATATTCTTACTGACAGTGAAGTAGGGGACAGAGGCAATAAAAAAAGTGGATGTGCAAGCTTACAATACAAAAGAAGAAAGGGCTCTTCTCCCAAGTTATGAGCAGCTTCTGAATCACATAGAGCATCAGCATCGGCAGAAAATAGATGTGTATGAAAGATATGCTTATGTGTTACATAAATCCATGTGTCTGCCTGCAAAAGCTGATAATTAAGAAGCAGAAGAAAGTAATCAAGACTTGACTCTGTATCCCAAAACTCAGGAAAGTGCCAGGGCTGTTTTGTCATTGGTGTTTTTCCTCCCCGGTAATAGATTCTCCTCCCTCTTCCACAAGCATTTTGTAAGGCTATGTTTAGAACAGACCAGAGCTGGGAAACCAACCTGCAAAGCAAGACTTTCCCAAGGGTGTCATCTTGTGGTGCTTCTGTGTATTACAACATTGCTTCGACCTGCTAAACAGACCACAGCTGGAAACAAGAGGCAAATAACTGGGAATCACCAGTCCTTTGATTTACAAAGTTGAATCAGTCCTTTCATTTACAAAGCTGAACCTTTGCGACTTGGCATTAGATAGTGTGTGGGGGGTGTCAAACGCACAGGTGCTGAGAGATGGTTTAAAATTTTTAAGTGCTGCCATAATGTGGAAGTCATACATTAGGAGATGGAATGTTTGGTCGGCCTGAACATTCAGCTAGTTTCATAAAATAGCACACTCAGCTTCCCCTTTTTTTTGTATCAAGACATAAAAATGTTTACAGGCCGGGCACAGTGGCTCACGCTTGTAATCCCAGCATTTCAGGAGGCCAAGGTGGGCAGATCACCTGCGGTCATGAGTTTGAGACCAGCCTGACCAACATAGAGAAACCCCCATCTCTACTAAAAATACAAAATTAGCTGGGCATGGTAGCACATGCCTGTAATCCCAGCTACTCGGGAGGCTGAGGCAGGAGAATTGGTTGAACCTGGGAAGCAGAGGTTGCAGTGAGCCGAGATCGCGCCATTGCACTCCAGCCTGGGCAACAAGAGCGAAACTCTGTCTCAAAAAAAAAAAAAAAAAAAAAAAAGTTTACAAAGGGTCACCGAGGAAAGAATCATGAAAATACAACTTCTATAGAAAGGACTTAGAATCACTGCATTTTAGAGATAGAAGAATCCCTTTAGAGGTGGGCTTAAGCTGGCTGGGGACCATAGTCCTGCTTTAGGAAAAATGAACTCCCTGAAATTGAACATAAAGAGTAGTGTGTTGGCACATACCGGCATTTTAATACATACAGAATCTATCATTTTTATCAGATTATCAAAAGAGTCCGTGGCCTAAAGAAGATTAAGAACTAATGCTTGGGGCCAGGCGTGGAGGCTCATGCCCATAATCCCAGCACTTTGGAAGGCCAAGGTGGGCAGATCACTTAAGGCCAGGAGTTCAAGACCAGCCTGGGCAACATGGTCAGGGGGGAAACCCCATGACCATGGGGAAACCCTGTCTCTACTAAAAATACAAAAATTAGCCAGGCATGGTCATAGGCACCTGTAATCCCAGCTACTCGGGCAGCTGAGGCAGGATAATTACTTGAACCTGGGAGGCAGAGGTTGCAGTGAGCCAAGATCGCGCCACTGTACTCCAGCCTGGGCGACAGTGAGACTCCATTTCAAAAAAAAAAGAATGAATGCTTGAGATCCTAGCCTCCTATCCTGTACAAAAATTCTGTCTACAACAGCCTTGACAGATTCAGTTACTCTCAGTTTAAACCTTACTGTTGTAGAGACACCACTACCTGAAAGCAGTTGTTTAATGCTAATTGCTTCTAAGCATTCAGAAGTTTCATACCGCATTGGACTGTCAATGGAATGTCAACCCACTGGGCTTAGTTCTACTCTCTACCCTACCACAGCCTGGTCCAGATCTTTTCCAAATGTCATCCCTTTGCATCTTTTGTGCTAGCTTGATGTCCTTCCTCCATGTCTCCCCCTTGCCAGACTATACCTACCCAGCACCTATAGCTTGCATTTGCCATGACTTTCAGAGCCCTCATTTCCCAGGTATCTTGTCCTTTTTTCATAAGAGACAATGATTCTTTGAAAACTTGACATACAAAACTGAATGCACTACCCCCAATGACAGCCCCTTCCACCTACAGATTGCCTTACTTGAACTTGTTCAAAACACTCACACTCTTTTCTATTTCTGCCTCTCTCTCTACTTTAACCAAGAGTCTCTCACCATTTCCAGTTTAAAGAGCATTCTCTTTAATAAACAATAAGAAAAAGGGGGAAACAAACTAGGGGTTGTACAATTCTTTTTCCTGGTCTTTTGCTTGTATCACTTCACTCACCCCAAGCAGACCTATTTTTTCCTTATTTTATTTCTGGTCTAAATATAGCATAAATGATTTTTGTATTGCTGACATTAGACTTTCTGAAAATCTGGGCCATTCTAATCTTTTGATTTCCAGTCTAATAAATTTTTGACATGATATGTGTTGATCCTTTGCTGATGTCTGGTTTCTGTTTTTGTACATATCCCTTCAAAATCAAAGCTATTGAAGAGCTGAAGCCTTGACGGCTTCTTTAGATCCACCCCATTCCTCTCCTCTCCAGTTTCCTCTGTGGTTATATATTATGAACAGTTCTTCAGCAGTCATTTTCTCTTGCTCATCTCTGGTTTTTGGACTCTCCAGCCATGAGCTCATGACCATATTTTTTTGGTAAATGTTCTTTCCCAAACTCTGGGGACATGCCTGGGGATCCCTGTCTTGGCTATGTCAAATTGTCCTTGTCATTTTCTCCTGTTTCCTGTCACCTCCACCATCACCTCATTGATGATCATTAGCACTGGTACATCAGTTCTCCTCATGGCTTCATCAGCACTGTAAGGTAATGACAGGTAAACAAAAGGGACAGTGACAAATGATCAAGGCTGGTGATGAAACTAGAAAGAAATGGATAGGAAAGACAGCTCAAGAAGAAACTCCACAAATGCTGACTGTCTTGCAGTTCTCTTCTTGGGCTCGGCCTGGTACAATGGTGGCAGGCATGGATTTTTAGAGATCAGATGTGGCTCCAATAGCTAGCAACGCAGTGAACAGAAAATGTGCAAGGCCAGGGTGGGTAGAAGCTAATTCCTGGGCCACCAACAGCACACATCTTCAGAACCTCATGAACTAGAGGACCTGGACCTCTTACAATCCTTTGGCTGGGATTTTCCCAGAAATCTGGCCAAACTGAAAGCATCAGAACGTGAAGCTGAGGGACTAAGGACCATTGTAGACAAGCAGATCCACCTAACATAAGCCCTGTAGGTAGCAGGCAATTTCATGTGAGAAATCATCCTTGTTTGTGAAATGAACAATTTCCACTCCCCTTGGCAGACGCTATAGGAGTCCTGCCAGTATCCGCTCAGCACTCACCAGCCTTGTACATGCTGACAGCTTTCTATTGCAAGCATCTGCAACTCTGCCTGGGGCTTTCTCCAGCTGCAGAGGGGTGCTCAGCAAATACCCAGGGTATGCCAGAAGTTTCGGGAAGCAGCAATGGCAAAACACCCCAGCTTCTCAGATGTGCATGGTCTGAGAAGCTGGGGTCTCTCAGATGTGCCCAGCAGGATCAAACCCCAGTTGCCCACAGTGGTCAGCTGCTGACACTGGTAACATATCCTTTTTTTTTTTTTTTTGAGACGGAGTCTCGTTCCGTCACCCAGGCTGGAGTGCAGTGGCGCAATCTCTGCTCACTGCAACCTCCGCCTCCCTGGTTCAAGCAATTCTCCTGCCTCAGCCTTCTGAGTAGCTGGTACTACAGGCGCACGCCACCATGCCCGGCTAAGTTTTGTATTTTTTAGTAGAGACAGGGTTTTATCATGTTGGTCAGGCTGATCTCAAACTCCTGACCTCGTGATCCACCCACCTCAGCTTCCCAAAATGCTGGGATTACAGGCGTGAGCCACCGTGCTCAGCCCAGTAACATATCCTGTACTGAGTGGCTGCCTTCTCTGCCCTGTCCCTCCATTCCCCACTTCCCTACTGGTGCTTCCTGGGATCTCTTCCTAATAAACTACTTGAACTCAGATCCTAGTCTCAGGCTTTCTAGGGGAATCAGCTGAAGACACTCCCTGATTGTAGTTCTTTAGATTACATACCTTGCTCCCCTTTCCCTCAGGGCTCACACAATGGCCACTCCAGGGAAATTGTTCTTCTACATCCTACCTGAGACGAGCCATCTTGTTTTGTGCCTCCCCAGGAAGGTAGTCATGAAGCAGTTTCCACACTTTTCCATGTCTGTTCACCAGTGCACTGCTGATAACACTACGCACAGTGGGAACCCTGCCTGTGAGCCAGCCTGACCACTCAACCTCATCACCTTCCTGCCAGTCCCCTAAGGCAGTGATTCTCAGGGCATGGTGCAAGGATCCCCACATCCGAATTATCCAGGGAGCATGTTGAAAATGAAGTTTCCTGAGTCCCACCCACTGAATTACAATTTCTGGAGATGAAGCCCAGGAATCTACGTTTTAAACAACTTCCAGGGGATCTTACACAGCCTGAAGTTTGAGATCCACTGTTTGGAAGTTCGGGTGGTCACCAATTAGCAGCATCAATTTGCCCCAATAAGTTCTTTGCCCAGCCTTCTTCAGCAAAGCCCATAATATTCAGTGGACAATAGCAGCTGCTTCATTCAAGTGGCGCCATCCTTTTCCTATTTCTGAGTGACCTTCCCCAAAATTCTGTATGCTTTTCCTGCCCGCGTGGACTTCTGACACTGCTTTACTCATTGTGCCTGGAGGTTTAGGCTCCCTGGGGTGGAATTTAGCTAATGACCAGCAGGCGTGAGCATCTCAAAGTCCAGCTGCCTTGTTTGGATTTATGACACACTCCTGGGGTGTAACTTACCCCCAAGAGCTCCGCTGTGGGATCAGTCTGGGGCAGGGACTTCACTTAAGATCATCCATTTGCTTAGCTTCCTCCCCTTCTCTGTCCTGTCCTCCATTCCCTCCCTGCCTCCCCTGGGAGCATGTCCTTAATAAATCACTTGCATGTGAATCCTCATCTCAAGGTCTACTTCTGGGGACATTTACCTAAGAACCTATTTTCCTTACTTTTTCCTGACTTCTGCTACATAAGTGAACTTGAAAGTAGCTAATTACACCATAAATAACAGTTCTACTCAGTATCAAGTTGATCACAAGGAGTTTAAGTTATATTTAAAGAAGGTGCCTGAGTGGATGTAGGTCATGAAAGCTAATGCCCTTTTTCCTACTCTACCGTTTCCTTCTCCCCTTCAATGACAGCTAATATTTAAGTAGCACTTACGTATTCCAGGCACTGTTCTAAGCACTCTCACATATGTCATTTAAGGCTCATGGCAACCCTATAATATTGGCACATTTATCATTTCATTTTATGATGAGGAAACTGAGCATATAGATAGCAAGTGACTTGCCCAAGGTCATGCAACCAGTAAGTGGCAGAGCCAGCAATCCAGGCAGTCTGGTTCCGATGTCTTGGCCAAGGCGCATCTCTCCCTTCTTGGAGACACATTGTATTTATTTGTTTGGCATAACTTTGATATAATGGTGTTTGGCACCATTATAATTAATAACTTTGAAATTAGGGCATTTGGCATAACTGTGACATTATGGCGTATCTTGTTTACCATGTACTTCATGTGACTATATCTTGTCTCATCCCAGACATAGTAAGCCCTTTGGGAGTGGATCCAACTTTTCATACCACTTGTAGCTTCTCCCTAGGACAGAACATGCCCTATATGTACCCGTATAGTGATTGATCATATTCTTCATCAATTTCCTCCTGCCCTGTCCTTGGTCCTTTAATCACCTCCTTTGACTACAGGCCCAGACTTCCTCTTCTTCCTCCTCATCCACCACCATCACAGACAATGACCAGCAGGTTGTCTAAATCTCAGATACTATACGATCACATTGTGTGTATACAGGCCCAATATCATGCATATTAGTAAAATGTAAACCTATATAAATCCTCTAGTCCTCTTCCCAAATTAAGATATATTTTGCATACTTTTCTGTGTTGTCCAATTTGGTAGCCACTAACCACATGTGGCTATTTAAGTTTACATTTATCAAAATTAAAGTAAATTAAATTAAATTAAAAATTCAGTTCCTCAGCCCCACTAGCCACATTTCAAGTGCTCAATAGTTGCTGATTACCACAGGGGACAGCACAGACACAGAACACGTTCATCATTGCAGAAAGTCCTCAGACAATGTGACTTCGGAGGCTGGCACAGATGATTTTTCTCTTGAAGACTAAAAGTTATTTCTTTCTTTCCAGCTTCTATAGACTCCTATACACTACTACTAAAATCACATTCATGTCTGCCCTAATATACAAGAATGCTGGCCGGACACAGTGGCTCACGCCTGTAATCTCAACACTTTGGGAGGCCGAGGTGGGCAGATCACCTGAAGCCAGGAGTTCGAGACCAGCCTGGCCAACATGGCAAAACCCTGTCTCTACTAAAAATACAAAAAGTTAGCCGGGCATGGTGGCGCATGCCTGTAATCCCAGCTACTTGGGAGGCTGAGGCACAAGAATCGCTTGAACCCGGGAGGCAGAGGTTGCAGTGAGCCCAGATTGCGCCACTGCACTCCAGCCTGGGCAACAGAGTAAGACTCTGTCTCAAAAATAAAATAAAATAAAGAATGCTAATATGCTGCCTAGGATGTGGGCTGGAGGATGGAGATGAAGGTAATCTCTTCCCCAACCCCACTGGGTTTCAGAGAATATTGGAAGCTCCTGGAGTTTTGCTGGCTGCGTCCTTGCTTCTTCATTTAGGGAAACTTTCTGGATCATCAAGCACAACCCACCTCCCCTGAGCCCCCAGTCCTCAGAAGACATGGGAATGTGAAGGCTTTTAACACAAAACTACACAACACACACTTTCCCTATCAATGTCAAAATCTCTAGTTAAAAACAAAATGGGACAACTCATTAACAAAAAATCAAATCACTTGATCAAAAAATGGGTAAATAACTTAAATAGACATTTATCTAAAGCTGACATATAAATAGCCAAGCATAAGATGCTCAACATCATGCATGATTAAGACATGCAAATCAAAACCACGATGAGATATCGCCTCACACCCATTAGAGATGGCCATTATAAAAAAAATTTTTTTTTAAAAAAACAGAAAATAACAAGTGTGGGTGAGGATGTGGAGAAATTAAAACCCTTGTGCACTGTTGATGGGATTGTAAAAGAGTGCAATCACTATGAAAAACAGTATGGAGGTTCCTCAAAAGTTAAAAATACAACTATTGTGTGATCCAACAATCTCACTTCTGGGTGTACACCCAAGAGAATAAAAAGCAGGGTCTCAAAGATATGTTTGCACATCCGTGTTCATAGCAGCTTTATTCACAACAGTCAAGGGATGGAAGCAATCCAAATGTCCATCAATGGATAGATGGATAAACAGCATGTGGTTTATCTTGGAATCTTATTCTGCCTTTAAAAAGAAAGAAATCCTGTCACATGCTACAACATGGATGAACCTTGAGGACATAATGCTAAGTGAAATAAGCCAGTCACAAAAATACAAATACTTTGCCTGAAGGGGCAAAGGGAAGGAAGAGCTACCAAAACGGGTGGGAGCTATAGCTCTGGGAGAGGGCTGCCTGATGGAAGTTGTAGCTCTCACCAGAGGAAAAAAGTTGCCAACCAGCATAGCTTGGCAGGGAGTGAGCTGTAGGAATAAGTATGCCTACATCTCTCTCTTCCTATCTCAGATCTCCTACTGGTGTCCTTCATTGACTGGACCAAACCAGAAGCAGCCACTCTCCAGACTGGATCTGGAGGGACAAATGGGGAATATTCAGCCCAGGGACTCAAGCTATTTTCCATTTGGCATTGAAGGCATCTGGAGACTTTGAAGACACCTGGGTTACACATATACCCACCAGAGCCATTATCTGTGGCTTATCTCTGTCTTATCAAAAGGCAGCCCCCAATTCATTTCTTTTCTAACAAAGAGCAGCCTGATAAATTGAGCTACAGACATAGATAAGCAAGCTGGAAGCTTGCACAGGTGAATACCGGCAGATGTGCCAATAGAAAAGCGCTACCTGGAAGTCAGCTATATTCAACATGGAGGCTGCATCTTCCCTTTTCTTTGTCACCATATGTACAGTAAAGAACCAGGCAACAGCACCAGCCAGGTAGAGAACCTATCTGCATAATAAAAGATTAGGGTGGAGCGGCCAGCTTCTTCACGCACTATGCAAATGGCACACCTGATCCAACCAATTTTTTGTGCCCTATGTAAATCAGACACTGCCTCCTCAAGCTCATCTATGGAATATTCTGCATCTCACTGCGGAAGTGGCAACCCATTTTCTCCTGGACCCCTCTCTGCACAGAGAGCTCTTCTCTTTCTTTTGCCTATTAAACCTCCATTCTTAACCTCACTCCTTGTGTGTCCATGTCATTGATTTCCTTGGCATGGGACAACGAACCTTGGGTACTACCCCAGAAGAATGACACCACTTCACTGGGATGATAAGAGCTTTGACCTCACCTCTCTTCATGTGGAAGAATATCTAGGAGATAAAGAGATCAACACAGAGAAAATCAGAGCTGAGTTGAGAGAGGGCATGGCAGAGAGCACTTGATGTCTTAGAGTCTCTGAAAGAAGTTATATCTCTGGACTTGCCAGTTTCCTAAGCCAATAAATCCCCCTCTTTGCTTAAACTGGTTTGAATTGGATTTCTATTACTTGCAACTAGAAATGGTGTAATACAAAAGCCCTAACAGAAAATATACATTAAGACACACTGATCTACCCTAACCTCTCCACTGCAGTCACCCTTACTGTCTTCTATTCTCTATCCTTAAAAACTGCGTTCATGAAAATCTGTAATCTCATTAACCCCCACAAAATTGCTAAATCATTGTGTCATTGTAGTATCGTATAGGACAGCAAGCAACTTTAAGTTTTAAGGAAAAGGAATTTGGATCAGTATATTATTAAAGATTGTATCATCATTTGCAGTTTAATGTATTCTTTAATAATATTTATAATAAGCCCAGGCACAGTGGCTCACACCTGTAAACCCAGCACTTTGGGAGGCCGAGGTGGGTGACTCACTTGAGGTCAAGAGTTCAAGATCAGCCTGGCCAACATGGTGAAACCCGGTCCCTACTAAAAATACAAAAATTAGCCAAGTGTGGTGGTGCATACCTGTAGTCCCAGCTACTCAGGAGGCTGAGGCACAAGAACTGCTGGAACCTGGGAGGCAGAGGTTGCAGTGAGCCGGGATCACACCACTACACTACAGCCTGGGCAACAGAGTGAGACTCTGTCTCAAATAATAATAATAATAATAACAATAATAATATTGAGGATATGCAAGGACAAAGTTTGACCTTTCTCCATTTAAGAAGTGATGCATGCTGTTTAATTTATTTTTAATTAAGTATACAAGAAACAAATATGAGGATGAGATAGTTCCTGGGGCCACAGAAAAGTGAAAAATCTCTGAGAAGATGGTAAGAGAATGGGACTTCCATATCTGCAACACCTCTTCTCCCAGTCTGCCTGGCACCAAGCTTGCAGAAAATTTTTCTAGACTCACAGTTTCTACACTGGAAAAAGTGAAATTGAGGTGGACAACCACCTTCCCCACTATTTTTGGTTCCCTGGCAGGAGCTCTATCCCTGCCTCAACCCACAGGAAGCACTGGGAGTGCCTGAAGGGAGAAATATCCCTGAGGACAGCCAGAAAAAAAGGGAATCAGGACTACCACCCCCAGCCCTGGAAACTCTGCCCTGTAACTTGGCCAAAGGAGATGACAAATCAGAGTAGCTGTTCAGCAGCACCTTGTCGTAGAAGGTTTGGTGGCATGAACCCCAAGCCAGCCCTTCCACACTGCCAGGTTATCTCCTTTGGGACCTCCCCTACTCCCGACTGACAGCACTCCTATCCTTTGCTAGAGTGGAGGCAAACTTGAGCTTTAAGTACCATCTAATGCCAAAAATTGAGGCAATGATCTAGTGGAGAAAAGAAGAAATTCAACAGGTAAATTATGAAGAATCTCTAAGCAAACATAGCCAATAAAATCCAAAACAGCCGGGCGCGGTGGCTCAAGCCTGTAATCCCAGCACTTTGGGAGGCTGAGAAGGGCGGATTACGAGGTCAAGAGATCGAGACCATCCTGGCTAACACAGTGAAACCCCGTCTCTACTAAAAAAAAAAATAAATACAAAAAACTAGTCGGGCGAGGTGGCGGGCACCTGTAGTCCCAGCTACTCGGGAGGCTGAGGCAGGAGAATGGCGTAAACCCGGGAGGCGGAGCTTGCAGTGAGCTGAGATCTGGCCACTGCACTCCAGCCTGGGCAACAAGAGCAAAACTCTGTCTCAAAAAACAAAAAAAAAAATCCAAAACATGCCAGAAAGAAAAGACTAGAATAAATAATCCTTCAATGCAAAGACATAGACATACAACCACAAGAGACAATAGCAAATAAGGAAACATTATCCAAACAGACAAAGCAAGGAACCAATGGCTGATCCTAATAAAATGGTGATACATGAGTTATCTGACAAAGAATTCAAAATAACAGTTTTAGGGAAACTCAGTGATATCCAAGATAACACTGAAAAGCAATTCAGAAATTTATAAGAGAAAATTAATGAAGAGATTATTGAAATAATTTAAAAAACCAAACAGAAATCTTGGAACTGAAAAATACATTTTCTGAACAGAAAGATTCATTAGAGGCCCCCAACAGCAGAATAGATCAAGCAGAGGAAAGAATCAATAATCTCAAAGACAGAATATTTGAAAATACAGTCAGAGGAAAACAACAGAATTAAAAGGAATAAAGATAACCTGCAAAATATAGAAAATTACCTCAAAAGACCAAATCTAAGAATTATTGGTGTTCAAAAGGGAGCTGAGCAAGAGCAAGGGGTAGGAAGCTCACTTAAGGAAGTAAACAACAGAACATTTTCCAAAACTTGAGATAGATATAAATATCCAGCTACAGGAATGTCATAGAATGCCAAACAGATTTAACTCAAATAAGACTGCCCCAGAGCACATGATAAAACCCCCAAAGGTGAAGGACAAAGAGAGGATTCTAAAAGCAGCAAGAGAAAATAAGCAAATAACATATAAAGGAGCTCCAATTCATCTGGCAGTAGACTTCTCAATGGAAATCATACAGCCTCAGAGGGAGTGGGATGACATTTTCAATGTGCTGGGGGAGAAAAGAAACATGCCATTCAAGAATACTGTATTCTTCAAATATGAAGGAGAGATAAAGCCTGAGAGAAAGGAACACTAATGTGCAGAAAGGAAAAAAATTGAAGGTATAAAATTCACTGTTAAAACTAGGTATGCAAACTCAGAACACTCTAATACTGTAATTGTAGTGTGCAATTCACTCATAACTCTAGTATAAAGCCTAAAAGATAAATCTATCAAAAACAATAGCTATGGTAAGCTGTTAAAAGATAGACAATGTAAAAATATGTAATTGAGACAACAGAAAGTCAAAATATAGGGGGGGATGGAGTTGAAGTGGAGAGGCTATTTTTTTTTTCTTTTCTTTGTTTCTATTATTTTCTTTGTGATCTAAGATAAGTTGTCATCTCTTTAAAATAACTTGTTATATCCATAAGATGTTTTGTAAGCCTAATTGTAACCACAATGCAAAAACCTATAATAGACTCACTAAAAATAAAAAGCAATGAATTAAAACACAATACCAGAGAAAATTACTTAACCACAAAGGAAGACAGCAAGAAAGGAAAAACAGAGTTACAAAACAACCAGAAAACAAGCAACAAAAATGGCAGTGGTAGGTCCTTACTTAATAATAACACTGAATGTAAATGGACTCAGTTCTCCTATTAAAAGACAGAGTGGCTGAAGGGATACAGAAACAAGACGGAACTATATGCTGCCTATAAGAAACTCACTTTACCTATAAAGACACACATAGACTAAAAGTAAAGGGATGAAAAAAGATATTCTATGTAAGTGGAAACCAAAACAGAGCAGGAGTAGCTACACTTATATCAAATAAAATAAACAAGTCAAAGACTGTAAAAAGAGAAAAATAAAATCACCACATAATGATAAAAGGGTCAATTCAGCAAGAGGCTATAACAGTGATAAATATTTATGCACCCAGAACCACAAAAGACACAGAATAGCCAAAGCTATCCTAAGCAAAAAGAACAAAACTGGAGGAATCACATTACCTGACTACAGAGCTATAGTAACAAAAACAACAGGGTACTGGCACAAAAACAGACACATAGACCGATGGAACAGAATAGATAACCCAGAAACAAATTTATACATCTACACTGAACTCACTTTTTACGAAGGTGCCAAGAACATACATTGGTGAGAGGACAGTCTCTTCAATAAATGGTGCCAGGAAAACTGCATATCCACATGCAGAAGAATGAAACTAGACCACTATCTCTTTCCATACACAAAAATCAAAATAGAAATGGATTAAAGACTGAAATCTAAGACCCGAAACTACGAAATTACTACCAGAAAACTTTGGTGAGACTCTCTAGGACATCTGACTGGGCAAATATTTGAGTTATACCCCATAAGCACAGGCAACCAAAGCAAAAATGGACAAACAGGATCAAATGAAGTTAAAAAGCTTCTGCACAGCAAAAGAAACAATCAACAAAGTGAAGAGATAACCCATGAAATTGGAGAAAATATTTGCAAACTACCCATCTGACAAGGGATTAATAACCAGAATATATAAGGAGCTGAAATAACTCTATAGGAAAAAAATCTAATAATCTGATTTAAAATGGGCAAAAATCTGAATAGGCATTTCTCAAAAGAAGACATACAAATGGCTAACAAATGTATGAAAAAAATGCTCAACATCACACTAATTATCAGATAAATGCACATCAA
This sequence comes from Mandrillus leucophaeus, assembly GCF_000951045.1. Lineage (NCBI taxonomy): Eukaryota > Metazoa > Chordata > Mammalia > Primates > Cercopithecidae > Mandrillus > Mandrillus leucophaeus. Next base: position 612,250 of record NW_012103377.1, read on the forward strand.
AACCACAATGAGATATCATTTCATCTCAGTAAGAATGGCTTTTATTTAAAAAAGGGGGAGAATGACAGATGCTGGCAAAGATGTGGAGAAAGGGGAGCCCTTGTACAGTGTTAGTGGGAATGTAAATTAGTACAATCACTACAGAGAAGACTATATAGGTTCCTCAAGAAACAAAAAATAGATCTACTACATGATCCAGCAATTCCACTACTGGGTATATACCCAAAAGAAAGGAAATCAATATATTGAAGAGATATTTGTACCTCCATGTTTATTGCAGCACTACTCATAATAGACAAGATATGGGATAAACCTAAGCTCTCATCAACAGATGAATGGATAAATACAATGTGGTGTACATACACAATGGAATATTACTCAGCCATAAAAAAGAATGAAAACCTTACCACTCAGAGTGATTGTGAGGATAAAATCCTATGTGGTGAGAATATTCAAAAGCCTCTTCCAATAAATGCATGAGGTTATAAAAATAAATAAATAAATAAATAAAAGCACTGGACCCCCCAAAATCCCATGTGGACTTGGATATGCTTCGTTATCTGCAAAGCCCCATACAAACATAAAGGATTTGTTTCTCTCAGGAGAAATACTAATGTCGTTGGCAGAAACATAAATGGAACTGGAGGTCATTATGTTGAGTGAAATAAGCCAGACACAGAAAGACAAATATCACATGTTCTCACTCATATGTAGGAGCTAAAAAAGTGAATCTCATGAGGGCAGAGAGAAGTTTGGTGGTTGTCAGAATCAGGGAAGAGGGAGTGTATTAGTCCATTCTCACGCTGCTATGAAGAAACACCGGAGACTGGGTAATTCATAAAGAAAAGAGGTTTAATTGACTCACAGTTCTGCATGGCTCAGGAGCCCTCAGGAAACTTACAATCATGGCTGAAGGCACCTCTTCACAGGGTGGCATCAGAGAGAATGAGTGCCAGCAGGGGAAATGCCAGATGCTTATAAAACCATCAGATCTCGTGAGAACTCACTATCACGAGAACAGCATGAGAGAACTGTCCCCATGATTCAATTACCTCCCACTGGGTCCCTCCCGCGACATGTTAGGATTATGGTGATTACAATTCAAGATGAGATTTGGATGGGGACACGGCCAAACCATATCAGAGGGCATGAAGAGAGATCAATTAATGGGTACACACACACACATAGAAGAAATAAGACCTAGAGTTTGATAAATCAGTAGAGTGACTATAGTTAACAATAATCTATTGTACATTTCAAATAGCTAGATGAAAATAAATTCATCCTAGAATAAACAGACGATAAATATTTGAGGTGATGGATATCCCAATTACTCTGATTTGATTTTTACACATTATATGAATATATCAAATTATCACATGTACCCCAAAATATGTACATCTATTATTTATCAATAAAAATAAAAACAATTCAAAAAAGTCATAGCGAATAATTTTTTAAAGTATACAAGCAAGAACATGGTTTATCTACAAATTCAAAATGGCATATTAATATCGTGTTTGGGGATCAAATGTGTATTAATAAGTGGATTGACATTTAACTATGTGCTGAATCCATCCAGACTGCTTCCATGGCCTGTTATTTGGAATTCTTGACTTTTGCACTTTAAAAAAATACATTCCTTTATTATTATAATTTTTGTGTTTTGTTTCTAAAAGAGGAGACATGAGCACTTTTTGGCAGCTATTTGCAAGCACTTCTTCAGAAGTAACAAGCTGTGGAAATGGATAATTTTATTCTCAATAAAGGAAAAGCCAAGTTGGATAAAAACTTTTTATCCATATAAAATATTTTAATCCATATCCACTATCTATATAGTGCATATTCCTTTTCATCCTTTTAACTTTTATTTTGAAGAACTAGAGATATATTGATGTGCTAAGAAATGATAATATGAATGTTCCTTACAGGTATAAGGTCAAAATTCAGAATTATCATTTTTATTTCCCTCATTAGCTCATTCTATTTTTTTTTACCATCTTAACCATTTTAAGTGTATACAGTTCAGTAGCTCATTGTATTTTAAAGTCAGTATTTTTGATGCCTCCTTTCTGAACCCAATAATCCATTGTGAGAATAAGTTAGACAATTGAATAAAAATAATTGAAAGCTGTAAAATGGTCAAAACCCCCATAGCAGATGAGGCCGTCACCTGAGTGACAAAAGAACCAAGTGACTGATGCTGGAACAGGCCTGCTACTAACAGGCACAGGATCTTGACTGCCCCAAACAGCTAGTCAACATTTGGAGGCTTTTACAGTTGAAATGAAAACAGATTCCACTATTATTTTTTAAAAATCATAAACCTCAGAACACTTTCACAAACCCCGGAATATTCTTAGTACCAAAACTGAAGTTGGAAATCTTAGATTCATATCGTGGTTCCACCTCCCCCTAGCTCTGTGACTTGAGCAAGTTATTTTCTTTTTCTTTTTCCAGTGCTCAGTTTGTGAATATACACGTGAGGATTTAAAATATCTACCCAGTGAGCCTGGCCAGTCTACAATCTGGGCACACCACAGTCAGATGCAAAGACAGGGAGAATGTCAACTTGAACTTGGCTTAAGTTGTTCTCACTTCAGTTTATCATCAAACCAGCAGATGGATAAAAGCTGTGCAAAGAATAAAAGTGATAATAACCCAAATAAGTGAACAGATGTAGCTCGTCAAAGCAGCTCTAACAGAGTGAGGAGTCTGCCAGGTCAGAGAAACAAAAAAAAAGTCTAAACTCATTATATCATTAGGTTGGGGCAGGGCCATTTCACAATAGCAGTGGTTTTCAAAGTAAGGTCCCCAGACCATATTTGACCTGGGTATTTGTGAGAAATACAAATTCTTGAGCCCCAGCCCAGACCTACTGAATCAGGAACTTTGGGGCTGAATCCCAACAATTTGTGTTTTAACAAGCCCTCGGGGGCATTCTGATTGGAAGCTCAAGTGTGAGAACCTGCATTAAGGCATGAGGCAATTCTTTTGGAACTGGTTTCATGTTCTTGTTATTTTTCTCATGGGTCTGATTACCACCCAGGGTGACTGTTAGGATAAAATCCTATGTGGTAAGAACATTCAAAAGCCCCTTCTGATAAAGGCATGAGGTTATATAAGTAAATAATAGCACTGGCCAAAAAAAGAAAAAAGAAAAAATCTCAAGTGGAATTGGAAATGCTTCGTTATCTGCAAAGCCCTATACAAACATAAAGGGTTTGCTTCTCGCAGGAGAAACGCTAATGGCTACGAATTTAACGACCGGTTCTGCACAGCACTGGCCAATTCAGCCCTATAACAGGTACAAGATTGAGCTATCCCAAAAGGCAATGACCGGTAGGATCCTTTCCCTCTGGCCTTTGGTGATCACTTGCATTTTTATATGTGAAGGAGGAACAGATGGTGCGTCAAGAGCCCGCTAGCTTGAACTATCTGCCTGGGCCCCAGTCTCCAGGAACATCTCCCTGGTTTGCTGTAAACAGCAATGTCCAACAGAACTTTCTGTGATGATTCTACAGCCCACACTAGGCTACACTGTCCACTGTGCTAGCTACTAGCCACATGTAGCATTTAACAATATGACTAGTGCAATAAAGAAACTGCCTTTTAAATTTTATTTCATCTTAATTTGAATCTCTACATGCGGGATGTAGTTATACTAAAACATAATTATTCTTTGTTTACCTGAAATTCAAATATACTTGGGCAACCCGTATTTTTATTTAGTAAACCTGGCAACCTCGGTTAAAGATTATCAGTGACATTGACATTAACTCCTCCCATGGAAAGTTTCAGAGATTTTCGCCCATGACCAGAGGAAGCAGATTTGATCTCACTTTGGTCAGAAAGGGCATGGTGTTCTTTTTCGAAGAAAATTTTTGAAGGAATAGTGGCTGAGAAAATCAGTGTAACAGATGACTAGAAATACAAAATTGCACTATCATTCGTATACTCATGCTTATTTCTCTGCAACTGAATCCATTCTCCACAGACAGGTTTCAATGGGAAATGGAAGGCAGTCCAAAGAGCCTAATTCAGTCCGGGACAATTCTGGGCTTGGAGCGTGGTCCTAGGTATTACGGAGGAGCAGAGAGGAATGGTATCTATAGGTCATGCAAAGAAAGGATTGTAAAGCAAACCTTCCCTTCTTAATTGCTTAATCTCTTAATCACCTCAATGGCTGATTACCTTATGAAAGTAATCATGAGATTGAAAAAAATAAGACCAAGATTCTTGCCTTATGACTATGCTTATGCTTTTGCTTTGCTTCAAAGACAAACAAAAAAAAGTATGGTGACCAGAATATTACTAGTTCTCAGACAATATTTTCTGGCTGGGTGTGGTGGCACATGCCTGTAATCCCAGCACTATGGGAGACTGAGGCGGAAGAATCGCTTGAACCCAGGAGTTCAAGACTAGCCTGGGCAATGAGGTGAAACCTCATTTCTACCAAAAACAGAAAAATTAGCCGATCATGGATGAGCGCACCTGTAATGCCAGCTACTCCAGCTGAGGCTGAGGTGGGAGGATCGCTTGAGCCCAGAAGGCCAAGGCTCCAGTGAGCCGAGACCATGTCACTGCACTCTAACCTGGCAACAAAGTGAGGCTCTGTCTCAAAAACAATAATAATATTATTATTTTGCTGACAACCCTATAATTTCAAGATGTGATCAAATACAGATGCCTTTATCCCTCTACACACTCTAGCCCTCACTTTTTGCCATAACTATCTCCTCTTTTAAGAGACATTGACAAGAAATCAGTTCTTAAGGCCTCTAAGCTCATCTTTGATATAATAAAGAAGGTATGATTTTGCAGTTACTTATTAAGTAGATATTTGATAACATTATTTTTAACTAGAGGAAAGGATTTTGAAACTGACACTCCTTCCCCAGGAAGAGCAAAGGAACATGGTGTTTTTATTAACTAAACAGCATTCCAAGAGTTGATTCTTACAAAATTCACGTCTTCCGTTTTCCAATAATTTTTAGGTCAAAGAGTAATGGTTGTAGTTTTCCTCTTTCAAAAGAAGGTTTTGATGTAACAAACATAGCCAGCAGGTTTAAAAAATGAGTTTTAATAGCATTGTGTCTAAACCATCACCTTTGATGTTTTCCTATTTTCTCTATGGCCTAAAATACTCACATGGATATAATTTTAGCTTTGGAGATCTGATGACTTGGGAACCAATGGGTCTCCAGCAAGAGATTATTAGCGGATGCAATTGTTCTCCTCTCTCTCTTCTCTCCCCTCTCATGGGGTCTTTCTCTATCTTTTCTACCCATTTCCCTATGAAAAGGTATTGAGTCTGGAAGACAGCCGGCATTCTAGTATTTGAATGGTTTAAATGGGTTGAAATTTCAATAACGCAGGTTTAAATTTGGAATTACAGCATTCACCCTGGAGGGCCGCCATGTGATTTGCATCCAGACAGGTTCTCAAAGTGTGGATGGTCCCTGATCCAGCAGCAGCAACACCACCCGGGAACTTGGAAATGCTCATTCTCAGGGCCCATCCACCCAGACCTACTTGGTTGACTTCAGTTACCTGAGTATTCTATCCTTTTTAAAAAAAAGACTTTCATGCTTCTCTTTCTTTCTTCAGAGTAGAAGAGTAGATCATCCTTCTCACTGGCACATTCAGACTCTTCTCCATAGAGTAGAGCATTTTTCAAAGAGTGTATGGTCCCAGGACCACCAGCATCAGCATCCCTGGGAACTTGTTAGAGATGCAAATTCTCACGCCCCACCCCAGACCTGCTGTATCAGACACTCAGATGGTGGGGTTCAGCAATCTGGGTTTTAACAAGCCCCCTTGCGATTCCAATGCATGTTTGGGTCTGAGGAACAATGAGATAAGAGCATTTCCTGCTACTGAGCCTATTCTATGACTTAGATTTATTCTGAGATACCAAACAGCTACTGCAGCCCTATTAAAAAAGCCCTGTGAGTAGTTTACAAGCCCATGGGATTGGATTCTTTTGTCAGTCTGCCTTATCCTCAAAAAGGTATTAAAAACAGTAAACACCATTCACAATATTACTCTGTAGATATAAATCTGTTTCTCAAGAGGATTCATTGGAGGGAGGGTGTCTGAACCAGCTGTGTGGGATCTGTGTGGATGAGATTGCAAGTGGGGAGAGTCGTGGATTTGAAAATGCCTCATTTCCTCCTTAATGTAGGGGTGTGTGTGTGTGTGTGTGTGTGTGTGTGTGTGTGTGTTTAAATTAGGTTGGTAGAACAGTCTGCCAAGATTCGAATCTACTGGGGTATGAAAGCCCATTTTTATAGTCCACCCATTGTGGCCTATCATTGAACTCTTGATCTTTTTTTAAAACCATACAAATGTGAGTTTCCTTATTTAAAAAACAAGTAAGTACAATTTGGTGACTATTCACTACATCATGCTATGCTCTACATATGATCCTTAATATGCATTATCTCTATCAGTCATCATAGCAACTTGGGGAGGTTGGAACGCTAAAATCCATTTTATAGATGAGGACACAGAGGAGGCTTATACAGATGAAGCAGTTTGCCCAAGGTAAGCAGACAGCAAGCATCAAGAGTCAGGATCTGAAAAGCCACTGTTTCAAGGATGCTATGCCACCTCATGTGAACTTTGCATTTTCTGATTTGATCAGGGAAGACAAGGACCATGCACTAAATGTTGAAAAATGACACATCCAATGGATGGAAAAGATATTTTAATCTGAGTGTAATTGGTTTGGGATTGAGCTGTCCTTTTCAAACTTGACTGTGTATACAAATCACCTGGGAACCTTATTAAAAAGCAGATCCCACTGGACGTGGTGGCACACTCCCGTAATCCCAGGGCTTTGGGAGGCCAAGGCAGGAGGATCACTTGAGGCCAGGAGCTTGAGACCAGCCTGGGCAACATAGAGAGATCTAGTCTCCACAAAATAAATAAATAAATAAATAAATAAATAAATAAATAAAATGCAAATCCTGATTCAGCAGGTTTGTGGTAGAGCCTGAGATTCACATTTTTTTCATTAAAAAATAGTGCTCTTTATTATAAATTACTGAAATGTTTCTTTTCTGAATATAAATATAAATATGTGCAAAGTTTAACTTGGATTAGGATTTTATTGAGTTCTTCAAGTATCTCCTAATAGCCTCGAGGGCCTGAGTAGGCGGGAGGAGAGAGGACTGGAGGTGGAATCTTTATAAAAGACACAGTGATTGAGGCAGATTGTAAACATTATTAAAAAAACAAGAAACGAACAAAAAATAGAGGAAAAAACCACCCCAACACATAACTGCCCTGTCCAGCCCAATACCTGACACAGAAAACTTTGTGTTTGTTTAGTTGCACCACTCCCCGCCCCCACCCCCAACACACACACAAACTGTTCCAGGTAATTCCAACACTGCTACATTCCTATAATTTGTCACTGATCAGTGCTATGGCAGCAGTCAGTGTCTCTGATGACCTCCAGCCTCCCCCACCCAGGCAGGAGGGAGGGCTGTGCAGGGCTGGGGGCAGTGGGACCTAGTGACTCTGCTCTGGCCACAAGGCGCCTGACTGGCCAATACTTACTGAGCTAACACTTCCAGTGCTCAGCTGGAAGGCATGGGTTTCCGTCCCCTCCCCACTTCCCTGACTGTGCGCTGGCTGGGTGCCCTCCGGTGACTCCTTCAGCCTCTCCATGCATCCAGGCTGAGTGTGTGGCTTTTCTATGCTGGGTCCCTCCCCATGGGACAGGGAGCATTTAAGGCGAATGAGAGTCACATTTCTAATCGGCTCCCAGGTGATACCTCTGCTGCTGAGCTGCAGACATTTCAAGTAGCAGGAGATAAGATACAGTGTTTCTAAACGTCTTGTTCACGTATAATATCATTTGATCCTTACCTAAGCCCTGTGAAGTAGCCATTATTATATCTACCTCTTAGATGAAGAAGTTGTGAACTCTCAATCTTTAATTTAAAAGGTGAATGCTAATGTAGCTCCTCAGTGCATTTATACTATCAACGAATCTAGGGGTATTCTTTCAAGTACAGTGGGTATAAAGCATGGTTTGACCCCCAGGCTCTCCCCCTCCAATTCCTCCTTCGCATTCCTGCCTCATAAACTATGCTAAACCACAGCTCCAATCATAGCCTTTCTCCCCCAATGGTGGCTCCCCAATATTTCCCAAATTAACTTCATATTTCTCATTTGGCATTTAAGACTGAAACTGTAGATTTTACATTGAATTGTATGAAATTGCCATTTTAATGGGGCAAAAGTATCAAATATCAGCAATCTGATATGGTTCGACCTAATATTATCTACCTCATATTTACTTTGTTAAACTTCTCTATAGCCTTTCTTTTCCATGTTTTTTTTGTTTTGTTTTGTTTTGTTTTGTTTTTTGTTTTGTTTTTTGAGATACATTCTCACTCTGTCACCCAGGCTGGAGTGCAGTGGTGTGATCTGGGCTCACTGCAATCTTTGCCCCCGGGTTCAAGCAATTCTCCCACCTCAGCCTCCCCAAGTAGCTGGGACTACAGGTGCGTGCCAACCCGCTCAGCTAATTTTTTAATTTTTTGGTAGAGACGGGATTTACCATGTTGGCCAGACTGGTCTTGAACTCCGGACCTCAAGTGATCTGCCTGACTTGGCCTCCCAAAGTGCTGGGATTACAGGTATGAGCCACGGCACCTGGCCCATATTGTAATTTTTAAGCTTCTTGGAATTTTAATACTTAACCTGCTAATGACCAGCCCCAACTTCTGGTGAAAAAAATCTCAGAAAAATAAAGAGAAAATGTTCCCTCCTCCCTGCAGCTTCACAGAAGCAGACACTATTATGTGACACACAGCCAGTTCCATGTCATAAAATTCGAATGGGGAACATTCATGCAAGTATCTATCCCACTCTCCTTGCCATTGTGGAGGCTTGGATGAAAGGCCATAATCCTAGTCTGATTTGTTACTATAAAATTGTCCTTGGAAGTGTTCTTCTAAAGAAATGTATCTCTTAAGTTACCTGGATATCAGAGTGTGTTGCTATGTCCTGTGAAATGGCACCTATAACACCTAAAAGTCTGCAACTCTGGTTGGATAGTCATCTTATTAAATAATGTGTTGCTCTGGTAATAATAATATGGACATTGTCAATTCTGTTTCCACAAGGTAACAAATATTTCTGTTAGAAGCCTTTGTTAAGTGGAAGAAGGGCTTTACAATTTCTTTTTCCCCCTTTAGGCACTATCAATCCTGTGACTCTGTTGGCTTCCTTATTCTTTTTCTTTTTTCTTTCTTTCTTTTTTTTTTTTTTTCCAACAGGGTCTCAGGGTCTCACTCTGTCACCCAGGCTGCAGTGCAGTGGTGCAATCATGGCTCACTGCAGCCTCCTTGGGCAAGCAATTCTCCCACCTCAGCCTCCCAAGTAGCTGGGACTACAGGCACGCACCACCATACCTAGTTAATTTTTTTTTTTTTTTTTTTTTTTTTTTTTTTGAGAGAGAGAGACGGAGTTTCGTCATGTTGCCCAGGCTGGTCTCAAACTTCTGAGCTCAAGCAATCCGCCTACCTCAGCCTCCCAAAGTGATGAGATTACAGGTGTGAGCCACCATGCCCCACCTGGCTTCCTAATTCAAACAGTAGAATCTGTCTCGTTTAAATTACCAAGAAGATCCATGCTATGGAGCCAGCCTATCTTAGCCCTTTCCTTCACTTCTGCTCTGCACATACACCATGCTATAGATAGCGCCTCTTCTGCGCTGATCATCCTCCACCGTTCCTTTGCTCGTGTGATTCCTCTACTTAGAACACCTTCTTCCCACCCCCATCTAAACCTATAAAAAATCCAAGCCAAGGTCACCTGAAGGTCACCTCCTTTGTGAAGCCTTCCCCAATTCCACCCAGTAAGATTTATTTTAAATGATATTTGTCATAGTCTCCTTGATGTTAAATCATTTGTTTATTTCCCTTCTCTCTCTGAGTAGACTTTAATCCCACTGAAGACAGAGAATGTACCCTACTCTTCCCCACAAGTACCTAGCAAAAGGCCTTGCATGTAAGCATGCTCTTAATACTTTAAAAAATGACACTGAAGGCCAGGCACGGTGGCTCACACCTGTAATCCCAGCACTTTGGGAGGCCGAGGCGGGCAGATCACATGAGGTCAGGAGTTCAAGACCAGCCTGGCCAACATGGCAAAACCCCGTCTCTACTAAAAATACAAAATATCAGCCAGGCATGGTGGTGGGCGCCTGTAATCCCAGCTACTCAGAAGGCTGAGGCAGGAGAATCGCTGGAACCCAGGAGGCGGAGGTTGCAGTGAGCTGAGATTGCACCACTGCACTCCAGCCTGGGTGAGAGAGCAGGACTCTGTGTCACAAAAAAAAAAAAAAAAAAAAGACATTGAAGAAGTTTCCCTACAACCAGTATTAAGGGTCATCTTGATGTAATTGACCTCTAAAACCAAACCCCTCTTCTTCTCCACCATACCCTGAAGATGATAGGGACTGACTCATTGTCATCCTCTTCAACACTATGCCAGCAGTATGAATTCTTGATGATTTTAGTATCCACATAGATAATCCTTCCAGTAGCCTGGGCCTTCAGTTCCTTAACCTCCTCTCCTGCAAAGATCCTGTTAGACACCAACCACAGGCAATCATTCCCATGGTTTTACAGTAGAACTCATCATTATCAACAACCATAAGGGCCTCCATAATCTCAACTTCAAACCTCCCACTCTCCAAACACTGCCAAACAATCATTTCAAAATAACTGGCTTCTCAGGGAGTATGAAAAAGATGCATAGCTCCAAATAACCACTTGTTAAAAATCAACCCGTTCCCCTTCCCCTTCTTACTTCCGGTGGAAGCTTTAACATTTCTGTAGAACAGCCGCTTACAGCCCAAGAGTAATCCTGCTTAGAAGAAGGCAGGGCATTAGGGGATTTGTTTTGAAGCTCTATTTGCATAACACTTTACACAATTCTTAGAGAACATCACTTTTCCATATCAAAGAATGCGCTCCATAGCGGTGACAGGCGTAGAGAGCTAAAGTTTCTCAAGCCGCCTCCCGCTTCACACTGACTTTCTCAAGTCTTAACGATAAACTCATTAGAGTTTATCAGACTCACCCAAAACAGTCCTTCCAAAACCTGTCTCACCAGCCATAGGCCTCATCGCTTTTCCTTCTGCTCTTTCCCATTGGAAATTGGGAGGGCAAAGCCAGACATTTTAAATAGGCAAGGATGGGAGGCTGGGAAGCACTGTGTGTGTGTGTGTGCTCGTGCGTGTGTTCGCGCGTGCGTGTGTGCGTGCTTGTGTGTGCGTACTTGTGTGCGTGTGTGCGTGTGCGCACGCGCCTGTGTGTGCTTGTGTATGTGCGTGCGTGTGCGTGTGCGTGTGCCTGTGTGTGGCGCTCACGCATAGGACTTTTCCTGTTGTCCCAGAGTTGCCAAAGGCGGAAACAAAAAGCATCAGGAGCTCCCACATCCTAACGAGAGGCTGCAACGAGCCAGCAGACACGTTCTCAGAGACTACTAAGAGATGGCAGAACTGGCCCTATTTGGACTCTGACCGTTCCCTTCAACCACCCTTCTCCAGCCTCTGTAGCTACAGGAGGATGGGGAGGGGAGGGAGAGAAGTTGAGTGCTCCTAGGGAGGGGCTTTTCTTTTCTTGGGACAGAGTAGGAAGGGATGGGGAAGGGAGTGCTGGGACTCCCCTGCTCTCCCAAGCCAAGAGTTGTATGTAGAAGGAAGACCTCTAAGAGGGTCGCTCCGGGAGAGTGGGAGGTCTGCATGAAGGCAAAGTTGGCATCCAACTTTACTGCCTGGGCTCTTGTGGAGCTGCACAGAACCGCAGGCCCACACTGGACCACCCTGGAGCCTTGGGAACTGTGGGCGAGCTTGACAAATATTCTTTGAGGGACGTGTTGTGTGTGAACCTGGAGTCTGGTGCCCCCTTGTGGTCTAGAGATATCTGAACGTGACCGGTTCAAAAGGTACTGAGGGGGCGGTGTGCCTGGAAAGCAAATGGGAGCATCACTCCCACCTTGATCCCGTGAGCCTACAGCTTCTGAATTTGGAAAGGCTCCACAGGAAGGAGTACAGGGCTTACTTAGAAAGCCGCTCTTCAAGAGGCCTCAGAGGAGTCCGAATCCAAGTGAAGTTCAACACCGTCGCCTCAGAAAAATGGACCAGCCCCGTGCTCAGAGACCCTTCACCTCACTCGGCAAATCAGAGCTTCACACCTGCAAAAGGACCATTTTAGCAGGAAGATTTCTCTCTCCCTTCTCTCGTCCTCCCCCACCCCCCAGGGAATACGATGTTGAAATTGTAATTGGGACTGTCAGCTTTACCAACCAAGAGAGCCCAGCAAGTCATGAGGTCCACCCAAGGTGTCATTAAAGGATGGGAAAAGGGACTTGGTGATGCATGGTTGAAAGCAGTGATTGGGAAAAATAAAATGGTTTCACCTGTATAGTCCACCGCTGAGTTGAGACTCATCAATGCATCAGTTATACGTAGCCAGGCACAAGGCATAGACTTTGGAAGCAGACAGAAAGGGAGCTGAAAAATTGTGCCACTTAATAGCTTTATTGCCTCAGGCAAGGCCTATCTGAGCCCGTTTCTTCACTTGCAAGTAAGGATAATCATACTAATGGACATTATGACTGGGTTATTAAAAGGATTAGAGGCAGCATATATAAATGAATAGAAGCTACTACTTATTGATGGATGTGTTGACACATAGAGGGGCTGTTCCCAGTTTCCCAAGACAAAAGACAAATAAAAAGAACTAGTAAAGTAGAAAGAAAAAATAAGAAGTGAGGAATGCTGAAGTGCTAACCATAAATGTAAACGCAGTGATTTGAGCTACAAATTTGGTTTTGAGTTTCCTGGCAGCTGAGGCACAAAGAGAAACCTCAGAACTTGCACAACTACAGTTATCAGAAAGGAGGAAGGATGCCTTCTCAGGAGAGACAAAGCTTTTCCTGGCTCCAAATTTCAAAAGCAACATCTCTGAAGTTTTTCTGCATTGGCTTGTAAATTACCTGAAACCTTGACTAATCTTTACCAAGTGGTTTCTAAAGCTTTAGAACTAGTGATGTAGTAATTGGGACTGGGACAAATTATTGAAGGTGAATGACCTAGATCTCTATACTCGGGATCACAATGCTATTCTGCGGCAATTACTCTCCTATAATTCTTTAAATTCTCTCAGTTGAGCTTTCCTTGCTACATTCATTGTGAGATTCTCACCCCTTAAACTCACCCCTTCTACCTCAAAGAAATGTTTTTATTTCCAACTCATGCAGAAGCTTCAGACTGAGGACAGATTTAAATAAAAGTATAGATATATTTTTAGATGAAATAGCTACATTCAAAAGGCTCTTCTCTTTCCCAGGTGTAATTTCGGCCTACGAAAGTCACACTGCTCTCCCTTCAAAGGCCACAGTCCCCTTTCCAGGGCATTAGCACATGAAGTAAACAGCCTTTGCAAAACAGTGCTACAGGTGAACTTTCCCACCCCAAATGCAGGGGCACCTCCACTAATCTGCATATGCTAACGTGGGTTTCCAGGGAAGCTGCCAAAAATAAGCTCCTGTCCTCCCTCACCTTTACTTTAATCCCCACATAGGTTTTGCTTTTACCATATGGTAATTATTTCCAAATCACAAGTGCAAACACTCACTCTGATTGGAAAATTAGCAGATTTCAAACTCAGGTAATTTGTCCCTAATGAGGAACTTGTTGAACTGAATTTAACAATTAACTCACACACGCTTTGCTGCCTGCAGCTATGGGAGTAAAGCAGGGAAGACAGAAGGGCAAGTCAAAGGCTGGGGCCTGGACTTCGAGTACAAGATAAAGGTTGGGATGGGGGGAAGGTGTGTTAATGGGGCTGTAGGAATATCAGGAACTTGACTATTCAAATGGACATAATATCTATGAATTCATATATAAGTGAATTTCAAACATATGCCGAAGTAGAATAGTATAATGAGTCTCCATATACCCATCAACCAGCTCCCACAAATATCAACTCATGGCTGATCAGGTTTCACTTCTGCAGGAGGAGCTAGAGACCCAGAAGATGCACAGGAAGGAGGTGCAAAAGGAAAAATAAAAGTGCGGTGCCGGCCGGGCGCGGTGGCTCACGCCTGTAATCCCAGCACTTTGGGAGGCCTAGGCGGGTGGATCACCTGAGGTCAGGAGTTCGAGACCAGCCTGGCCAACATGGTGAAACCCTGTCTCTACTAAAAATACAAAAATTAGCTGAGCGTGGTGGTGGGCACCTGTAATCCCAGCTACTCGGGAGACTGAGGCAGGAGAATCACTTGAACCCGGGAGGAGGAGGCTGCAGTGAGCTGAGATCACGCCACTGCTCTCCAGCCTGAGCGACAGAGCAAGACTTCATCTCAAAAAAAAAAAAAAGTGCAGCACCTCTCCTCTCTCCCACTCCCTTAGGTTCCAAGCACTTTAGGGTAGATACGGGTTGGTGAGTTGACTGCTGGGAAAATGAGTGTCGTCCTGGTAGGTATTTTGCATATGGCTGTGCACAGCCTGGCAAAAGGCTGACCTTTTCCACCCTCCTTGCTCCATGGCTGGGGCCACTTGATCTTTAGCTGCAGACCCTGGCCCAGGTGACTATAGGCCATGAGGATTTCAAGAAGCTCCAGCCCACTACATGCATCAGCATCATAAATCTCACTCCACCTGTGTGCCCCAAACCCAGGTCATGCCTGATGCTCTGTCCCCATAATCTGCTTTGCTCCTGTCCCTCTAGAACTGCGCTGACCCACACAATAGCCACTATCCATACATGACTATTAAGCACTTGAAATGTGACTAGCGAGACTGAGGAACTAATTTTAAATTTTATGTACTTTTAATTAATTTAAATTTTAAAACTGGTACTTGATTCAATTATGGGAAAACTTCCAAGTATGTTTGGAAAGTGAATCTACATTTTCAACTGTAAGGTTTACAAAATCTAAATACAGATCAAATATTTGATGAAAATTTGATATATGAATTGAGAGTCTCTGGAGTTGGAAGCCTTATGTAAAATGTCTCATTGAGAATTTTAAAATATTGGTAAGATAGGAATGATATTTGGGATATATTTGGTTAAATAGAAATTATTATTCAAAGTAATGTCTCATTTCTTTTTACTTTAAAAAATGTAACTACTAGAAAATTTAAAATTATATAGGGGTCTCATATTATGCTTCTATTGGATAGCACTGCTCTAGGGCTAGGGTCCTCTCTTCACTTGCAATTATCCTCAAGGAATATAATCCTGTTCCCAAATTCCCACTCTGTGACAAAGGCTCAATTCCGCCTGACATGTCCCGTTGTGCTGGGCCTACCTGGATTTTCCTGGATGCTCATCTGCAGGCCTACCTTCTCTGCAAACTGTCAGAACATTCTAGGGACAACTGCTTTCACACAACCACTTCACCATCAACGTTCTGCTGTTAAGCCCTGAAGATGCAACCTACAGAGAACTAATTTTGAACTTGTCCTGGGATAGTATCTAGGTTCTCATGATACTAAAATAAATAAAAAGTTTACTCACAAAATGTAGCCAGCTAATGTCTTCAGAAGGTACCCTGTATCAAAGTACCAAGTAGGTGGGGATAATTAGAAGGAAATCAACAAAGTTTGCCAAACAGTCATCTGAAACAAAGCTGAATTTATTTGCCTGACTGGGAAGAAAGAGCCACATCACTCAAGCACAAGTTTGGCTGGTAGCTCCATGTAGTACTTGAAAGGACCAGATAGACAACAAAGGAAGGAAGTAGACCAAATCTGATGATATTCTGAGTTCAGGTCTCTAGTTGGCACCCAAAGCTAAGGAGAAACTCTTCTTTGCAACCAGCTGTTGCACTGGTTTGCTTCTTAAAAGTGCAGGCACCATTCCCAGTTATGTTCAGGCTGCTCTGATGGACTTGGTGTCACTTGGGAAATTCGATGTGTTTGCCTGAAGTTAGTCAAATCTTTAACAGCATCGGTAGCGCATTAGTAAAAGGGTTCACCAAGTAAGATTCACTGGATACCTGTCTCTTTACTGACGTCTTTTGGAACCGCCAGATCAAATTTCCTTCTATTTCATTAAGGCAAAAAACAGAGAAATATAGATGTGTACCTAGAAAAACAAGTATTACACAGGGTGCCCTTCAAGGTTGTAAAAGAGCAAAATATGAGGTGCTAGAACAGATGCTTGTACATGAAAGTTGACAGCAGCTCTATGCACAGCGCCCAAAAGGTAGAAACAACCCAAGTGTCCATCATCAGATGAATTAACAAACAAAAATATGCTATATACAAACAATGGAATGTTATTGAACCACAGAAAGGAATAAAGTAGCAATACATTTTACAACATGGAAGAACTTCAAAAAACATTATGCCGAGTGAAAGAGGCCAGACACAAAAGACCACATACTGTATGACTACATTTACAGGAAATATTTAGGTAAATCCATAGAAACAGAAAGCAAATCGGTGGTTGCCAGAGGCTGGGGGTGTGAAGATGACAAGCTAGTGCTTCATGGATACAGAGACTTCTTGGTGGGTGATGAAAATGTTTTGGAAACAGAAGGGGTAGTTGTACAACATCATGAATGTACTAAATGCCACTTTACAACTGTACTTTACAATGGTTGGTTGTTCTGTGATTACTCCTTAGTTTTTAAAAAGGAAAAAGAAATGGAAAACAAAAGCGCACAAAAGTTCATGTTTCTTTGAGTCTCACTGCAATGAGGGAAAAAATGAGGGAACAGAAACGGCTGAACAACTGATGATGACGCATCAACAAAGAGAAAAAGACAAAGACAAAGACGGGGGTTCTACTTAAGAAACAAGGCTACAAATATTTGAAAAGCAAACCAATAAAATGGATTTTCAAATGTTTCACTATTAACTTCTTGCAAACAAACTACAAAAAATGTAAATGATCTTATAAAGAGAGAGCACACAAAACATCCACGAAGCGCCTTTTCAAAGCCAGTGAGAGAGCCTCGCTCTGTGGAGCACTAGGTGCAGACCGGGCCTTTGAAAGGGCAGGGGACTGTCACACAAGCAAATCTGCCACTAATTCTATTCCATAGCTTTGGAAGTCTCCCATGTACTCAACTGCAGTGTAACAAGCATCACTGTACTGTACTTTCATTTTATTTTTCAAAATGAATGTGTAATAATTCCATTCCATATATTATACATAAACCTATTAATCTAAGTACAATTACACTCTTTCAGAACTCTTCTGAACGAGGTTTCTCAGAGTTCATAGGTCACTTTCATATATATTATGTACAGTGAGACCATTTTTAAAAAGCAATGACCTTCATGTGACATGAGACAGCAGGGATAGATCGTGAGGACATTATGCCAAGTGAGATAAGCCACTCACCAAGGGACAAATGCCATATGATTCCACTTCCATGAAGTGGCCAGGGTGGTGAACTCATAGAGAAACAAAGCAGAACAGTGGCTGCCAGGGACTGGGCAAGGGAGAATGGGGAGCTGGTATTCAATGGGCATGAGTTTCAGTGTTGTAAGATGGTCTGGAAACCTGCGGCACAACTGTGGGGGTGGACTTAATACTATTGAACCGCGCACTTAAAATAGTTAAGGTGGTCCATTTTAGATTATACATTTTTACCACCATTTAAAAAAATTTAAATTGCACTCTTCTTGTTAAAATATTAACTTAAAATTAAAATCTTGTTAAAATATTAACATTGTTGGTATTGCCATCTTATGGCTTTAGAGAAATTATACACTTCACAAGTTTAAAATCAAACTGGTTAGGATTTGGACACTTTAAAATACTATATTAAAACTAATTATATCAACAGCAACGACAACAAAAGGAGTAACTTAAGCAAAACAATGCTCCTTTAGGAGATCACTTCCCTGTTTCTAAATAAAAATCAGTGGATTGTGCTTCTGTGTAAAGTGTGTATTTAAAACATGAGGAAAAAAAACACAAAACTCAAGTAAAAACTGGGAATTCATTTGGGTCAGTGCTCCTGTGCTTTTAAAAGAGAGACAAACAACCACAAGCCTCAGGGCGCTGGAGGGGTTGGCTTGCCTCCCTTTGTCTGCACTACCGACTGGCTCGCTGCTTGCCCACCTGGACGTGGCTGCACTATCTGAACACTATCTGTTGCCAAAAACACTGGCTGCTGCAGGACTCTCAACTGCTGCGTCTGGAGCTGGATACGCTGCGGCTGTGGCTGCTGTGACTGTGGCTGCTCCTGCTGTGGCTGTGGCTGCTGCTGCAGTTGCAGCTTCGGCGGCTGTGGCAGCTGCGGCTGTGACCGCGGTTGCTGCTTCAGCCGCAGCTGTGGCTGCTGCTGCTGCCTCAAGACAGAGGGGAGCTGGATACCCTGCTGAGGAACCTGGGCAGAGCCAAGTAGACCCAATCCAGTGAGGGGCTGCAGACCACCACCTGCTCCAGTGGGGTTCACCTTAAGAAGCTGCTGAGCAGGGAAGGCCTGCCCTTGAGTGCTCATACCTTGTGCGGAACCCTGTGGCCCTGGCTGAGGACGGTGGGCAGCTGTGGGCTGCTGGAGCTGCTGCAGGGAAACCAGCTGATGGAACTGCTGCTGCGTGCTGCTCAAAACCACGGAGCCCTGTGGAACCTGGAGGACAGTCATGGGCCTGAGACCTTCAGGAGTATTTAGGAAAAACTGAAGGGGTGCTTGAGAAGATGCCTGTGCTGCACTGGGCTTTGCATCTGGTAGTGGACCTCCTGAGGACTGAAGGCCACTGCCACTGATTCCTGCAGGAGCCGGGCCACCCGAGCCAGGGGCCTGCACAGGCTTGTAACTGCTACCCAAAGCCTGGGCTGCCCGGCCTGGGCCCTCCATGTTGATGGCCTTTAGGCCAGTGGAGCCTGTCCTGACCTGAATGGCTGGGGCTATTTTTATGAGTCTGGTGGGGGGCTGGGCAGCTGGATAGGGCCTGCTAACTTGAATGAAATGCACAGAGGGCTTCTGAGAATGACTTGGTGCTGCAGAAGCAGCAGCTACAGCAGGAGCAGGAGCAGGAGCAGGAGCAGTGGCAGGAGCAGGAGCAGGAGCAGGAGCAGGAGCAGGAGCAGCAGCAGCAGCAGCAGCGGGAGATGCAGCAGAAGCCGCAGGAGCGGCAGCAGCAGCAGGAAAAGGACGCTTAAGAGAGCTGCCTGCCTGTTGTGGGGAGAAACTGGTACCTGAGGAATTCTTTCCTGAGCTTGAGGGAAGTTGGTTTCGGGGAGGCGGATGTTTCTCTCCCTTCCCCAATACTGAAGACTGGACCCACACAGGCTTAGGCTGTTCTGGTGTTTTCCATGAGGACAGCTGACTGACACTGGCTGGGCCACTGGAGCTGTGTGACATCTTGCCTGGACCTTTGACTCTGCTCTGCACCGATTCCTGGGCCTGACTCACTGCCCTCCCAGCATCAGTCTCTGACCCAGGCCTGAGACCAGCTGCATGGTCATCTGGGAAGGGCTGCCAGGGAGACTTCTGGCTCTTCTGCCTGGCTTTTTTACGGGGCCGTATTTTACCACAGAGAAGTGGATCATTAAACGACTGCATGATGCTTGGCTTGGTGTCCCAGGCCTGAGAGCCAGCTTCCCATCCAAATCCGAAAGGGTCTTCTACCTCCTGGGCTGGCCAGACTGGGAGCTGTGTCTCAGCAGCTCTGACAGGCTGACACCCTTTAGCAAGTTTCTCCACATCCAGTTCCGAAGGCACGGCCAAATCCCAGGATCTGCGTTTCCACATGTCTACACAACGTCCTGCTTTAGCAATGTCCAGCTCATAAGGCTGACCTGCTTTTCTTTCTTCTTTTAGGCCAGAAGTCGACACTCTCATCTCAGGAGGAGGTGGATAGTCAGACAGCTCCTGCTGTGACCTTACAGAGGGCCACGAATACCTCTGGAGGCACCGTTTCATCGGGTCAGTATTCATCTTTTGTTTGTTGTACAGCAGCCTGTTTGCAGTGCAGGCGACTGCTACAGAAGGATCGAGACACAGTGGTTCAGCTGTCGCTAAGATCAGTTGGCTCTCAAGCTGCAGCTTGTCTTCCTGGCTCCATTTCTGGCCATCTCTTGTCATCATCTTCACATCATGGGCTAAAGTCTGCATTGTTGGACGTAGGAGAATATGCCTGCTTTGGTAACCAGGAGGTTGCATATTACTGGACTGCCTGTAGTCACGAACTTCTACTATGACACACCCACTATGAAAAATGTTAACCGAAGCTTTATCAAGGACATCGGCCAAAGCAGGGGGTAATTCTTCTGCATCCAAGTAGTCGAGCAATGCCCTTTCATCATAAGGCAGCCGAATGGTCTCTGCAAAGGACCCATCTTTTCTCTGGAGCATCACAGAATACCCCTGATTGCCTGGGTATAGATTGACCAGTAAACATGGCAAGGACTCTCTCCTAACAAGCTTTTCTAACAAGTTTACATTGCTTCTCAATTCCTGAGGATCCTCAGGCTCTTTTCCACATTCTTCTACATAAATGTCATAAAGTTTTTCCTGCAGAGTTTTTCCCGCCCTAGGTGAGTATCTCCTTCTAGGAGGTCTCTGTTGGGCAATTTCAATGATATTCTCTGCGCGATCCAGAGCCTGTTCTAAATCTCTATCCATTGTGCCAGAAAACAGGGCCCCTAAGAGGAGAGAAAACGCATGTGCGTGGTGAAGCAGGATGGAATTACGGCTGTCATATTAATGTACAGAACCGCAAGATGCCGCAAGTCCACACTGAGTTCAACATGGGCATCTGCCCAGAAACCCGCCCCCAGGGAAGCGCTACCCAATCTGTTTGAGGGTTTCTGAAAACATCGGTACCTGAGGGGTCGTCGACCTGGCACTGGCTTCGCGTCTCGGCGTGCTGGACCGGAAGTGAGCGGGAGGGCCGGGGTCAGCTCCTGGACACTGTCCGGGCACCTGCCCAGAAAACCGCCCCCAGGGAAGCACTACCCAATCTGTTTGAGGGTTTCTTAAAACATCAGTACTTGACGGGTCGTCGTCGTGGCCCGGGGCTTTGCGTCTCTGCAGGCTGCAACGGAAGGGAACTGCAGGGCCGGGGTCAGCTCCTGGGCCCCGTCTTTGCGCATGCGCACTCGCTGCACCGCAGTTTCCGGGGCTCCTGCTTCTCTGGCCTCCTGGGCGCGAGGCTCACCCGCTGCACTTCCGGGTCTGCTGCCAGCACTTGCACTCGACCACTTGCCATTTCACCTTGAAAGCATACATGCAAAAGTACAGGCTACCGACGATGGTATAGATGCATCTTTCGTACGGTGCATAGAGATCAGTTTCCACAGGAATGACACTGTCGGGAAATCATGGGAAGTTGTTACTGGTCTTGGTGGAAACTTCAACAATTGTTGGCATTTTTGGAATCTCTTGCCATCAATGGCAGCGCTGCTGCCGGTATCCGTCAGCCACTGGGCTGCGGAATGAGCCCGAAGTGGCAATGCTTCCATGCCCGGAGAACCCACAGGTTGTGGCAAGCGTCAGGATTCTTCGTGTCGTCGTCCAGTGAGTTCCCGCCTGGGGGTGTTCATGTAGATACACCAGTACATGACGTTCATTTACATAATTACTCACCTTTTATTTCTCCATGTGTTGAGTTAGGGCACTTACAGATTAAAAAATTATGTGGTGGGTCATTACATTGTCTATGGATTGCAGTTCAGGATGGTAGAGAGACATGAAACCATTCATTTCTACAAGGTGATTTGCACCTGATAAGGATGAGAACAATTGTTCCAGGTGATGGCAATACATTTTCAATGATGAGACTAAACTGTAGACCTTAGCTGAGATCCTAATGATGGATTTGCAGTGTTATCGTTCAGTCTTAGGTAACCTATGGGACATTGTTTTCCATTAACTTTGTTGCCTTGAAATCTCCCAGTTTGTTTGTTTGTGTTTTTTTATTGGACAAGATCAATAATGCTTTTTTGGGGAGAACTACTCCATAGCCTGTTTTTCTGATCCATGAGTGTGATCTAAATTCTGCCCCTCCCCCAGCTGATATCCCAGGGTGCATCTCACTTATTAGAGAGGTACGTCTGCGCCCTGCCATGGGATGGACTCGATCTTCAGCTGGTGAATTGCCCGTGTCTTCACTTGGGTTTCCCCAAAAGCATTCCCGGAGGAGAGGATTTGAGTGGGAGTAGTTTCTTTGGGTGCTAATCCTTAGAAGCATTGGTGACAGAAAGGGGAGCTGAGTCAGGGATGGGGAAACAATGGAAGACGTATTCCTGAGCACAAGCAGCTCCGGAAAACTGGTCCATGCTGAGGACCTTGGAAGACAGTACAGAAGAAGCCTCAGATTGTTCTGCCCTAGAGGCAAGGAAGCTGGGGTATTTATTCATCCACTTCTTTCTCATTGACTTAGGACAGTGCTGGGAATGTTATTTCCTGATACTTCTGGTTGCCACATACAGGGGCCACCCATGCTGATGTGGCTTGAGGATGCTCTCAGACAGAGTTACAGGTGATTGCAGTAAGACTTTGTGTGTACAGAATGATGAGTGCCTAGGGGAGATGGACATGGTACTGGCAGCATTTGCTGCATTTAGGACTGAAGATAAGTGAGACAAGTCAGCCATTCATTCTTAATGATGTAGATAATGTGCTATGTAATATATCTGGGCATATGGAGAAGTGAAATTGTATTCCATCCTAGTGAAATGGGCAATTTCATGTAAGGTTTTTTCAGGTATTAAAGCTAACAAGACTAAAAATGGAAGATGTGACTCACTCTTGACTTCCCAGAGAGAAGATGCCAAGGCTGCCTAGGCCACAGGTGCACTGGAAGAGGCTGTGAACCTGTGTGTGTGTGTGTGTGTGGGCCTGACACTGCCTATCATGGGTTGGCTATCCCCTTTACTTGAGCTGCCTAATTGCCTTGTTTTTACACAATATGATGTTTTTAGAAAAAAATTACTCTGTGTACACACCATCCTTTGAGCCTTCCAAGCACGTTAATGAGCACTCTGGTTCATTAAAAGATCTCCAACTACAGCCCTCCCCTGTAGCAGCTCAGCAGAGATTCACATGCTAAGAAATGTCCTGGCCAGACTAACCTTTGCTAGAGGAATAAGAGAATTCAATTAATTGCAAGATAGTTTACATAATTTTCAATTCATAAATTTCTTTCTTTCTTTCTTTCTTTCTTTCTTTCTTTTTTTTTTTGAGACAGGATCTTGCTCTGTCACCCGGGCTGGAGTGCAGTGGCGCAATCACGGCTCACTGCAGCCTTGACCTTCTGGCCTCCACTTCCTGGGCTCAACCAGTCTGCTTGCCTCAGCCTCCTGAGTAAATGGGACAACAGGCATGCACCACCATGCCTGGCTAATTTTTGTATTTTTTTTTTAGAGATGGGATTTTGCCAGGTTGCCCAGGCTGGTCTCCAACTCCTGGGCTCAAGCAATCCTCCTGCCTCAGCCTCCCAAAGTGCTGGGTTTACAGGTGTGAGCCACCGCACTTGGCCTAATTTCTTTTTCTATACCCATTCTGGGTCAAGCATGAAATTTTAAAAAATTAAATATAATAGACACAGAGTAAAATTCATCCTTTTCAGTTCTGTGAGTGTTGAAAAATATGTATAGCCATGCAACCACCACTGTAATCAAGTGATAGACTGTTCCATCTTGCAAAACAAAATTCCGTCATGCATCTTTGGAGTCAACTTCTTCCCGCCACCCAGAATCCCTGGCAACTGGTTATCTTTCTTCTGTGCATATAGATTTGCCTTACCAGAAGGGCATGTAAATGGAAGTCATATAAATGGAATCATAAAGCATATAGCCTTTGTGACTGGCTTCCTTCGCATACCTATGTTTAAGATTCATCCACGGCCAGATACAGTGGCTCACATCTATATTCCCAGCATCTTGGGAGGCTGAGGCATTACATTTAGGCTTATGGTCCATTTCGAGTTCATTTTTGTATAAGGTGTGAAGTATAAGTCATGGTTTATTTTTTGCATATGGATATCCAAACATTCCAGCATCCTTTGTTGAAAAGACTATTCTTTGTCCACTGAATTGCCTTTATACCTTTGTAAAAAAAAAAAAAAAAAAAGATTGACCATATATATGAAGTTCTATTCTATTCCACTGATCTATTTGTCTGTCTTTGTACCGATATCATTGTGTCTTTATTACTGTAGCTTTACAATAATTTTTTAAATCAAGTAGTGATACTTTCCAACTTTGTTCTTCTTTTGCAAAGTAGTTTTGGCTCTCCTAGTCATTTTGCTTTTCCATAAACTGTACATTTTAGAATCATCTTGTCAATTTCTGTAGCTTACAAGGCCCAAATCCTTGTTCCATTAATTATTTGTGTGCCCTTGAGCAAGTTATTTAACTCTTCTGTGTTCCTGTTTCTTCACTTACAAATTGAAATGATGATAATGATGATGATGACTACTCATTTAGTTGTTTTAAAGTTAAGTGACATAGTCCAAATAAATTGTGTCCATAGAACAATGCCTGGCACATTGCAAGAACTCATTAAAGGTTAGCTATTTTCCCCCTCACCACCATCCTTCTAATTGCTTCAGAAACCTTTTATTTCCTGGGGACAGTGGGGAACTAATTAACAGTTTGGAGAGGAAGAGTAACCTTTTTTAGCATGTTAACTGTAGTCATGGTGACAACAGTGGACTGGAGTGGAGTGAGATTGGTGGCAGGAAACAGATTAGGAAGTGATTGCAATACCCCAGTGGCAACTAATGAAGTCAGTGTTTGTGAAGATGTAAAGGAAATACTTAAGTCATATCTCAGATATTTTGAACAGGGCTTGCTAACTGATTGTAGGAATTGAAAACAAGACAAGAGTTGGTTTTTTTCCTATTTCTAATTCTTCCCAAGGTGAAGCACTTCCTCAGGTGAAGCTTACAGTCCATTAGAACCTCACTCCGCAGACCCTCAAAACATTAGAAAGAGGAAAATCACAAGGAAATGAACAGGTCCAAAATGTATTCACATCCACGAGACATCGTGAAAACAACATTCAGGATCAAGATGCAGAGACAAAGCAAGATTAACATTGTTATGAACTCAATGTTTACATCCCTCCCAGATTCATATGTTGAAATCCTAACCTCCAATGTGATGGTATTAGGAGGTGGTGTCTTTGGGAGGTGGATTAGGACATGAGGGCAGAGCCCTTATAAATGGGATCAGTGCCCTGATTAAAAAAAAAAAAAAGGCCCTAGAGAGCTGCCTTGCCCCTTCTACCATGTGAAGACACTGCAAGAAGGCACCATATATAAAGGATGAAGTGGGCCCTCACCAGACGCTGAATCTATTTGCACCTGGATCTTAGACTTTTCAGCCGCCAGAACAGAGAGAAATAAATCTGTTGTCTATAAGCCACTCAGTCTATGGTAGTTTGTTTTAGTAGGCCGAATGGACTAAGACAAGCATCATCATTCAAAGACTCACTTACATTCATTGTACCCTACCTGCAGAGGTAGAAAGTAGGCCCATGCTACCACTTAGAAAGGCTTCCAAAGACAAGGGCTAACACCCAAAAATCTTTTTCACTATCCACAATACTCTAGTGCCTAAATCAGCCCATAGATTGCATGGTTTTACAAGAATTACCAAATGTGGCTTGGAGAATTAAAATTATAATTGGTGTTCAAGCCGGGCGTGGTGGCTCACACCTGTAATCCCAGCACTTTGGGAGGCCAAGGCGGGCAGATCACCTGAGGTCAGGAGTTCGAGACCAGCCTGGCCAACATGGTGAAACCCCATCTCTACTAAAAATACAAAAATCAGCCAAGTATAGTGACAGGCACCTGTAATCCCAGCTATTCGGGAGGCTTAGGTGGGGGGGTTGCTTGAACCTGGGAGTTGGAGGTTGCAGTGAGCTGAGATCATGCCACTGCACTCCAGTCTGGGTGACAGAGCAAGACTCCATGTCAAAAAAATTATACTTGGTGTTTAGAAAAATAAAATTCTATTTGTATGTATTTGTGTCTATATGTTTAATTATATATATATAAATACTAAAATTTTATATGGAAATATCTCAACAGTATAGATAAATATATAGAGTTAATATGAAAATATAAATATATAAGGGAAACTAGCAGGTTCAGTATATGTATAGCTTTAATATGTGTATAATGTATTCATATATTAAAATTATATGTATATCAAATTTCACTGTTTTACCTTACCCAAAGAAGTTCCTGTAGACAAAGTACCTCCTGTTTAGTCATTCCACATTTTGAAAAGAGTAAAAACTTAAAATATTTTTAAAAGAAAAAAATTGTGTCATCAGATCCATTTTAATAAGGCTGACTAATGTTACTAAGTATATAACACTGTCTAATACCAAATTACAGTCAAAATGCATTGCTAAGAAAAGATGATAGCCCCAACTATAATTTTAGTTTTGTCAGATATGAAAGCTGGATATGACTCCTGGCCTACATTTTTCTGGAAAGATTGTTCATTATCCATTCTTCTGGCTCAGACAGTCATTGCCTTGTGCCATCACCATTTTTATAACAATCTGGCCTTTACAAAGCCAACATACAAAAGTATCATCTCTTGTAAGAACCTCTCATATCTGGTGTGAAACTTAAACTCTAAGTGTAACGCAAACATTAGCTTCCTCTACTCTCTTCAAAGATGACTTTTCTCCATTATATTTGCAGAAAAAGAGGTTCGTCATCTGCCTGCTCCTGAGTCATCCACTTGGCATCACCCTTTCTGCTTTGTGAGCTCCTGTTCTGGGCCACCACCTGCGGATATGTCTTCCTCTATGTGACGATGCTGTCATGGAGCAGTGAAGGGTAGCCCGGGGTGGGCCGTGTTCCCAGTTGTGCCCTGCCCTCAATAACCCCACAGTAGTAGGTGATAATGTGTTTCAAGACTTGATTGACCGAGGCCAGGTGCAGTGGCTCCTGCCTCACAGGAGTGGAGTGGCTTTTTTTTTTTCCAAGACAAACTGTATCCAGCTTTATTAAAGATACTTTCCATAAACAATCATGGTATTTCAGGCAGACACGGGCAGACAATCGTTAACAGTATGCAACTTTCAAACTTCCTTCTTCAATGGACTACCAAAAATCAGAAAGCCACTATAGAACCCAATGAAGTTTTCATCTGATGCTCTGAACAGGGAAAGTTTAGAGTGAGGGTTAACATTTCACATTTAGAATGTTGTTTAACAACTTTTCACGAGCTGACCCTGACTTTCAGGAAGTGAAATGAAAATGGCCGAATTTGTCTGAAGATCCACCATCTAGAAACAGAACCACTGCTCTTTTGAGGGGTGCTATCTCAGTGGCATCACTGGAAAGTCCAGATTGCCTGACACACTGGTAACCAATGACTGGGGGTGAGATCCCAACATATGTCTGGGTTTAAGGGAGTTAAGTCTGTGCTGAAAGGTGGAAAGGGAAAAGAGGACATAAAAATGAATTTGTTTTTCCATACCACAAGACTTTTGAAATGCCAAGGTGGCCACGTGTGTCAAAGTTAGGGAGTCCCTCCTCCTGGGAGCCAAGACGAAGTCTTGGGAAAGGTGTTTTCCCCACATCAATCCAGCTTCTGAAACGTTCTATTAGTGACATAGTATTTCAAACTGTGCAGTCACTAGAAGTACACAGTTATCAAAAATGCACACACTTCCCTCAGCATCTCTGGCACCTTCAGCTCTCTGTGCCTGCTCTGTTTGGCATCTCCATTTTCTGCAGGGTTATTCCCCTCCTTGCCGACATCAGCCTTTCCCTTTTTCCTTTTGGGTACCTTCTCTCCCTTCTTTGCAGGGGCCTTTTTACGTTTGGGCTCTGACTTTCGAGGAGCAGGTTTAGCAGACAACCTCATGGATCTTCTCTGTGGTTTGTCCGCACTTTGGCTTTATCTCCTTTAGCATCCCCTTCGACCTTTCTCTTGGGCATGGTGGCAGTGGTGGTGGTGATGGTGGTGGCACGTAGGCACAGGATGCAGTCACGTGCAAGCTTTGGTTGGTCCAGGGTTCATTCTTGCCTCTTCTTCTTGGATTTTATTATTGTTATCATTATTATCATTATTATTATTATTTAGGCTAGTCAAGTGAAGGAATAGGAGTGGCGAAGGAACAAAGAAATCTCTAACTGGTTGTGATCAATTAGTTGTAAACACCACTGCACTTGGACTAGTCAAGTTCTGGATTTTATCTTTGCCGAGACCAGCTCAGTCGGGGAGATACTAACCCAGTGGCGCTAGAGGAATTAAAGACACATACACAGAAATATAGAGGTGTGAAGTGGGAAATCAGGAGTCTCACAGCCTTCAGAGCTGGCAGCCCCAAACAGAGATTTACCCACATATTTATTAACAGCAAACCAGTCATTAGCATTGTTTCCATAGATATTAAATTAACTAAAAGTACCCCTTATGGGAAATGAAGGGATAGGCCGAATTAAAGGAATAGGTTGGGCTAGTTAACTGCAGCAGGAACATGCCCTCAAGGCACAGATCGCTCATGCTATTGTTTGTGGCTTAAGAATGCCTTTAAGCGGTTTTCTGCCCTGGGCGGGCCAAGTGTTCCTTTCCCTCATTCCCATAAACCCACAACCTTCCAATGCGGGCGTTAGGACCGTTATGAACATATTACGGTGCTGCAGAGATTTTGTTTATAGCCAGTCTTGGGGCCAGTTTATGGCCAGATTTTGGGAGGCTTGCTCCCAACAATCTTCCTCTCCTTTGCTGTATGTGTTCATCTTGGTGGTTTTCTTGATTTTCCAGTCAGTGATGTAACCGCCTGATGGGTTCATCTTGCCCACTGTCCAGATAGATCTGATTTATCAAGACAGGGGCGTTGCAATAGAGAAAGAGTTTAATATACATAGAGCCAGCTAAATGGAAGACTGTAGTTTTATTATTACTCAAGTCATCCTCTCCCAGAATTCAGAGGCCAGGGATTTTAAAAGATATTTTGATGGGCAGGAGCTAGAGAATGGGGAATGTTTATTGGTTGGGTCAGGGATGAAATCACAAGGGGTAGAAGCTGTCCTCTTGCGCTGAGTCAGTTCCTGGGTGGAAGCCACAAGACCACATGTTTGGAAGAACACACATGAGAGCATTATAAGAAAGCAAATTATTTGCACTTTTTGTGGTCCAAGCAAGGGTTGGCAAACTTTTTCACTAAAGGACCAGCTGGTAAATATATTAGGCTGGCGACCACATATAGTCTGAGTGGCACCAACTGGTCCATTAGAATGGAGGGTCTGAAAAATACTTCAAACATCAATCTTAGGTTTCACAATAGTGATGTTATCCTTAAGAGAAATTGGGGAGGTTAGGAATCTTGAGGCCTCTGGCTGCATGACTCCTAAACCATAATTTCTAATCTTGCGGCTGATTTGTTAGTTTTACAAAGGCAGTCTTGTCCCTAGGCAAGGAGGGGGTTTGTTTCAGGGAAAGGGCTATTATCATCTTTGTTTCAAAGTTAAACTATAAATTACATTCCTCCTATAGTCAGCTCAGCCTACACCCAGGAATGAACAAGGGCAATTTGGAGGTTAAAAGCAATATGGAGTCGATTAGGACAGATCTCTTTCACTGTCCTAATTTTCTCACTGTTATAATTTTTGCAAAGGCAGTTTCAGTGACATCAGCATGATTCAGATCACCCCATGCTTCCCTATACACAACCTTTGAGGTCACCACTAATAAAAGAAATATGAAGACTTTGAGACATGATGAGCATTAAAATGAGTTTACTGATAGACAAGATGGGAAAACCTAAGTAGAATTAGGTCCTGTAGGATGGAGTCTTCAAACTGTCAAAGAATCATTCAGAGACAATTGAAAATTGAAGTACTGAGACTTTTTTTTGTTTGTTTTTTTGAGACAGGGTCTCACTCTGTTGCCCAGGCTGGGGTGCAGTGGCATGATCTTGGCTCACTGCAACCTCCACCTCCTGGGCTCAAACCATCCTCTGGCCTCAGCCTCCTGACTAGTTGGGACTATAGTTGCATGCCACCACGACTTGCTAATTTTTGTGTTTTATTTTTGTTTTTGTTTTGTTTTTTGTTTTTTGTTTTTTTTTTTTTTTTGAGACAGAGTCTCGCTCTGTC